>NC_041389.1:383251284-383339269 GCF_002162155.2 Triticum dicoccoides | reverse complement strand
GGCCGCCGCCGTCCGGCGCCTCCAGCGCCCCGAGCCGGCGAGCTCCTCCGTCCGACCACCGGATCCGGCGCCCCTCGCCGCCCCGCGCCCCGGATCCGGCCGGCCCCATCTCCGGCGCCCTCTTCTTCCTCCCCGATCGCCTCTACCGCAACTCCGGCGGTACTCCGGTGATCCTCGGGATCCGCGCCCCGGATCCAGATCCAGCCCTAAGGTTGACTTTTCCCCCTCCAAAATTCGTCCAAGTCCCCAGTCTTGTAATTTTCATGTCATGTTCGTCATGCCGTATCTCTGCATCCGTAGCTCCGTTTCATGCGAGTAATATGTCAAATTGTTCGTCTCAAAGAGTACATCACTTCATTCCATTGCATTATATTCATTTGAGGTCATCTTGATGCCTGAATCATCGTTGCAAGGCTGCTTCATGATGTTTTCTGCTGTCTGTTATCAGAACGAACTCTTTTGTCATTTTTGCCATGATTGATGTGTGCATCCTATGAGGTTGATGTCTACATGTGTTTTGAACTATGCCATGTCTTCTTTACATAGGTGCTTACCATGTATTTTTGTGATCAATGTGGTGACTAGCACAAGCATGCAAACTAGGCATCGTGATGTTGCTGATTTTAGTCCCTGTTCTGCTGTTATTTTGATGCCATGTAAACTTGATGCTACAGAGAGATCCATGCATATTTTGAGATACTTCAATAAGGGTGTTTTGTTCTACATGTCATGATATATCCATCCATGCCCCTGGTTGCATTTATAGCTTGTTGTAGATTGTTCATATCTTGCTCCAAAGTTGCTTCATAATGTTGCTGTCAGCCTGTTAACATTAAGTTCAGTTGTTACCATGTGTTTTTCTAGTGTTCCATGCACCCTATGGACTTGCTCTTGCCATGATTAGCTTCACAAATATGCCTTATTACTGTTGGTTGCATTGTCATGCCATGTATTGCTCTGTAGTGAGTGGTACAAGCTCATAAACATGCCTTCATAATTCTGTTTCTGCCATGTTTGAATCTGTATTATAACTTGCTATGTTTACGTGAGTGCCATCATATTTTCTGATCATTTTTGGCTCTTGGTTAGTAAGGGACTTTTGATCTATGCAATTAGTAGGTTCATGCCATGCCTTTGTTTGCCATGATAAGTTCTTGTAACATGTTATTTGATAGATCTAAACATTGCATCGTGATGTTATTTTCTGCAAGGTCTGAAATTATTATAACTTGCGATCTTACCATGTGTGTTTGAGCATGTTCTAGTGATTTCTGGAGATAGCTTAGTGGTCATGTTTTGTTATGCTTTACCTGTACATCATGCCCATGTATTTTGTTTTCATGTTGAGATGCTGTAGCATGTTGTTTTGGTGCTTGCAATATGCCTAGTTGCTGTTTTGGACAGCTTATCCTTTAAACTTGTTTCATGTCTGTGTTGAACCGTTGCTCCATTTTCAGTGTGCTCTATATGAAACTTGCTTAGCATTGCATGTAGCTTCATATTATCATGTTGCATCCATGTTTTGAGGTGTTTGCTTGATGTTTGAGTGCATTTTGCATCAATGCCATGTTTAACTTGTTTTGCTCATATCTTCTAGGCCGTAGCTCCGAACTAAATGAACTTTATTTGTAACTTGACTAGAATCTCGTGTAGATCATCTTGGTGCATCTTAACTTGCTGTTTAACAACTTGAACATAAGGTTTATTCAGATCTGGACCAATTTCGAAATATGCATATGAGGACTTACCGGAATTGTTATATGTTGTTCTCGGCCTCATTTAAACTTGCCTTAGTGTGTTGCTCTTGTTTTCATCATCTCTTGCCATGAGTAGCTTCATGTAGCTTTGTCATGCATCATGCTCATTGTGCATCATGCCTTGTTCATGTGTGGTGTGTTTACCATGTTGTGTGCTTCTTTTCGATAGTTCCTGTTTCGTTGCGATCGTGAGGATTCGTTCGTCTTCGGTTGGTTCGGCTTCATCTGTTCGTCTTCTTCATGGACTCGTTCTTATTCCTTGCGGGATTTAAGGTAAGATGACTTCTACCCTGGATCTCACTACTATCTTTGCTATGCTAGTTGCTTCGTTCTATCGCTTTGTTGCGCTACCTATCACCTGTTTATCAAGCCTCCCATATTGCCATGAACCTCTAACCTTTGATACCTTTCCTATGCAAACCATCGATTGGCTATGTTACCGCTTTTGCTCAGCCCCTCTTATAGCGTTGCTAGTTGCAGGTGAAGTTGAAGATTTCTCCATGGTGGACAGGATTTATGTTGGGATATCACAATATCTCTTGTATTATTAATGCATCTATATACTTGGTAAAGGGTGGAAGACTCGGCCTTTTGCCTGGTGTTTTGTTCCACTCTTGCCGCCCTAGTTTCCGTCATACCAGTGTTATGTTCCTGGATTTTGCGTTCCTTACGCGGTCGGGTGATTTATGGGACCCCCTTGACAGTTCGCTTTGAATAAAACTCCTCCAGCAAGGCCCAACCTTTGTTTTACCATTTGCCTCACCACCACCTATCCCTTTCCCTTGGGTCGGCCAACCCGAAGGTCATCTTTATTTTAGCCCCCCCCCCCGGGCCAGTGCTTGTCTAAGTGTTGGTCCGAAGCGAGTAGACTGCGGGGCCACCTCGGGGCAACTCGAGGTCTGGTTTTACTCGTAGGATGTCTCATCCGGTGTTGCCCTGAGAACGAGATATGTGCAGCTCCTATCGGGATTTGTCGGCGCGTCGGGCGGCTTTGCTGGTCTTGTTTTACCATTGTCGAAATGTCTTGTAAACCGGGATTCCGAGTCTGATCGGGTCTTCTTGGGAGAAGGTATATCCTTCGTTGATCGCGAGAGCTTATCATGGGCTAAGTTGGGACACCCCTGCAGGGTATAATCTTTCGAAAGCCGTGCCTGTGGTTATAGGAAGATGGGAATTTGTTAATGTCCGGTTGTAGATAACTTGACACCAGATCTGAATTAAAACGCATCAACCGTGTGTGTAGCCGTGATGGTCTCTTTTCGGCGGAGTCCGGGAAGTGAACACGGTTTCTGGGTTATGTTTGACGTAAGTAGGAGTTCAGGATCACTTCTTGATCATTGCTAGTTCACGACCGTTCCTTTTGCTCTCTTCTCGCTCTTATTTGCGTATGTTAGCCACCATACATGCTTAGTCGCTGCTGCAGCCTCACCACTTTACCCCTTCCATTCCCTTTAAGCTTTGCTAGTCTTGATACCCATGGTAATGGGATTGCTGAGTCCTCGTGGCTCACAGATTACTACAACAACAGTTGCAGGTATAGGTTCTACGATGATCATGACGCGAGAGCAATGCTTGCTTGCCTTGAGTTCTTCGTCTGCTTCTTCTTCGATCAGGGGATAGGTTCCAGGTCAGCAGCCTGGGCTAGCAGGGTGGATGTCGTTTGAGTTTCTGTTTATGTTTCATCCGTAGTCGGATGTTGCTCTTATGTATTGTGATGTTGTATTCGTGTGGCATTGTATGCCTCTTGTATGTATCCCCATCTATTATGTAATGTTGATGTAATGATATCCACCTTGCAAAAGCGTTTCAATATGCGGGTCTATCCTTGGTGGGACCTTCGAGTTCCTTTTGGATAGGGTCGCATATTGGGCGTTACAAGTGCCTGCAGCGAAGAAGTTGAAAGGGGCTCCTGAGGCTCCGTCCGAGGCAGCACCCCCATCCGCGGGAGAAGGGGGCGACAAGGCGCGGGCCTCTCCTGCCCGGTCGTCCTCGCGAGGCCTGGCGGGGCCAGCTGGAGCGAGCTTAGCCCCCATGGCCCAAGCGACTCCCGTGGTGTCTTTGCCTGGCGCCACTGCCGCAGTCGTCGGTGCGCAGAAGGCACTGACTCATGGCGTTGTGATTACGCTGCCGTCTTCACCTCCTACTCCGCCAACCGCTATCTCTCCGACTCCTCCTACTGTCCTGGATCATGCTGCTGCTGAGTTGGACCAGCTGCGGAAAGATCTTCTGGGCGCCGATCCTCGCTTGGCGGCCGGGCGCCTGGAGTTGGTCTCTGGCTGGGGCCGCTCTGATGCTCCGATCCGATCGGTGCTAGCTCAGGCCGCGACAGCCTGCGACGAGGAGAAGCAGGCCGTCCTTGAGGCGAAGGCTGCTCGCGACGCCGCCTTGGCTGAGGTTGAGGATGTCTAGGGCCACTACAAGGTGCTAGAGAGAGAGCTGCAAGGCCTGCGCGACCACCTTGTCGAGGAGGCCCGTGTCTGCCAGGAGAAGGAGGGAGGCATGAGGGCCCGCGAGGCTGCCGCCAAGGACCGGGATGCCGAGCTTGACGAACGCCAAGGCCGCTTGGGTGCGCTGGAGCAGGCATTGGAGGCGAAGAAGATCGAGCTAGATGGCAAGGCGCGGGTCCTGGCCGAGGACCTTGTGGCCTTCGCGAAGCTGGAGGTGAAGGCTCGCACCCTACTGAAGTCGATGTATGATAGCGGCCTAGAAAGCCCGCTGGCTGGCACCGAGGAGGGCCCTGCCAAGCTGCTTCCCTTCCTGGTCCGTGCCCTCGAAGATGTCGCCCTCGGCCTTGGCCCTACGGGTGAGGCCGAGGTGCGCGTCCTTACCCACATCTACCTCCGCGACCCCAGCGTTTACCTCGACAGCCTGCTGGAGCCTGTGAGCGGCGAGCTTGCCGCCGTTGCTGCTGAGGCCGTGAAGGGTCGTGCGGAGGCTCTGCTGGCGAAGTTCCGGGCCTTCAGCACCAAGCCGAAGCGAGGCGCTGCCGGTCTTGAGGCTCCATGAGGCGAAGCTGCCCAGCGTAGTACCGTCACCAGCGATGGCGCCACCGAAAAGTAACCCCTTCGCGGCTCCTGTCCTGCTTTTAATTCCTGCAACATGCATTCTGCCTCGTGGAGGCGTTTAAACTTGTGTTTGACTTTGTCAAAGTACTCTATGGACTGCAATATTTGCTTTTAAATTTCTTGAGATTTGCGTTTTCCTTCCTACTTGCTTGTGTTCTACGTCGGCAGAGCCCGGCCCCGCGCATACCTCAGCCGCCGTTAGCCCCGACTGGAAACAAGGACGGGACCAAGGAGTGAGGGCTACGTGACAAGTTAGGCTCCTGAGTCGCGATGCTCAGGAGTCCCCCTTGACGCACGAACAACAAGTAGGGAGGTGAGATGCATGGGTGAATTTACCGTTCTACGTCGGCAGGGCCCGGCCCCGCGCATACCTCAACCGTCGTTAGCCTTTCGGAACTAAGGGGTGAGGGGCTACATGACCAGTTAGGCTCCTGAGTCGCGATGCTCAGGGGTCCCCCTTGACGTTCAAACAGCCTTCGTACCTTGGCTCCGCTCGGGGAGAGGCGTGCGACGAACCAGGCCCGAGGGGCCTGGCTGGGTGGCGTGCGCCTGGGCGTGACCCTGGCGCAGCCCCCGTGCCCAGCCCCCTCGCGCGGCACTCCCGAGGGGAGGCGTTACGATGAGGCCGGACACTGAGCTCTGGGCTCCCTAAGGTTGATGCAGCCGGGGGCCACCCTTAGTTGTTTATCACCAGCGCGGAGCATAGCGCTTCTGTATGTGTACGGGCATAGCCGCTCCTCGGCAATGTCGTCAGCCAGCGCGGAGCATGGTGCTTCCACTAGTGTGTGGGAGGGGGCTCCCCTCCGAGAGGAGCCCCCGAGGCGTGTACAGCCCCGCCCTGACACATGGCTGGCACGATAGGGCCTGGCGAGGTGTATCTGGGCACCCGTGAGCCAGCGCGGGACTCACGGGGCCCTACCTCAAGGCGGGTTGCGCCTGGCTCTGGGCCTTTTCTTGTAATGTGTCCCTGCAGGTTTGGTTAGATGTCGGTGCTCTACGTCCTCGTGTCCCGGCCCTCGAGCGGGGCTCAGCCGTCGCTGGCATGCCAAGTCGCGATGCCGTGGACATGGCCAGAGGGTGAGGGCTGGAGAGCCAGTAAGAGCCCATGAGTCGCGATGCTCAGGTACCCCCCTTTAACATGTAAGCAGCCGACATGAAGAAAGAAGGGTGCCATGGGCAAGTATCACACAATGATAATGATGGGTCAAATGCACGACCCGAATAAACGCGAGATGGATTCATGCCACCGGGTGTGGCCCGTGTGGCTTGGGGATAATGCAGCCCGAGGAGTGCCCCCCATAAAGTAAGCTGAAAACATGAACTAAAGGAGATACATGCCGCAGGGACGGACCTACACGGCCTGGGAATGATGCAGCCCTGGGGGGCACTCCCAGCTGAAAATGAAACTCGAAGGATGTCACCTGATGATGTTGAAGATGGAGGGATGCTGAAGTAGCGGACAGCGTGTGCTGCGGGAGACGATCTTCACGAGCCCCCAGGCCCTGGGGCCTCGGGAGGCTCCGGAGGCGCTGGCGGCTCCTCGCGGACCATCCCCATCTCCGCCAGGACTGCGGAATGCCTGACCGCCTGAGCCTCCAAGATGCTCCTCATGAGGCGCTGACGCACCGTAGCCACGTTCGGCAGGCCATGAGGCATGCGGACGTAACAGTGGGGTGGACCATCACAACGTCCCATGCGTGAGGGCCAGAGGTGCTCCTGAGAGGCCGCTCGTTTGAGTCCTGGTATGTCGATGCAGACACGCAGCCCACCATCCTCGCCTGGATGGGGAGCTACGGCGGGTAAGCGGCGGCTGCCGCTCATGACTCTTGACTCCTGCAGCTCCTGAATGATCTTGCTGATGAACTCCTGAGGGTTTGGCCCTCCTTGTCTTGCTCCTTCTTGGGGGAAACGTGCCTTGAAGCACGCCTCCAAGTGGTGCCCGAGCGCCTCCCTCATGATCCCAGCAAAGTCGACGGCCCTCCAGGAGAGAGCCCTCGAGCCTTGCTCAAGGAGGGCGCCGGGCGCGCCTTCCTATGCGACAGAAGGAGGCGCCCCCTGAATAGGCGCGGACCCTGAGCGGCCTGCCTCCTGAGGGGCCAGGCCAGGAAATGTCTTCTTCTTCTTGGGGGCTGCCTCGGGAAGCCTCCCGCTTCCGTGATCCAGGTCTTCAATTGATGCGGATTGGAAAGCGCGTTCTAGAGAACACACTGTGTCTCTCTCTTCACAGGGCACCGTGATGACTCCACCGCTTCCTGGCATCTTGAGGACATTGTAGCCGTGATGGGTCACGGCCATGAACTTGGCCAAGGCTGGGTACCCGAGGATGGCATTGTACGGCATGCGGATGTGAGCGACATCAAAGTCAACGAGCTCGATGCGGTAGTTGTTGCGCTGCCCGAAGGTGACAGGAAGGCGGACCTGCCCTATCGGAACTGTGGAACCATCAGTGACTCCTAAGAAAGGCTTGGTCGGCTGCAGTTGATTGTATGGCACTTGGAGATTGTTGAACGTCTCGACGGATAGGACATTGAGCCCAGCTCCGCCATCGATGAGGGTCCTGGTGACCTGCACATTGCTGATGATTGGGGAGCAAACCATTGGGAGGACTCCGGTTGTGGCCGCGCACTTCAGCTGATCTGCTGAGCTGAACGTGATAGCGCACGATGACCACCTGAGAGGGCGTGTGGCCTTAAGCTTGGGTAGGACTGCATTCACTTCGCGGGCAAACTGCTTGAAGATGCGCTGAGAGGCCGGGGCTTGAGCACCGCCCAAGATGCAAGCGATTGCGTGCGGCTCCTGGAAGCCCCCAGCCCCCTCATCCTGGTGATGGTCTTCGTTCCTCCTCGGTTGTGGTGGCAGAGGTGGGAGGCCCACATTGCCTTGTGGGCGATCCTCGCGAGGCTGTTCTCTCCAAGCCCCCTCGCGAGGTGGGTTGCGCCAACCACCCTCATGAGGCTGGTCCTGCCAGCGGTCCTCGCGAGGTCGGTCGCGCCACCCTTGGCGTGGGCCATAGCCCCGGTCGCTGCGCTCGGGGCGTCGGCCAGCACGTACGTCTCGCACGGCTCTGAGCTCTTGGCATTCGTTGGTGTTGTGGGTGTGGAGGTTGTGGTACACGCAGTACCGGCTGCCGATGGATGACTCAGGCTGATCCCTGCCTTGCTTGGTGTCTGGCTCTGCTGCAAGCACTGCAGCCCCCTTGCGCTTCACGTCCTTGGTCTTCGGCTTCTTCTCTTCTTGGTCAGCAACTGGCAGCTCGAGGAGGGACAGGCGCCCTTCCTCAGCCCTAGCGCACTTGGTCGCCAGATTGAACAGCTCCAGGGAGGTGCACAGGTCTTCATGGATTGCGAGCTCCTCCTTCATCTTGACGTCACGCACGCCGTCGGAGAAGGCTGAGATGATGGCCTCCTCGGACACCTTGGGGATCTTAAGGCGAGCGCTGTTGAAGCGTTGGATGAACTTCTGCAGGGTCTCTCCCGGCGGCTGCTTGATGTGGCGCAAGTCGCTCATGGCCGAGGGCCGGTCGCGGGTGCCTTGGAAGTTGGTGATGAATCGGGTGCGCATCTCGTCCCAGGAGGATATCGTGCCTGGAGCCAAGTTCAGGAGCCAGGTGCGGGCACCGTCCTTGAGCGCCATGGGGAACTAGTTTGCCATGACCTTCTCGTCCCCATTGGCGGCTTCGATGCCCAGCTCGTAGAGCTGGAGGAACTCAGTGGGGTCAGTCATGCCGTTGTAGCGCGGGGGCAGGTCCGGCTTGAACTTGCCCGGCCAGGCCACGCTGCGCAGCTCGGCGGAGAAGGCACGGCAGCCTGCAGTGGCCGCGGGAAGCCTTGGGCGATGGAGAGCTTGATCTTGGAAGTCCTGGTGCGCTGCCTCCAGGCGTAGCGCGGGGTCTTGGTGCACCGGAGCAGGTGCGCGCTTGTGCCGAGCCGGTGCAGGGAGCACGCGGGCGGCTTCTTGGGGACGAGGGATCTCCTGGCAGCTCTTCTCTTGCTGTACTGGCGCCGGACGGAGTGGGTTCCGCCCAGGGGCCATGCGCCTTGGGGCCAAGGCGCCTTCCTGAGGGGGAGGCGGCTGAGGCGCCCCCGGAGCTTCATCGCCCGCGCCGGGCGGTGCGCGGTGCAACGAGAGGGACGATGCAGGGGAGCCCCCAGTGGCGCTGACGAGCTCGGTGATGCGGGTGATCCACTCGTCGTAGAGGTCGTCGACGGGATGGTAGTGCAGGAGCTCCCGCGCCAGGAGCAGCACGGCGTGCGCGTCCGTAGGAGCGCGACGGGCATGGGACGAGGAGCCAGCTGGAGTCATCGATGGAGTGGCGGTGCGGCCTTCTCGCCGCACTGATGGATGTAGGGACGACGCCTACTGTTCGTTCCCCGCCGGGCCGGTGGCGGCATTGACGGCAGGCGACGGGGAACGGCGGCGGCACCCGCCGACGGGGGCCGTCTAAGCGACGCAAGTGGCGTGAGCGGCCCGGCACTCGGCGCGGGCGCGACGTGCGTCCGACATGGAGGGGACGGGCGGTGAAAACACGAGGCGACGGAAGGCGGATTCCGGTGCACCCCTACCTGGCGCGCCAAATGTCAGATTTCGGGTTCTGGCAGACCCTTGAGGTTCGAACACTGGGGTGCACGCGGAGATCACACCCCCAGCCTACCCATGTCTCACCGCCTCGCTAGGATCTAAACTACACGAAGAACAACACAAAGGACACAAGATTTATACTGGTTCAGGCCACCATTGTGGTGTAATACCCTACTCCAGTGTGTGGTGTGGTGGATTGCCTCTGGGGCTGGTGAACAATACAAGGGAAGAACAGCCTCGCGAGGGTCTGTTCCTATGGTGGTGTTGTCCCTTTGGAGGGGTCGATTCGAGATGCCTCTATACTATGGTGGCTAGTCCTATTTATAGGCGGAGGCCCTGGGCCTCTTCCCAAATATTGATCGGGAAGGGCGCCAACAATTGGCCATTTTGAAGGGGAACATCTAGTACACTTATCCTGACTAAAGTTGGTCCTCGCCTGCCAAAGATGCTGACGATGACGCTGGCTTGGGCTCCACGATGACCTCCATTCTGCCGCCCTGCTGGTCTTGGTCTTGTTGCACCGAAATGGTTGTGTTTGCTTGATACCCTTGCCTGCGCTTGCCCCCTTTGCACCAAAGGGTAAACAAGGACTCTGCGCAAGCCGGCGCCCGCCTGGCGCCCGCCTGGCCCTGGTCGTCATGGCTTACGTCATGGGCACCTCGTGAGGTACCCCACCTTGATCTCTCTGCCTCCTCGCGAGCCAGCCTGACGAGGCCGTGCCTGAGGAAGCCTCCTGTCGGCCTTTCCCGCGAGGCTTGGCCCCTAGCGAGGATCTTGAGCATGTGTTGATGAAGATGGGCCGTGCTGGGCTACTCCTTGAGCCACGCCACAGGCCGTAGGCAGGCAAATCTGGGTACCCCCGTTCCCAGAACACCGACAAAGGGACCGGTTGTACTCATGGCCGAGCCAGAGATGAAGCACGGTTGCGATCACCTAGAGTCATGCAAGGGTAGCCGCCCGTTCTGCGTCTTCCACAACGTGCACAGTCGCAACAACAACGACTGGCAGGAGCTCAGGGCCATCCGTCATGGTCGCCTCGGTCACTGCCCCAAGCGCAACGATCGAGGCTACGATCGCTGAGGAGGCCGATGTGCAGGACGCTGGGACGGACACGATAATCGTCAGGAGTGGCATGACCAGCCTCGGGAGGATCGCTGGCAGGGCCAGCCTCATGACGATGCCTGGAGGGATCAGCCTCACGAGGACAATCCTCAGGGCAACGATATCTTCCCCTGTTGCCGCTGCCACCAAGAAGGAACGAAGACCACCATCAGGACGAGGGGGCTGGGGACTTCCAGGAGCCTCGTGCTATTGCTTGCACCCTAGGCGGCTCCTAGGCCCCAACCTCCCATCGCATCTTCAAGCAGTTCGCGCATGAGGTGAACGCAGCCCTCCCCAAGCTCGAGGCAATGCACCCGCTTAGGTGGTCCAAATACGCCATCACCTTCGATTCCTTCGACCAGCTCAAGTGCGCGGCCACAGCCGGCACCCTCCCAATGCTCTGCTCGCCCATCATCAGTAATGTACACGTCACCAAGACACACATCGATGGAAATGCGGGTCTCAATATTCTTTCCGTCCAGACGTTCCGCAGACTCCAAGTGCCATGCCACCAGCTTCAGCCTACCAAGCCCTTCTCAAGAGTGACCGATGGCTCCACCACCCCATTAGGGCAGGTATGCCTCCCTATCACCTTCGGCAAGCGTGACAACTACCGCATGGAGCTCATCAACTTTGATGTCACCAACATCCATCTCCCGTACAACGCCATCCTTGGGTACCTGGCCCTGGCCCAAGTTCATGGTGGTTACCCACCATGGCTATAACGTCCGCAAGATGCCAGGAAGCTGCGGCATCGTCACGGTCACCGGCGAGGATAAGGACGCGGTGTGCTGTCTCGAGAATGCCTACCAGGCTGCGGCGGGCGAGAACCCAGACGACAAGAGCGCTACCTACCCTCCTGAGGCCATCTCCAAGAAGAAGAAGCAGCTGCTCCACCAAGGATCTCAGGAGGGTGGGATGTCGGCAGTGCTGCATCAAGACCTGCACCGATGGACGAGGCGCCTTCCCCTATCGCATAGGAAGGCACGCCCGGCGACCCTCTCAGGCTGGGCTCGGGGGCTCTCCTCTGGAGGTCCTCTATGTTGGTGTCGAAACCGGCAGATCTTGGGTAGGGGGGCCCAAGCTCTACGTCTCAGGACCAATGGTAACTGAATCAAAGGACACGGTGTTTAGCCAGGTTCGGGCCCTCTTAATGGAGGTAAAACCCTACTCCTGCTTGATTATATTCGAGAGTATAGGGGTTACAAATAGTTGATCTACCTCAAGATTGATTCGGCTAACCCTAGAGTAGCTAGCCTAGCAATGTTGTGATCCTGCCTCCGATCTAACCCTCTAGTTTATATAGACACCGGAGGGGCTTAGGGTTGTACAAAGTCGGTTTTACAGAAAGGAATAATATATCCGGACACCTATACTTGCCATCCACGCATGTGAGAGTCCCTACCAGACCCGGGAGATAATCTTTCTGTCTTGTACCATGACGGCCCATCAGTCCGGCCCACATCAATAGATCGGATGCCTAAGGACCCCCAAATCCAGGACTACCACACTCTGACCTGGTGAACGTTATGAGGGAGGCACTAGGGCACCATATGGAGGCATGCTTCAACACGCGTTTCCATGAAGAAAACGCAGGGCGAGAGGCACCACGCGCTCAGGAGTTCACAACAAGGCAATCAAGGAGATTTCGGAGGCAAGAGCTATGCGGGGCGATCGCCGCCCACCACCAGGCGCGGCTCCCTGCCCAGGCGAGGACGGGGAGCTGCGTGTCTGCGTCGACATCCCTGGGCTCAACAGGGTCGCGTCTTAGGAGCTCTTCTGGCCATCCAATGTTGGCCGATGCGAGGGTTCCCCTCATAGCTAAATTTGCATGCCTTTTGGTTTGCTGAACGCAGCTGCTGAGGGAGTCCTGGATTAGGGGGTATCCGGACAGCCAGACTATATACATCGTCCGGAGTATTGAAGCGTGAAGATACAAGACTCAAGACTCCGTCCTGTGTCCGGATGGGACTCTCCTTTGCGTGGAAGGCAAGCTTGGTGATCCGGATACTGTATTTCCTTCCTTGTAACCGACTCCATGTAAACCCTAGACCTCTCCGGTGTCTATATAAACTGGAGAGGTTGGTCCTTAGAAGGTCGATCACAATTACAATCATAATCATCATAGGCTAGCTTCTAGGGTTTAGCCTCTACGATCTTGTGGTAGATCTACTCTTGTACTACTCATATCGTCAATATTAATCAACAGGAAGTAGGGTTTTACCTCCATCGAGAGGGCCCGAACCTGGGTAAACATTGTGTCCCTTGCTTCTTGTTACCATCATCCTGAGACGCACAGATCGGGACCCCCTACCCGAGATCCGCCGGTTTTGACACCAACATTGGTGCTTTCATTGAGAGTTCCTCTGTGTCGTCGCCGTAAGGCTTGATGGTGCCTTCAATCGTCAACAACACGGTCTAGGGCGAGACTTTTCT
The DNA here is from genome assembly GCF_002162155.2 of Triticum dicoccoides. Classification (NCBI taxonomy): domain Eukaryota; kingdom Viridiplantae; phylum Streptophyta; class Magnoliopsida; order Poales; family Poaceae; genus Triticum; species Triticum dicoccoides. The sequence continues at coordinate 383,326,332 of NC_041389.1, read as the reverse complement.
CCCCGGACAGATCTTCATGTTCGGCGGCTTCGCACTGTGGGCCAATTCACTTGGCCAACTGGAGCAAATCGACAGCTACACCCCTGGACACCGGGTCAGGTTCAGAAACTTGAATTACACGGCTGACGTTTGCGGAGACTTGATCTTCGACGGATTCGGGCATGTGCCAGGAGCACCGGACAGGCACGATGAGCACGGCTTAGACCTGCTATTGGACGATGCTCGGGATATCACCCCTGCAGTAGCCCCAGACCTAAATCCGGAGTAGGCTGTGTTGCCTAAGGATGGAGGGATGGACCCCGCCCCGCAGGCCGCACACTCATCGGCTATGGAGCCGAACACATGCGTCACCTCTGTGGAAGCCTGTGACTTTGGACCCCCGGACTCGTATCCGGTTGTTGGTTCCAGTGCGCGCACTCTCGAGCCAGCCGAGCCAGGTTGGGCTCCGGTGATGGAGTTTACCGCTGCGGATATCTTCCAGCACTCGCCCTTTGGCGACATGCTGAACTCATTAAAGTCTCTCTCTTTGTCAGGAGGCTCTTGGCCGAACTATGTCCGGCTTGAGTGGGAAGCAGGCGACGAAGGAATTCGCTGCCCACCCACCACCCACTTCATTGCCACGATCGATGATCTAACCGACGTGCTTGACTTCGACTCCGAAGACATCGACGGTATGGACAACGATGCGGTAGAAGTACAAGAACCACCGCTCACAGGGCGGTGGACAGCCACCTCCTCATACGATATATATATATATGGTGGACACTCCAAAAGAAACCAATGGCGATGAGGCAACGGAGGATAACCCTTCAGGGAGAAAAACAAAGCATGGGCGTCGTCGACGCCGCTCCAAGCCCCGCCATAGCAATACCGGCCCAGGAGACGAAAACAATCCGGACGGTGCCGAAGAGGAATACAACCCTAATCAGCCCGCCTTCGAGCAGGACAAGCAGGATGGTGAGCAGGTCAGCCCAGACGAATAGGAGACCGACGGATATCCGGAGGAGGACAACCACATGCCCCCTCCGAAGACGAGATTAGCCTCGGCGACGACAAGTTCGGCGTGCCCGGGGATCCCGTGGAGCAGGAGCGCTTCAAGCGTCGGCTTATGGCCACTGCAAGGATCCTGAAAAAGAAGCAGCAACAACTCCAGGCTGATCAAGACCTGCTCACAGATAGATGGACTGAAGTCCTGGCAGCCGAGGAATACGGACTCGAGTGCCAAACGGCTAACCGGCCACCCCGCGGCCGGGATAAAATGGGACATCAGCCCGAATACCAGCCCGCACCCCCACGCCAATACACTACGGCCCGGGGCAATAGGCAAGACATGCAAGATATACTGGAAAACAAAGCAGGACAGCCAAGATCGATCTACGGATCGCGGGGGCGCGCCCTAGCACATGACGATGATCATCATGCCGGATACATTATCAACAAGTCCGGCCGGGCCGAACACAGCAACCCAGACCAATTCGAAATGCGTGGCCACATAGCCCGGCACAGGGGCGCCGCGCACCCCCTCTGCTTCACTAACGAAGTGATGGATCATGAATTCCCAGAAGGGTTCAAACCCGTAAACATCGAATCATATGATGGCACAACAGACCTCGTTGTATGGATCGAAGATTTCCTTCTCCACATTCACATGGCCCGCGGAGACGATCTACACGCCATCAAGTATCTTTCCCTTAAGCTCAAAGGACCCGCCCGGCACTGGCTAAACAGCCTGCCAGCAAATTCCATTGGCAGTTGGGAAATCCTGGAAGACGCATTCCTCGACAACTTCCAGGGCACATATGTGCGACCAGCGGACGCTGATGACTTGAGCCACGTTACTCAACAGCCCGGGGAGTCAGCTAGGAAATTCTGGACTTGGTTCCTAACTAAAAAGAACCAAATAGTCGATTGTCTAGACACCGAAGCCCTGGCGGCTTTTAAGCATAATATCCATGACGAGTGGCTTGGCCGACACCTCGGCCAGGAAAAACCCAAGTCCATGGCAGCTCTCACAACACCAATGACCCGCTTTTGCGTGGGTGAAGACAGATGGTTGGCTCGCAGCAGCACCACGCCACATTCCGGCACTTTGGATGTCCGCGACAATAACGGCAAGCCACGGTGCAACAGACACAAGCGACGGAACAACGGCGACAACACCGAAGACACGGAAGTCAAAGCCGGATTCAGTGGATCCAAATCCGGTCAGCGGAAGAAGCCGTTCAAAAGAAACAATCAAGGATCATCTAGTCTGGACCGCATACTGGAACGCTCGTGCCAAATTCATGGCACCCCAGACAAGCCAGCCAATCACACCAATAGAGAATGTTGGGTGTTCAAACAGGCCGGTAAAATAAACGCCAAAAACAAGGACAAGGGGCTGCACAGCGACGATGACGAGGAGCCCCAGCGTCCGAAAACTGGGGGACAGAAGAAATTCCCCCCCCCCCCAGGTGAAAACGGTCAACATGATCTACGCCACTCACATCCCCAAGCGGGAACGGAAGCGAGCACTACGGGACGTCTATGCGATGGAGCCAGTCGCCCCCAAATTCAACCCATGGTCATCTTGTCCGATCACCTTTGATCGTAGGGATCACCCTACTAGCATCTGTCACGGCGGCTCAGCCGCATTGGTCCTAGACCCAATCATCGATGGATTCCACCTCACGTGAGTCCTTATGGACGGCGGCAGCAGCCTAAACCTCATAGTGCGCAAAATAGGCATCGACCCTTCAAGGATCAAGCCCACCAATATCACCTTTAAAGGTGTAATTCCTAGAGTAGAGGCCCGCTGTACGGGCTCTAAAACATTGGAAGTGGTCTTCGGATCTCCGGACAACTTCCAAAGCGAAGAGTTAATCTTCGATATCGTCCCTTTCCGTAGTGGTTACCATGCACTGCTCGGATGAACCGCATTCGCTAGATTCAATGCAGTACCACACTATGCATATCTCAAGCTCAAGATGCCAGGCCCGCGCAGGGTCATAATAGTTAACGGAAACATGGACCGCTCTCTCCGTACGGAAGAGCATACTGCAGCCCTCGCGGCAGAAGTGCAATGCGGCCTCCTCCGGCAAACCACCAATCCGGCAACGACAACCTCGAGCACCGTCAAGCGAGTCCGGAACACCCCGCAACAGGATCACCAGGCATGCCAAGAGCACGACTAGCAGTCCGGCCTCCGCTCAAACCCCATCAAAGCAGCATTCATGCCACGCGTACACAACTATGCACTCAAAGTACCATGGGCACAGGCGGAGGCGCAACTGTGACTCAGTCAACAGTGCGGTATCACTGCAGCATACTTTAATAAAAAAACCTTTCTTTTTCTATTTCTTTTAGGACACTGCCTTAGGGAAACCTCTTCAAAAGAGCCGGACTGTCGGACTTATACAGGGGAGAAAACCAAGGAGGCAACAGGCTTTGTGCATAGAAGTAAATACCCAGGTGGAATCTATTTACGATCGTTATACCTGCTTTATCTATCTGTACGCGGCCTGCCCCTGGATAGGACATGTCAAATAGTCCTATTTATCTCCGCTTAATGCATTCATTGTAAACATACGCTTAAATGTATTATTCCTCAATGGGAGATCATATATAGCGTCAGCTTATTATTCTTATTTGAGCATTTTTTTCTTACAAATGTTCCTTTGATATTGCATCCGTACACCTTGGTACGGTCTGTTTTCCAGGGGCTTCTTATGGCGCCCCATACTACGGCAAGTAAAGTCTGAACACTTTAAACAGTGCGGCACCCCGAACTTATAGCACTATATGCATCAGCTCCGAATCATGTCTTGGGTCCACAGTTGGGTTAGCCCGGCTCCCTTGTTTTGGCTAAGGTAGCGCAGGGAGAACTACTGCGATTGTGTCCTGGTTCTTCCGGACGAGCACCTCAGTAGAGAAAGCCAAAAACTGACCGGCATGATGCGGCGAGAGCTGGTCGCTGTTTGAGAGGTCTTAAAATCCTTAAAGATTTTTTCTGCTTTAGGCGATGAATCGGCCTTGTCCGATTTAAGGCGTATATAGTGCCCCAATTTGGCCCTCCGAATTCTAGGGGCTTCGTCGAAATTTAAAATTATAGACTTCTATGGCTAAGTGAAAGTTATAAAGCCGCATAGTCCAATTGCCTTGTTCGCTGCGCCGGATACCTCCTTAAGGGACCAAATATTTGGATAAAGAGTATTCGGGTTTTTCCAGGAACACCCCGGTACTAGTTATGTGGGGGCGGAAGCCGTCGACTGGCCTATTTTCAGAATTTTTATAAATAGCCGCACAGAAGGTAATATTTTAAATCAAACAAGTGCTACATACCACAAGTAACTTCGTCTTTAAATTACAACAGCGGTAGAGGTACATTTAGTCAAATATCTTGTCCTTGGTGCATTCATCGGCCACGAGACGAGCGCCCTCATAATTCCATCATAGTACTTCTCGGGATAGTGATGCGCCTTGCCCTCCGGCGGCCCATCCTTCACCAGCTTCTCCGCATCCAGCTTGCCCCAATGCACCTTCGCGCGGGCAAAGGCCCGACGGGCACCCTCAATGCAAACGGATCGCTTGATAACTTCAAGCCGCGGACAGGCATTCACCATCCGCTTGATCAGGCCGAAGTAGCTAGTGGGCAGGGGCTCACCAGGCCACATCCGGACTATGAAATCTTTCATAGCCACTTCAGCCGCCCTATGGAGTTTGACCAACTGCTTCAGTTGGTCACTCAGAGGCATTGGGTGTTCGGCCCCAGAATACTGGGACCAGAACAGCTTCTCCATTGAGCTCCCCTCTTGGGCACGGTAGAACTCCGTGGCATCTGATATGCTGCATGGCAGATCTGCAAATGCCCCTGGAGAGCTCCGAATTCAGGTAAGTAAAAGAAACGCCTCCTCCACATGTTTGCTTTGCATAAAGAATTTCTTACCCGCCGCTATCTTTTTGGCCTCCTGGATTTCCTGTTGTGCCTTCTCGACTTCGGCCTTGGCGTCTTTCATACTCATAAGGGCCTTCGCAAGCTCGGCCACTTTCATCTTCAGATCATGCTCCACGGACTCAAACTTCTTGCCGAGGTCCCGGAGCTCTTGTTGTACCTCGCCCACTCTAGCACCTTGCTTTTCGCGCTCTTTGCATTCCAAGGCCACCTTGTCTTCGGCCTCGGACAGCGCTTTCTTCAGGGACGCCACTTCGGCGGTGGCCCCTGTTACACAGTTACGACGCTCCGTCGTTAGACTAACCAATTTTATCTATCCTTAAATACATAAGAGTGGGGAATCACTCACCTTTCTTCTCTTCGAGTTGCCTCTTCGTGAGGTCGAGCTCTCCCTACGCCTGCTCCAGGTCCCGCTTTAGTTCGGCGACCTCACCTGTGTGGACAGCAGCGGCAAGCAACACAGCCTACTTATTCACATACACAATTATTATTAGACTCCTGCGGATTATAATTGACCCTCCGTTTGGCTTTTCTTTCCGAACACCAAACAGAGTATCAGGGGCTACTGCCTATCGGGTGGTAATTTCACACATTCTATTACTTACCTCAAATCCTGTCAGGAGGCTGGTGCAAGCTTCCGTTAGCCCGCTCTTGGCGGACAAAACCTTCTGAATCACCGCACTCATAAGAGTACGGTGCTCTTCATCCATGGAAGCCCCGTGAAGCGCTTCCAGCAGACAATTCAATGCCTCGGGTGTGACGGAAGTCTTCGGCACAGACAGTTTACCCTCCCTAACGAGGGGCTGCCCGCTTGAGTCCGGAACCATTGGAGGTTCCGGAGTAGTGTTCGGCTGAGAGACCGGCCTACTGCGGCTCTCATCGACACGATCCGCGGAGATCTTGAACCCCGCATGTCCGACGTCCGGAATTCCGCCTTCGGGCATCTCCAGAGTCACCTCCCCCCGCTCTGGGAGCCTTCGGGACAACACCTCTGTGTCATCCGCGGGCTGAGAAGTAGTGGCCATCGGGAGCGAGTTCATCGCTGAATCGCTCAGGGACCCAGCCGAAGAAGATACCTCGGGATGAACCCTGGCCGGACTGCATATGTGTTAGGCGTTATAAAAAAACTATGAAGCAAAGTCATGATAGAGTGCGGATACTTACGATTGTGCTAGGGGCTTCCCCCTAGGCAGCCACCCCTCCTCGCTATGGGCGGCCGTGGCGAAGTAGTCCGGAAGGGACACCTTTCCCTTCTTGGACGTCCCGGCCTCCCCCTCCGGGGCGGGTTTTCTCTTTTTCTCCTCCCCAGTGCGGGGAGGTAGAGTCCCTTCTTGCTTCCCCCCCCCCCTCCGCCGCCGTCATGGGAGGAATCTACCTCATCGTCGTCAGACAACGTGGGTGTGACGGCCTTGCGCCAAGGGCCTTTCCCGACCCCCTGGTCCGCCTTCTCGGGCCCCTCACCCTCTCCAGGTGGGGTGGCCCCTTCTTCTTCTTCTTCCTCCCCTTCGGGGGAGGAGTGTGCCTCGTCATCTTCGGACGAGGCTTCTGGCACAACCTTACGCCGGAGACCCTTTCGGGTCCCCGGGGCCTTCTTTTCAGCCTTCTTCTCCGGCACCTTGTAAGGCGCCGGGACGAGCATCTCCATCAGGAGAGTGCCGATTGGGCCTTCTGGCAGCGGAGCGGGACAGTCAATCTGCTCCGCTATCTCCACATAATCCTGAACAAATATGCACAATTATTTAAGGCTCCCCCATGAATATATTGGGAAGAACCGAATCCGGTGGTAGCCTGAAAACTCACCTGACTAGGAGGTCGCGCGGCGTGAAGCCCACGGTCCTCAGATGTGGGAGGAGGTACTTCGGAGGCCTTGAACAGCGCCTTCCATGCATCTTTGTGCGTCATGCCGTAGAGCCTCCGAAGCGCCTGGTGTTCGGCTGGGACGAACTCCCACAGATTAAATGCCCGCCTTTGGCACGGGAGAATCCGGCGAACGAGCATGACCTGGATCATGTTGACAAGCTTGATGTTCTTGTCCTTCATGCTCCTAATGCAGGTCTGGAATCCAGTCAGTTCTGTAGATTCGCCCCAGGACATGCCCTTCTTTTCCCAGGAGGTGAGCCGCATGGGGATTCCGGATCGGAACTCGGGGACCGCCGCCAAGTTGGCACCGCGTGGCTCGGTGATGTAGAACCACCCCGACTGCCACCCCTTCACAGTTTCCGCAAAGGAGCCGTCAGGCCAGGTGACGTTAGGCACCTTGCCCACCATGGCCCCTCCGCACTCCGCTTGCTGGCCGCTCACGATCTTTGGCTTCACGCAGAAGATTTGCAGCCACAGGCCGAAGTGAGGCTTGACGCGGAGGAAGGCCTCGCACACGACGATAAACGCCAAGATGTTGAGGACGAAATTCAGGGCTAGATCATGGAAATCTAGCCCATAGTAGAACATGAGCCCGCGGACGAAGGGGTGAAGTGGAAACCCTAGTCCACGGACGAAGTGGGCGAGAAACACGACCCTCTCGTGTGGTCCCGGGGTTGGAATGACCTGTCCGTCGTCTGGTAGCCGGTGCGCTATGTCTGCGGCCAAGTATTCGTCCGCCCGAAGATTTGCGATGTGCTTCTCCTTCACGGTGGAAGCCACCCACTTGCCTCCTCCTCCGGACATGTTTAGCTGTGCGGAGAAGACTTGAGCTAGGGCGCTAGAGCTCGAGGGGGCAAGAGTGAGCAAAGGAGGAGGAAGGCGTGGGTGAAAATGGGGATCCTTTATCCCTTTATAGAGGCGACAAAAGCGGTGCGCCTCCCCACTCGCCCGTTGAGAACCACTTATTTCCCAAGCGCCACGATTGATGGCATGGTGGGATTACCCATACCCGTATTGATGAGAATCTTGTGATAAGAGGACACGATCTCTGCTTTGACAAGACGTGTCAAGGAAACCGCCTCGCAATATGTGGCTGGTTGTAGGAAAACAGTTCGAATAATGACCCGACCGTAATGGCCTGTCACGTTGTCTAAAAAAAGGTTGTCAACAGATTGCATTTGTGAAATATCGTTCTCTCTACGGCGGTATGTGAAGATCATTTTGTGGATCTGGACACGGTTGAAGTGTTCGATAATTACCTTGGAGTATTCGGAGAAGGAACCCGCCTTGCAATGCCGAAGACAAGACTGCGCGCCAGACTCATCGTCATTGAAGGCTGGTTCAGGGGCTACTTCGGGAGTCTTAGATTAGGGAGTATCCGGACAGCCGGACTATATACATCGTCCGGACTATTGAAGCGTGAAGATATAAGACTCAAGACTCCGTCCTGTGTCCAGATGGGACTCTCCTTTGCATGGAAGGCAAGCTTGGTGATCCGGATATTGTATTTCCTTCCTTGTAACTGACTCCATGTAAACCCTAGCCCTCTCCGGTGTCTATATAAACCGGAGAGGTTGGTCCTTAAAAGGCCGATCACAATTACAATCATAATCATCATAGGCTAGCTTCTAGGGTTTAGCCTCTACGATCTCGTGGTAGATCTACTCTTGTACTACTCATGTCGTCAATATTAATCAAGCACGAAGTAGGGTTTTACCTCCATCGAGAGGGCCCGAACCTGGGTAAACATTGTGTCCCTTGCTTCCTATTACCATCAGCCGGAGACGCACAGATCGGGACCCCCTACCCAAGATCCGCCGGTTTTGACACCGACAGCTGCCGCATTCCAGCACCGCATGCGGGGGCGTCCTGGCAGCTCATTAGGCCAGGGGCCAGGCGATCCAGGAGGAGATGGCGATGGATCCTCATGAGCCCCCCGGTCCTCCAGAGCCTCCCGAGGTTCAGGACCAGGGTGGCTCATGAGGAGCGACCTCTGCAGCGCACATCTTCAACTGCTCCAACATCTCTTCAGCAACGGTACCATGTGACATCTTTTAGTTCATTCAGTTGGGGGCGCCCCTCGGGCTGCATTATCCCCAAGCGGCATGGGTCTGTCCTCGCGACATGTATCCTTCTTGCATTCATCAGAACTAGCTTTACCTACTTCCATGAGTTGCTTTATGATTATTGTAGGGTAATAACATAAATACAGAAACCCCCGGAAATAAACCTAGATTGGGAGTTTGCCGCCGCAAGCCTCTGTAGCCACCAAAACCAATCTAGACCATGTTCTGGCACCCTGCCGGAGGGGGGATCAATCACCGATGGCCATCTTCATCATCCCTGCGCTCTCCATGACGAGGAGGGAGTAGTTCACCCTCGCAGCTGAGGGTATGTACCAATAGCTATGTGTTTGATCTCTCTCTCTCTCTCTCGTGTTCTTGATATGGCACGATCTTGATGTATCGCGAGCTTTGCTATTATAGTTGGATCTTATGATGTTTCTCCCCCTCTACTCTCTTGTAATGGATTGAGTTTTCCCTTTGAAGTTATCTTTTCGGATTGAGTCTTTAAGGATGTGAGAACACTTGATGTATGTCTTGCGTGGGATACCCATGGTGACAATGGGGTATTCTATTGATTCACTTGATGTATGCTTTGGTGATCAACTCGCGGGTTCTGTGACCTTGGGAATATATGCATAGGGGTTGGCACACATTTTCGTCTTGACTCTCCGGTAGAAAATTTGGGGCACTCTATGAGGTACTTTGTGTTGGTTGAATAGATGAATCTGAGATTGTGTGATGCATATCGTATAATCATACCCACGGATACTTGAGGTGACATTGGAGTATCTAGGTGACATTAGGGTTTTGGTTGATTTGTGTCGTAAGGTGTTATTTTATTACGAACTCTAGGGCTGTTTGTGACACTTATAGGAATAGCCCAATGGATTGATCAGAAAGAATAACTTTCAAGTGGTTTCGTACGCTACAATAATCTCTTCGTTTGTTCTATGCTATTAGTGACTTCGGAGTGACTCTTTGGTTGTGTTGGGGACACAAGAGACTCTTTGTTATTTGGTTGCAGGGTTGTTTGAGAGAGACCATCTTCATCCTATGCCTCCCATGGATTGATAAACATTAGGCCATCCACTTGAGGAAAATTTGCTATTGTCCTACATACCTCTGCACTTGGAGGCCCAACAACGTCTCCAAGAAGAAGGTTGCATAGTAGACATCACTCTGCCACAGAGAATCATCTGATCAGCACCATGGACTCTACAGTTGCGACAAAACAGAGAAAAAGAAGAAGCGGGCAGCGAGGAGATGGAGATGAGTGAGGGGGCTCTGCCCCTCCCCTTCATTTATAGCCAGATTGAGGCCAACCGCCAGCCTCCATGGTCCCATGCAGTGATGTTTTTTTCTGCATGTAGCAAGGACTCGTCAAGTTGAAGGTTGCCGAGGCTGCGTGGGGAAGCGGAGACGCCCACATCCCATCAATTGCCACACGTCAACCAAGGCCACAGGCGCTTAGGGCCTGCGGTGCTCCGCAGTTGCCCTTTGGCTTCGCTTCGAAGCCAAGTCTGAGTGTGCCTTGGACCCGCGGCTGTCGGCGTTCTGGGAATGGGGGTATCTAGACTTCCCTGCCTGCAGCCCACGGCATGGCTCCCGCAACGGCCTGGTATGGCCCAGCTTCGACATTGACAACTCAACACCCTCACGAGGGGCCAAGCCTCGCGAGGCAGACGACACCAAGACCTCCAAGGGAGCAGCCTCCTCAGGTTGGCTCCCGAGGAGCAGAGATTTCCATGCAAGTCTCACCTCGCGAGGCTCGGGTGACGTCAGCCTTGACGACCAAGGCCAGGCGGGCGCCAACGGGTGCAGTGTACCAGTGTCCTCTTTGGTGCTAAGGAGGCAAGCGCAGACGCGGAGTCCCGATGAATCAGCCAAGGGTTTCCATTCCTGTGCAACAAGACCAAGACCGCCAGGACGGCAGGACGGAGGTCATCACTGAGCCGACCACGGCGTCACGACCAGAGGCTTTTTGCAGGCGAAGAATACTTTCGTCGGGATAAGATGTACTAGTTGTCCCCCTTCAAATTTGTTCATTGTGGGAAACCTTCCCACCTTCATTTGGGAAGAGGACCAAGGCCACTATAAATAGGACCTAGCCACCACCATAGGAAGGGGAGAGAGGAAGAGGACGGGATCGGATCCATTCCACCCGCACCAGCTCACCAGCTCACTTGAGCTCAAGAACACACCTCCTGAGGTTTTTCTCCATTGTACTAGTTCATCCTTAGCCCTTCGAGGCCAATCCACCACAAAGAAGGAGTAGGGTTTTACACCGCAAGGTGGCCCGAACCTGGGTAAACTGTTGTGTCCCCTTTCCTTTGAGTTCGACGAGCTAGGCTGTGAGATTTGCGAGTAGGCAGACTGGGGAGGTTGAGATCTCCGAATGCACCCTAGAGTTCGAACCTCTCAAGGGTTTGCGGAAGCCGAAATTTGACAGAAGTTTTCAAGTCTTGGGTGACATCACAATAGATGAAGGAATAAGGAGGGTCAAGAGCCTAAGCTTGGGGATGCCACATGGCACCCCAAGGTAATACTCAAGGAGAACCAAGCAACTAAGCTTGGGGATGCCCCAGAAGGCATCCCCTCTTTCTTCTAACGACCATCGGTAATTTTACTTGGAACTATATTTTTATTTGTCACATATCATGAGTTTTGCTTGGAGCGTCTTGTATTATATGGGTCTTTGCTTGATTTGCTTTTTTTGTCACAATCATCCTTTCTGGACACACCTATTTGAGAAAGCCATAATTGTCGGCATTCTGGGAACGGGGGTCCCCAGACTTGCCTGCCTGCGGCCTGCAGCGTGGCTCGGCAGTGGCCCAGTACAGCCCGTCTTCATCAACCAACGCTCAAGACCCTCACGAGGGGCCAAGCCTCGCGGGCGAACGACACAAGGCTTCCTCAGGGGCGGCCTCACCAGGCATGCTCACGAGGAGGCGGAGAGATCAAGGCAAGGGGTACCTCGCGAGGTGCTTGTGACGCAAGCCATGACGATCAAGACCAGGCGGGCGCCAGCCTGTGCAGTGTCCTTGTTTCCTCTTTGGTGCAAAGAGGGCAAGTGCAGGCACGGAGTACCGAGGCATCAGGCAAAGGTTTTCATATCGGTGCAATGAGACAAAGGACAGCAGAGTGGCGGGATGGAGGTCACCATGGAGCCCAAGACGGCATCATCGCCAGCACCTTTGGAACTCGAAGACCACTTTTAGTCAGGATAGCTTGTACTAGCTGTCCCCTTTCAAAATGGCTGTTGTTGGCTCCCTTCCCGCTCAATATTTGGGAAGAGGACCAGGGCCTCTATAAATAGAGCTAGACACCATAGTAGATGGGGGGGTCATCTCATCTAGAGACAAGAGGACGAACCGATTCCTCCCCAAGCACACCACCAAGCACAAGAACACCTCTCCTCACGAGGTTGTTCTTCCTCTGTACTGGTCATCATTAGCCCAAGAGGCAATCCACCACACCACACACTGGATTAGGGTATTACACCACAATGGTGGCCCAAACCAGTATAAACCTCGTGTCTCTGGTGTTGTTCATCATGCTAGCTTACAATTGTGGCGAGGTCCTCGGCGTGTTTTGGTAGGGAGAAAATCTTCGTGCGCACCCCAGAGTTCAAACCTTAAGGGTTTTGCCGGAACCCGATATCCGGCATTTGGTGTGCCAGGTAGGGGTGCGCCGAAATCTTCTTTCCGCTGATCTGCGTCCCATCGCTTCGTCGCATCCATGGCAGACGCTCGCCGAGCCCGCACCGAGTGTCGGGCTGCTCTCGCCGCCCGCGTCGCCCACACGGCTCCCGTCGGTGGGCCTCCTCGTCGTTCTCCATTGCCTGCCACCAACGCTGCCACCGGCCCGGCGGGGAACGAGTAGCAAGCATCTTCGCTGCACCCCTCGGTGCGGCGGGAAGGCCGCACCGCCACTCCGTCGCTGACCCTAGCTGGTTCGTCATCTCACGCTCGTCGTGCCTCGACGAACGCGCAGGCCATGTTGCTCCTGGCACGTGAGCTCCTGCACTATCGCCCCGTCGACGACCTCTATGAGGAGTGGCTCGCTCGCATCACCGAGCTCGTCAGTGCCATAGTGGGCTCTCCTGCGTTGTCCCTCTCGCTGCCTCGCCCTCCATCGTGCATGGGCGACGCGGCTCAAGGAGCACCTCCGCCACCTCCTCCCCAAGAAGGCGCTCTGGCTCCAAGGCACGCGGCCCCCAATCGTGACCCATCGCGTCCGGTGCCCGCACGGCAAGAGAGAAGCTGACAAGAAATCCCTCGGCCTCAAGAAGGCGCTCACGTGCTCCCTGCACCAGCACGGCAAGACCTCATCCCTGCACCAGCACGCCAAGACCCCGCGCTGCCCTTGGCGGCGGTGCACAAGAACCATCAAGAGCAAGCCCCGTGTCTGCAAAGGGCTCCGTTGTCCACAGCAGGTTGCCGCGCCTTCACCGCCGAGCTGCGTAGTGTCGCGTGGCCCGGCAAGTTCAAGCCAGAAATGCCTCCCCGCTACGACGGTACCGCCGACCCCACGAAGTTCCTTCAGCTCTACGAGCTGGGCATCAAGGCGGCCAACGGAGATGAAAAGGTCATGGCGAACTGGTTTCCCATGGCGCTCAAGGATGGTTCCTGCACCTAGCTCCTAAACCTGCCTCCCGGCTCGATCTCCTCTTGGGACGAGATACACAGCCGTTTCATCGCCAACTTCCAGGGCACTCGCGGCCGCCCCCCGGCCGTGGGTGACCTGCGCCGCATCAAGCAACAGCCTGTAGAGGCCCTGCAAAAACACATCCAGCGCTTCAACAACGCCCGCCTTAAGATCCCTAAAGTGACGGACGAGGCCATCATCTCAGCGTTTTCTTATGGTGTTTGCGACGTCAAGATGAAGGAGGAGCTCGCCATCCACGAGGATCTATGCACATCCCTGGAGCTGTTCAACCTGGCGATCAAGTGCGCCAGAGCTGAGGAAGGACGCCTCTCCCTCCTCGAGCTTCCAACTGCTGACCCAGAAGAGAAGAAGGCCAAGGCCAAGGACGTGAAGCGCAAAGGAGTAGCCGTGCTCGTAGCGGAACCAGACACGAAGCATGGCAGGGACCAGCCAGAGTAGTCCAAGGGTAACCGATTCTGCGCCTACCACAACCTCTACACCCACAACACCAACGAATGCCAGGAGCTCAGGGCCGTTCGAGAAGGACACGTCGGTCGACGCCCCAAGCGCAACGACCGGGGCTATAGCCGAGGAGGAGGACGAGGCGGAGGATGATTGGACGATCGAGGCCCTCGCCAGGAGTGGCGTGACCGACCACGCGAGGATCGCTGGCAGGACCAGCCTCGCGAGGACCGCCCGCAGGGCAACGCAGGCCTTCCTCCTCTGCTGCCACCGCGGGGAAGGAATGATGACCACCACCAGGACGAGGGGGCTCGGGGCTTCCAGGAGCCACGTGCTATCACTTGCATCTTGGGCGGTGCCCATGCTCCAGCCTCTTAGCGCATCTTCAAGTAGTTTGCTCGCGAGGTGAATGCAGTCCTCCCCAAGCTCGAGGCCACGCGCCCGCTCAGGTGGTCCAAGTGCGCCATCACTTTCAGCTCAGCAGATCAACTCAAGTGTGTGGCTACAGTCGGCGTCCTCCCAATGCTTTGTTCCCCAGTCATCAGCAACATGCAAGTTACCAGGACCCTCATCGATGGCAGCGCAGGGCTCAACATTCTGTCCATCAATATGTTCAACAACCTTCAAGTGCCATATGATCAACTCTAGCCTACCAAGCCTTTCTCACGAGTTACTGACGGCTCCACCACCCCGATAGGGCAGGTCCGCCTCCCTGTCACTTTCGGGCAGCGTAACAACTACCACACCGAGCTCATCGACTTCGACGTCGCCCACATTCGCCTGCCATACAATGCCATCCTCGGGTATCCAGCCCTGGCCAAGTTCATGGCAGTGACCCGCCATGGCTACAATGTCCTCAAGATGCCAGGAAGCAGCGGAATCATCACAGTCCCCTGCGAAGAGAAAGATGTGGTGTGCTCTCTTGAGCGTGCCTTCCAAGATGCATCGACCGAGGACCCGGACAGCAAGGGCGAGAACCCTCCTGAGGTAGTTCCCAAGAAGAAGAAGACATCGCCCAGCTCAAGGCCTCACGAGGTTGGCATCTCAGGAGAAGCTGCATCAGGATCCGCGTCCATGCAAGGGGCGCCTCCCTCCATCGCATAGGAAGGCGCGCCCAGCGCCCTCCTCGGGCAGGGCTTGGGGGCTCTCTTCTGGAGGGCCTCAGACTTTGCCAAAATCACGAGGGAGGCGCACGGGCACCACTTGGAGGAGTGCTTCGCAGCACGTTTCCCTCAGGAAGGCATGGGGCGTGGAAAGCCCAACCCCCAGGAGTTCATCACCAAGGCCACACAGGAGCTTCAGGAAGCAAGAGCCATACGCGGCGACCGCCGTCTGCCTGGCGTAGCTCCCCATCTAGACAAGGATAGCGGGCTGCATCTCAGGAGCGCCTCTGGGCTTTGCGCGTGGGGTGTTGTGAGGGTCCACCGCACAGCTATGTTCGCATGCCTTTCGGCCTGCCGAACACGGCTGTTACTCACCAGCGCCATCTCGGAGCATTCTGGTGGCTCAGGAGGCCAGGCATCACGCGGTCCCGGCGGAGATGGAGATGGTCCTCGAGGAACCGCCTGGACCCCTAGAGCCTCCCGAGGCTCAGGGCTCCGGTGGCTCGTGAGGATCGGCCTCTTCACCGCGCACCTTCAGCTACTCCAACACCCCTCTACAATGGTACCAGGTGACATCTTTCGAGTTCATTTCAGCTGGGAGCGCCCTCAGGGCTGCATCATTCCCAGGTCGCGTGGGTCCGTCCCTACGGCATGTATCCCTTTTGCTTATGCCTTTAGTTTACCTTGCTGGGGGCGCCCCTCGGGCTGCATCATCCCCAAGCCGCTCGGCCCTGACCTAGTGGCATGTATCCCTCCTGCATTTATCTAAGTTGATTTTCCCTTCATGCTTAACCTGCCTATGATTATCGCCTGCTCGATTGACACCTACCTTTGGAGCCGCTCGCGCTGGCACGACGTTTGCGCATGGGTTCGTCTTTGCAACGTCGACAAATCTGAGTGGTCGATCTCTAGCCAGCGGCAGCCGCACAAACGTCACCTCACCAGGCCCTCAGTGCCCTCACCACTCTCTCAGAGCAACCAATGGCCGACCGTCAATCGTAATGGCAACCCGTGCTTTTCTCGTGTTGGTTTACAGGAATCCCCTGAGGTCTAAAGCGGGTAGCACCACGAGCTCTCTCTCTCTCTTTGGCGCGCGATCTGCTTGCACGTTGAAAGGGGGGCTCCTGAGCATCGCGACTCAGGAGCTCTTACTGGCTCTCCAGCCCTCACCCCCTGGCCTTGTCCACGGCATCGCGACCTGGCATACCAGCAGCGGCTGAGCTCGCTCGAGGGCCGAGACCTGAGGACGTAGAGCACCAAGGGAAGTGTGGGGAAGAGAGGTGAAGCTCACGAGGTCCTAACCCAGCTAAATCTCAGCTGCTGACGTACAAGGCCGGCACAACACGAAGAAACGACTCCATGTTTTCGAGATAAGTTTCGCACCTGGAATAGCTAATTGATGCGACATAGAATCTCCATATAGCCAGACTTGCCTGCCTGCGGCCTGCAGCGTGGCTCACCAATGGCCCAGTACGGCATGTCTTCATCAACCAACGCTCAAGACCCTCGCACGGGGCCAAGTCTCATGGGGCAGACGACACAAGGCCTCCTCAGGGGCGGCCTCACCAGGCAGGCTCACGAGGAGGCGGAGAGATCAAGGAAAGGGGTACCTCGCGAGGTGCTCGTGATGCAAGCCATGACGATCAAGACCAGGCGAGCGCCAGCCTGCGCAGTGTCCTCATTTCCTCTTTGGTGCAAAGGGGGCAAGCGCAGGCGCAGAGTATCGAGGCATCAGGCAAAGGTTTCCATATCGGTGCAACGAGACCAAGACCAGCAGAGTGGCAGGACGGAGGTCACCATGGAGCCCAACATGGCGTCATCGCCAACACCTTTGGCAGTCGAAGACCACCTTTAGTCAGGAAAGCTTGTACTAGCTGTCCCGTTTCAAAATGGCCGTTGTTGGCTCCCTTCAAGCTCAATATTTGGGAAGAGGGCCAGGGCCTCTATAAATAGAGCTAGCCCCCACAGTAGAAGGGGGGATCATCTCATCTAGAGCCAAGAGGATGAACCGATTCCTCCCCATGCACACCACCAAGCACAAGAACACCTCTCCTCGCGAGGTTTTTCTTCCTCTGTACTATTCATCGTTAGCCCAAGAGGCAATCCACCACACCACACACTGGATTAGGGTATTAGACCACAACGGTGGCCTGAACCAGTATAAACCTCGTGTCTCTTGTGTTGTTCATCGTGCTAGCTTAGAATCACGGCGAGGTTCTGGGCGTGTTTTGGTAGGGAGAAGATCTTCGTGCGCACCCCAGAGTTTGAACCTTAAGGGTTTTGCTGGAACCCGATATCCGACAATAATGATGCTATGATATGTTAGAATTGCTCTGTGTGCTTCACTTAATTTATTTATTTTGAGCTATGGAATTACTCTAGTGCTTCACTTATATCTTTTTGAGCACGATGGTGCTTTAATTTTTGAAGAAATACTCTCATGCTTCACTTAGATTAATTTTAGAGTTAGTATATTTTGAAGAAATATTCTATCATGCTTCACTTATATCATTTTGAGAGAAAGAAAGAAAAAATTATGCTCATGTTCTTCACTTAAATTTGTTTGAGAGCCTGTTATAAGCAATGGTAATATATGAAAATTAGTCCTAAAGTGATAGATATTAAAGAGGGATATAATAAAAAAATCATGAAAGATCATTCAAAAAATAAACATGACTCTTTGTAATATTTTTGAGATATGATGATAGTAATATGTGAGTCATGTTGGTGAGTACTTATGCTTTAGTAAGAATATTGGTGTTAAGGTTTATGATTCCCCACCAAGAACGAAAGTCAATAGTTATGTAATGAAATTACATCCTACTTTTGGTGCATTATTCGGTGTTAGTTATGCTTAATGTTCTTTTATGAGAATTTTCATTTCTTGGTTGGTTGCTTCTCAATCTATTCGCTAGCCTCCATTTGTACTAAGTGGGAATACTACTGGTGCATCCAAAATCCTTAAACCAAGTTATGCCATATGAGTCCACCATACCTACCTATATGCGGTATTTCTGTGCCGGTCCAAGTAAATTTGTATTTGAAAACTCTAATTTTCAAAATGAATTTCCTTTTTGTGTGCCTGGACCGCTCATGAAGCGACATGGGGTGGCCAATATTTTTCCATGCTAGATGTATTATTCCCAAGATGAGTGTTTATTCACTTGTCATTGCACGAGAGTGTGGCGGTAATAAGGATGCCCAGTCCCGAAATGAAATAGAAACTTACTTTATGCTGTCAAATAATAAATTCCTTGGAAAGTGTTGGTATGGAAGGCAGTCGTGGATACAGCTAGCCATGGATTGTGAAAGAAAGGTGGAAAAAGGAATAAACTTTACTTTATGTTTGGGAACCGCCTATGATGTATCTAGCATGGAAAGTATTGGGAATTACTCAGTTGTTTTCGTTGACGGGAAAAGCATGCCTCCCAAAATATTTTATCCCTCAATTTAAGCTTTGAACTCTGGCACCTCTACAAATCTTTGCTTCCCTCTACGAAGGGCTTATCTATTTACTTTATGCAATTTTTATTTTTATTTGAGTCTTCATCTTCTCTTATAAATCACCAATAAGGGAACACTATAATCATACTTGTGCATTGGATGTAGCTAATATTCGAGTGTGTTTCATGAATGGATCAATGATTGAGCATGATGGGCTAGGGATAACTTTCTTTAGTGTTGAAATTTTTAAAGACATTCTTGCTTATTGATATGCTTGAGTATTGAAGTCTTCATGTCAAATACATACTATTTCTTTGAATCATCTAAATGTCCAAATGTCCATGCTACAAAATAAAATAATATGTGATGAACATGTTAGGCAGCATTCCACATCAAAAATTATGTTCTTATCATTTACCTACTCGAGGACGAGCAGGAATTAAGCTTGGGGATCCTGATACGTCTCCAACGTATATATGATTTTTGATTCTTCCATGTTGTTATACTATCATTCTTGGATGTTTTATATTCATTTTATAGCAACTTTATATCACTTTTTTGGACTAACCTATTGACATGGTGCCCAGTGCATGTTGTTGTTTTATGCTTGTTTTTTTACTTTGCAAAATATCAGTATCAAACAAAGTCCAAATGCCACAAAACATTTTGGAGATTTTTTTCTGCCCAGAAGATAACTTGGGAGCCAAGGAAGTGCACGAGGGAAGGCCTGTGGGTCCCATAAGACACCAAGGCGCGCTAGAGGCCCCTGGCGTGCCCTGATGGGTTGTGGGGCCCACGGAGGTCCTTTCCACCACCTCTTAGCTCTATAAATATCAAATGTTCCAGAAACCCTAGGAGAGTCGACGAAACACAATTCCAGCCACCACAAGTTCCAGAACCACGGGATCCAATCTAGAGCCCTATTCCGGCACCTTGCCAGAGGGGAACACGATCACGGAGGGGTTCATCATCCTCATTGGGTGCTCTCTGATGGTGCGTGAGTAGTTCATCACAGACCTACGTGTCCATAGGCAGTAACTAGATGGCTTCTTCTATCTTTTTGATTCTCAATACAATGTTCTCCTTGATGTTCTTGGAGATCTATTTGATGTAATGACTTTTTGCGGTGTGTTTGTTGGGACCCGATGAATTGTGAGTTTATGATCAGTTCTATCCATGGATATTATGTGAATCTTATTTGATCTCTTATATGCATGATTATTAGAGCCTCGTATTTATTCTTCGAAACTTTGGTTTGGTTTGGCCAACTAGATTGATTTTTCTTGCTACGGGAAGAGGTGCTTTGTGATGGGTTCGATCTTGCGATGTCCTCACCCAGTGACAGAAGGGGTAGTGAGGCATGCATGTATCATTTTATTATTAAGGATAAAAAGATGGGGTTGTCAGCGTTCTGGGAACGGGGGTACCCACACTTGCCTGCCTGCGGCCCACGGCGTGGCTCCATCGACGGCCTGGTACAGCCCAGCTTCCACATCGACAAATCAAGACTCTCGCGAGGGGCCAAGCCTCGCGAGGCGGACAACACCAAGACCTCCAAAGGGAGTAGCCTCCTCAGGCTGGCTCCTGAGGAGCGGAGATTTCGATGGAAGGATCACCTCGTGAGGTTCGGGTGACGTCGGCCATGACGACCAAGGCCAGGCGGGCGCCAGCGGGTGCAGTGTACTTGTTTTCTCTTTGGGGCAAAGGAGGCAAGCGCAGGCGCGGAGTCCCGAGGAAGCAGCCAAAAGGTTTCCATTCCTGTGCAACAAGATAAAGACCGCCAGGACGGTAGGACGGAGGTCATCCCCGAGCCCACCACGGCGTCACGATCAGAGGCTTTTGCAGGCGAAGACTACTTTCGTCATGGTAAGATGTACTAGTTGTCTCCCTTCAAATTTGGCCATTATGGGATCCCTTCCCGCCGTCATTTGGGAAGAGAACTGAGGGAGTCCTGGATTAGGGGGTATACGGACAGCCGGACTATATACTTTGGCCGGAGTGATGGACCGTGAAGATACAAGACTCAAGACTTTGTCCCGTGTCCGGATGGGAATCTCCTTTGCGTGGAAGACAAGCTTGCCGATCCGGATATTAGATCTGCTTCTTTGTAACCGACTCTGTGTAAACCCTAGCCCCCTCCGGTTTCTATATAAACCGGAGGGTTTAGTCCATGAAGGCACGATCATAATCATCATAGGCTAGCTTCTAGGGTTTAGCCTCTACGATCTCGTGGTAGATAAACTCTTGTAATACTCATATCATCAAGATCAATCAAGCAGGAAGTAGGGTTTTACCTCCATCGAGAGGGCCCGAACCTGGGTAAAACATTGTGTCCCTTGCCTCCTGTTACCATTAGCCTTGGACGCACAGATCAGGACCCCCTACCCGAGATCCGCCGGTTTTGACACCGACATTGGTGCTTTCATTGAGAGTTCCTCTGTGTCGTCGCTGTAAGGCTTGATGGCTCCTTCAATCATCAACAACAACGCGGTCCAGGGTGAGACTTTTCTCCCCGAACAGATCTTCGTGTTCGGCGGCTTCGCACTGTGGGACAATTCGAGTGGCCATCTGGAGCAGATCGACAGCCACGCCCCTGGCCAGCAGGTCAGATTCGGAAACTTGAACTACACGACCGATATCCACGGAGACTTGATCTCGGCGGATTCGGGCCTACGACAGGAGCGCCGAACAGTCACGACGAGCATGCTTAGGCCTACTGTCGAACAATACTCGATATATCGCACCTGCAGGAGCTCCCGACCTAAATCCAGGGCAGATCGCGTCGTCCGAGGACGGGTGGATGGACCCCGCCCAGAGGCCACACACTCATCGGCGCTAGAGCTGAACACAGACTTCACCCCCAAGGAAGCATGTGTCTCCGGACACCCGGACTGGTGTCCGGCTGTAGGTTCTAGATTATGCGCCCCCGAGCCTGTCGACTCCGGTTGGGATCAATTCGCCGCCACGGATATCTTCCAGCACTCGCCCCTCGGTGACATGCTGAAGTCATTAAGGTCTCTCTCTTTGTCAGGAGATGCTTGGCTGAACTATGTCCGGCTTGAGGGGGGAGAAAGCGACGAAGAAATTCATTCCCCACCCACCACCCACTTCATAGCCACTGTCGACGACGTATCAGACATGCTTGACTTCGACTCCGATTACACCAACGGTACGGACGTTGACGCAGAGGACGATTCTGAACCACCGCCCACGGGGCGCTGGACTGCCACCTCATCATATGATATATACATGGTGGACACGCCTAAGGAGGAGGATGGCTACAAAACGGAGGATAAAAACCCCGGACAAAAGCCTAAACGACGGCGCAGACGCCGCTCTAAATCCAGCCACAGTAAAAACAGCGATAATAGCGCTAGAAAGCTCGACACCCCGGTCAACTCCGAAGGCAACAACGACCAGATGGACCCAGCGATGGAGCAGGATGAGCCAGGTCACGCCGAACTCATCAAACTGCCCCGGGACAGGAGCACAGTCCGGACGACGACGCATTTATCATCCCGGAAATACGTTTGGAATGAGATAACCTCCACAGAAGGCTTATGGCCACTGCGAGAAGTCTAAAGAAGCAGAAGCAAAGGCTTAAGGCCGCACAGGAATGCTCAATCGCATATGGAATAAAGTGCTAGACACTGAATAAAAATACGGCGACGATCGCCACACAAAGAGCTATCCAAAGCGCAAGCTGCTGCCAGAATTCGACGATGAGGCCGTTCCACCGAAGAACAATACAGCCAGTAGGCCGGACCAACCACTTCATAACCGCAATAGAGCAGCTACTGACGCTGCACACGATTTATGTGAGCTCCTGGATAAAAAGGCCGGCGCGACCAGGTCCATCTATGGATCTAGAGGACACGCTCCGGTGCAGGATTATGGTCACCAAAATGATCAGACTGATCGAGTACCAGTTCGGAATCAGCACCGGACACAACAACAGCCGACAGCATGCCACAACACGTCCAGATATAGAGGGGCTGCTCACCCTCTATGCTTCACCAAAGAGGTACTGGACCACGAATTTCCACAGGGTTTTAAACCTATGAACATAGAGGCATATGACGGAACAACAGACCCTGGGGTCTGGATTGAGGATTTTATCCTGCATATCCACATGGCTCATGGGGACAACCTCCACGCCATCAAATACCTTCCCCTCAAGTTGAAGGGACCAGCTCGGCACTGGTTGAAAAGCCTCCCCGAAAATTCAATAGGAAGTTGGGAGGAACTCGAGGATGCTTTCAGGGCCAATTTTTAAGGGACCTATGTCCGACCTCCGGACGCTGATGATTTAAGTCACATAATTCAACAGCCCGGAGAGTCCGCCCGCAAGCTTTGGAACAGATTCCTCACTAAGAAGAATCAAATTGTCGATTGTCCGGATGCCGAAGCCCTAGTGGCCTTCAAGCACAATATCTGGGATGAGTGGCTTGCCAGACACCTCGGCCAAGAAAAGCCGAGGACAATGGCAGCCTTAACAAGCCTTATGACCTGCTTTTGCGCGGGGGAAGACAGTCGGTTGGCCCGTAGAGGCACCAGCGACACAAGTACATCTGAAATAAGGGATGGCAACGGGAAGCCACGGCGCAATAAAAACAAACGTCGAAACAAGGAAGAAAGTCCGCACAACACAACGGTCAACGCCGGATTCAGGGGCTCTCGACCCGGTCAACAAAATAAGCCATTCAAAGGCAGCAAAGAGGGACCGTCCGGCCTGAACAAAGTCCTGGATAGATTGTGCCAAATTCATAGCACCCCCGAAAAACCTGCGAACCACACTCACAGAGAATGATGGGTCTTTAAGCAGGCCGGCAAATTAAATGTCGAACACAAGGGAAGGGAAACACCAAGTGAAGACGAGGATGAGCCTCGCCAGCCGAACACTGGGGGACAGAAAAAATTCCCACCGGAGGTAAAAACAGTAAACATGATCCATGCGGCTCACACACCCAAGAGAAGGCGCAAACGCGTGCTCAAAGACGCATATGCTATAGAGCCCGTCGCGCCCAAACTTAACCACTGGTCGGCCTTCCCAATCACCTTCGATCACAAGGACTACCCGACTAGTATGCGGCATGGAGGATCAGCTGCTTTGGTGCTCGACCCAATAATCGACGGATACCATCTCACACGCGTCCTCATGGACGGCGGCAGTAGTCTCAATCTAATATACCAGGACACTGTCCGCAGGATGGGGATAGCCCATCCAGAATCAGCCAAAGTAACACCACCTTTGAAGGGGTGATACCAGGCGTTGAAACTCGTTGCAGGGGCTCCCTCGTACTAGAGGTGACATTCGGTTCCCCACACAACTTCAGAAGCGAAGAACTACTCTTCACCATCGCCCCCCTCCAAAGTGGTTATCATGCATTGCTCGGGAGAACGGCCTTCGCCCGCTTTAATGCAGTACCGCACTAGGCCTACCTTAAACTCAAGATGCCCGGTCCTCGTGGCGTCATCACCATTAACGGAAATACAGAGTGTTCCTTACGCACGGAAGAGTACGTGACGGCTCCAGCAGCCGGACACTAAGCGGCCTCTAATATCAGAATGCATGATCGGTCGTCAAGACCACGGACACGGTTAGACGAGTCCGGCAGCCCAGATAAATTGGAGCTGGGCGCTATACATGTAATCCCATAGAGGACACCAAGGGCTTCAAATATTCAATAAAGCCCACCTTTTGGCTTGACCTTATTAACAGGCCAATGTCTTACAGTTCTACTGTCCATTGATAATAGCCAACTCTTCGCACGCTTACGTCATGCTCTTCTACATGAATTTTTCTTTTTACAGGCACCATTCATGCAATACCCTCCCAGGACACGACACAACGGAGAAAAAGGCGCAGACATGCAGCAGGGCCCCGCTCAAAGGTTTCTCTTTAAATTAAGCCCATGTGTAAACCTTCTTTATTGTCTCTTGTTGCTTACACATCCCATGGGTACTACACCCACAGGGGATACTACCGTTATTGGCATTTCGCCACGACAGACTAATGCACATACCTGGAAATACAGGGTTCATAATAAAGGGCGTTATTTAGCCCAGTATATGTTCTAAAGTCTGAATACCTTCGGGAGTGTTCGGCGTCGCGAGTTCGGCCTTATATGCATCAGCTCTGAATCATGTCTTTGGTCAAATGTTGGGTTTGCCTGGCTCCTGGGTTTGCCGCCTTACATTTCGTTCTTATCGGCTAAGGCAGCCAAAGGAGAACTACTGCGATTGTGCACTAGTTACTCCGGATGAGCATCTCAGTAGAGAAAGCCGAAAACTGACTGTCATGATACAGCGAGAGACTGGTCAACCACTCGAGGACTCATCAAAATATTTAGGATTCCTCCGCATTAACGAAGGACCGTTTCCCGGTCATGTACACACGCGCCCGTATTTGGATGCACGCAAAGGTACCAGGGGCTACATAGTAGCCCCACCGTCAAACTCCTATGGCTAAGTGAAAGTGTTAAAGCTATATAGCCGGTTTCCTAGTTCGACATGCGATCACCTCCTTAATGGACCAAGACGTTGCATCAAGTGTGATTACGCATATTCTTGTGAACACCCCCGCATTATATGCGTAGGGGCTGAAGCCAACGACTGCTAACTTTCAGATTACATACATACATCAAACGACCGCACAGGAGGCACAACAACTCTTTCGGGCGAAAAGTATAAATATAGCCTCCATAATTAAAATGAAATTGTTTTTACAATGAAATGATTTGTCACTCGAACATGACATTCTTCAAGCACTGAGACTCTATTAAACGAGCACCTTCTATTACCTGCTCCAAGTAGTGCTCGGCTGGATCCTGGCTTCTCGCCGGATTCTGGGTCGCAATGATGGTGGCCTCCATATCTCTCCAATATGCTTTGACACGGGCAAGGGCCATCTGTGCACCCTCTATGCACGCCGACCTCTTCATGGCATCGATTCGTGATACGGCACCAAGGAATTGTTGCACTAAACCAAAATAATTGTCCGGCTTCGGTCCCTTCAGCCATAGATGGTCTATTACAGACCTCATTGCAAGACCGGACAACCTATGGAGCTCGGCCACAGCAGCCATCCTCTCACTCAACGGCAACGGGCGCGTTGGAGCACTGAATTGCGACCAGAACAGCTTTTCCACTTCATTATCTTTTTGATCCTCGAAAAACTTGGCCGCATCAACCGTACTCTTTGCCAGATCCGCATACGCGTCTGCAGGGCTCCAGCGTCGATCCAGAGGAGCATACTTTGGATCTAAGAACTTCATCCGCAATAAATAGGGGTTTCCAGCCGCGATTTCTCCTGCCTGTCGAAGCTCCTCCCGTGCATCCCTAATTTCGGAACGCGTCTCCTTGGTCGCATCAAGGGCCTTCTTCAGGTCAGCCAAATTAGCCTGATTCTCTTTTTCAAGGAGCTCATATCGATCGGCAATGTGTTTTAGCTCCACAACCATCTCGGCTATTTTATCTTCGCTTCGGCAATGAGTAGCCTGTTCGGCTCTCAACTCTTCGGCCGCCTTTAGGCAGCCGCATTGCTAGTCCGGGCTTGTTCCTTGGCTAGGGAAAGTTCTGCCCTCAGGGCCTCCATGGCAGCAGCTCCGCCTACAGCCCAAGCATATTACATTAACATTATGCTCCTCCTGGTATTTCCGATAAGAAATAAGGAAAGCAGAGCACATACTTTGTGACTCGTTAAGCCACTCGTTCACAAGTGTGATATCGGCATCCACGACGCCAATCTGCCTCCTTAGTTCGGAGACTTCAACAGACCGGTCGGCTACCGGATCCTTAGCCACCTGCGCATGAATACAGTGTGATCATTACTCAACAATGTGATCCTCCCTTTGCCGCCCAGGGCTGGCAACCAGAGTCTCAGGGGCTACTATCCATATGGTGCACACCTAGTGCGTGCGCCACAATCAAAAAAATTACGTATTTCATTACATACCTCAAAGCCTCTGAGCAGGCCCATAAAAGCTTCATTCAACCTGCTCATGGCGGATGAAATCTTCTCAAGCACCATGCTCATTAATGAACGGTGATCCTCCAAGAGAGCAGCTTGCTCCAGAAGGCCCGTTAGCGTATCCAGCCGGTCGCCGAACTATGTCAAACCTTTCTTATCGCCCCCCGTGGGAGCTGAACGCTCCGGGCTCAGGGCGGCCGAAGTACTAGCTTCTGGTCTCGGCAAATATGGACTCCTCCATGATGACACCTCGGGGTTGCCCGCCCCATGAGGCGGAGAGGTTGGTGGGGTTTCACTCTCCATCATCTCCGGAAGGAGATCCCCCGAAGACAAACTCTGTCGAGAAGAGCTGCTAGCCGGACTGCAAAGAATGGATCCTGGTTATTGTTCTTGGCGGAGGAAGCGGTAGCTTTGTATTTACAATTAACTTACAGCTCAGTTGAGGGCTGGCCCGTTTGCAGGCATGGCGCGGTGAAGACGCCCTTCGGGGCAGAGCCCCTGATGAAGCTTTCTTCCCATGTCTGGGCACCTCCGTCTCCAAGTCTTCGTAGGCGGCCCTCTTCTTCCCGCAAGGGGAGGAGGCCTTAGATTCCCCTCCCCGACTATCCTCCTTCGTGGAGGTAGCAATTCAGCCGGTTTGGATGTGCAATGTGTGAAGTTTTGCTTCTCTGTTCTTTCCTTCGTCTTTCCCCGAGGGAACTTGACTTAGCACATGACCAAGCATCTTGGCTATGGCGGGACTAGGCGAGCCTTCGGGAAGTGGTGCCGGACACCTCATTCTCTCCGCCTTGCTGAACCATTCTTGGTCGCAGAGGGTTTTCAGAATATTGTTATGATAAATATAAACGAAGTGTTTGGTTTCTAGGTTACTTACTCGGGTATCTCGGCGGTTGCAGATCAGGCCCGCATCCTCGGTGGTGTCCGGACACTTTACTTGTGGTCCGAAGAATAACTTACACATCCCTTCGAGCGTCATGTCGAAGAAGTGTAGAATAGTCCGCGGACCTTCCGGATTGAACTCCCACATCCAGAGAGGCCGGCGTTTCCATGGCAACATCCGTCGGACTAGCATTACCTGAATTACGCTGACAAGGCTAATGTCCCTCTCAAGAAGCTCCCGGATGCGGCTCTGCAATGTTGGTACATCATTATCAGGCCCCCAATCCCGTCCTACATTGGCCCATGACGCCAGTTGAGGCGGAGGGCCCGAACGGAAGTCGGGGGCAGCCACCCACTTTGTGCCTCTGGGAGCCATGACGTAAAACCACCTCCGCTACCATAGATCGGACACCTCCGGGAAGAAGCCCTCTGGCCATGGGGCGTCAGCGTTCCTGCTTATTGCAGCACCTCCGCACTCCGCGTGTCGCCCGTCAATCATCTTCGGCTTCACATTGAAGGACTTGAGACATAATACGAAGTGCGGGGTGATGTGGAGGAAGGCTTCTCACACAATGATGAACGACGAGATGTGAAGGATGGCTTCCGGAGCTAGATCATGAAAATCTAACCCGTAATAGAACATGAGCCCTCTCACAAAGGGATCAAGGGTGAAGCCTAAGCCGCGGTGGAAGTGAGAAACAAATACGACGCTCTCGTTGGGCTCGGGAGTAGGGATGACCTACCCTGGAGCAGGAAGCCTGTGCTTGATATCAGAAGTCAGATATCTGACCTCCCTAAGCTTCGTGATGTCCTCCTCTATGACAGAGGAGGCCATCCACCGGCCTTGAAGGTTGGATCCAAACATGATTGAAGATCCGAAGTGCTTAAGCTTGGGCTTCGGGTGTTAGAACTCGAGATGCGAAAAGGCGCAAGTGTGGTAGAAAAGAGGGATAGGCCTCGGCCCCTCTATAAAGGGGGTGAATATCAAGCGTCCTCAGCGTAACCGCTTGGGACTTACCTAAAAACATGGAGTCATACCAACAGGCATCGCGGGGTTGCACGCGCCCGTATTGATGGGAGATCCCGCAATAAGAGGAACACGATCTCTGTTTTGGCGAGGCGTACCAATGAAACCGCCTCGCAACGCGTATCAAGGCAGGCTGAGAAAAAATGGTTCATGTTGGACCAGGCCACGGTGTAAGGGCGCACCATTAAAAAAATTGCCAGCAGATCAGATTTGTGAAGTGTTATGCTCTCTACGGTGGTGTGCGGAAATTATCTCACAGAGCTGGACACAATCCTTAATCTGCTTTGGAGTATTCGGAGATGGAACCCGCCTTGCAATGTCGAAGACAATCTACACGCTGGACTCATCGTCATTGAAGCTTGGTTCAGGGGCTACTGAGGGAGTCCTGGATTAGGGGGTATCCGGACAGCCGGACTATATACTTTGGCCGGACTGATGGACCGTGAAGATACAAGACTCAAGACTTCGTCCCATGTCCGGATGGGACTCTCCTTTGCGTGGAAGACAAGCTTGGTGATCCGGATATTAGATCTCCTTCTTTGTAACCGACTCTATGTAAACCCTAGCCCCCTCCGGTGTCTATATAAACCGGAGGGTTTAGTCCATGAAGGCACGATCATAATCATCATAGGCTGGCTTCTAGGGTTTAGCCTCTATGATCTCGTGGTAGATCAACTCTTGTAATACTCATATCATCAAGATCAATCAAGCAGGAAGTAGGGTTTTACCTCCATCGAGAGGGACCAAACCTGGGTAAAACATCATGTCCCTTGCCTCCTGTTACCATTAGCCTTAGACGCACAGATCGGGACCCCCTACCCGAGATCCGACGATTTTGACACCGACAAGGACCAAGGCCACTATAAATAGGACCTAGCCACCACCATGGATGGAGGATGGATCAAGTCGACCGAATCCACTCCACCCTCACCAGCTCACTTGAGCTCAAGAACACACCTCCTGAGGTTGTTCTCCACTATACCAGTTCATCCTTAGCCCCTCGAGGAAAATCCACCACAAAGCAGGAGTAGGGTTTTACACCACAAGGTGGCCTGAACCTAGGTAAACTGTTGTTTCCCTTTTCCTTTGAGTTCGTTGAGATAGGTTTTGAGATTTATGAGCAGGCAAACTGGGGAGTTTCAGATCTCCGCACGCACCCCAGAGTTCGAACATCTCAAGGGTTTGCGGAACCCAAAATCTGACATTCGGCGCGCCACGTAGGTGTGCGTCGGAGCCTCTCTTCTGTCCATCGATTCGCCACCGCTCCATCGCTTCCATGGCTAACGCACGTCGAGCTCGTGCCGAGCATCGGGCCTCTCTCACCGCCCGCTTTGCTCAGACGGCACCGGAGGGCGACAGTTGCCCTCGCTGTCCACCGTCGCCAGTGGCGAACGCCACCACGGATCCCGCGGGCGACGAGCAGCATACTTCTTCGCTGCATCCTTCTGTGCGCCGAGACGGGCGCACTGCCACTTCGTCACTGACTCCGGCTGCTTCATCCTCCCATGCTCGTTGTGGCCCAGCGAACATGCAGGCCGCGCTGCTCATGGCGTGCGAGCTCCTGTGCTACCGCCTGGTCGATGACTTCTACAAGGACTAGCTCGACCGCATTGCCGAGCTCGTCAGCGCCGCCGGAGATTCTGCTACACCATCTCGCTCGCTGCCCCAACCACCGCCCACTGCAGGAGACATAGATCACGGGGCGCCTCCTCCACCTCCCAGACAGGATGCCATCATCGAACCAAGGCGGGAGACTCCTCGGCGTGATCTACAATGTCGGGCACCCGCGTGCGATGAGGCAAGCTACCAGGTTGTGTGGCGACCATAAGAAGATGCACGTGCGCTCCCAGCACTGCCACGTCAAGACTACGTGCTGCCTGCGGTAGCGGTGCGTGAGCGCCAAGACCAGGCTCCACCGCCACGGCGGGCTCCCATGACCACAACAGGGTGCCACACATTCACTCCGGAGTTGCGTAGCATCGTCTGGCCAAGAAAGTTCAAGCCCGACCTGTCTCCATGCTACGACGGCACCCCCGACCCTGTTGATTTCCTACAACTCTATGAGCTGAGCATCGAGGCAGCCAAGGGCGATGAGAAGGTCATGGCAAACTGGTTCCCCATGGCTCTCAAGGACGGCGCACGCTCGTGGCTCCTAAACCTCCCCGCGGGATCAATCTCTTCCTGGGACGAGATGCGAGAATGCTTCATCACCAATTTCTAGGGCATCCGTGACCGCCTGCCGGCCGCGGGTGACCTGTGACGCATCAAGCGGCAGCCAGGGGAGACCCTGCAGAAGTACATCCAACGCTTCAACAACGTTCGCCTCAAGATCCCCAAGGTGTCAGACGAAGCCATCATCTCTGTGTTCACTGATGGCGTCCGTGGCATCTAGATGAAGGAGGAGCTCACCATACACGAGGTTCTATGCACGGCCCTGGAGATGTTCAACATGGCAACCAAGTGTGCGAGAGCTGAGGAGGGGCGCCTCTCCCTCCTTGAGCTCCCTGACGCGGACCCAGAAGACAAGAAGACCAAGGCTAAGTACGTGAAGTGCAAGGGACCGGCTGTACTCACGGCCGAGCCAGAGATGAAGTGCGGCTGTGATCACCCAGAGTCATCCAAGGGTAGCCGCCCATTTTGCGCCTTCCACAACATACACAGCCACAACACCAACGACTGTCAGGAGCTCAGGGCCATCCACGACGGGCGTCTTGGTCGCCGCCCCGAGCACAAGGATCGAGGCTACAGTCGCAGAGGAGACCAAGGTGGAGGACGCTGGGACGGCCGTGACCATCGTCGGGAGTGGCGCGACCAGCCTCGGGAGGACCGTTGGTAGGGCCAGCTGTCGGTGTCAAAACCGGCAGATCTCGGGTAGGGGGTCCCAATCTATGCGTCTAGGCTGATGGTAACAGGAAGCATGGGACACAATGTTTACCCAGGTTCGGGCCCTCTCGATGGAGGTAAAACCCTACTTCCTGCTTGATTAATATTGAAGATATGAGTAGTACAAGAGTAGATCTACCACGAGATCATAGAGGCTAAACCCTAAGAGCTAGCCTATGATGGTATGATTGTAATTGTGATTGGCCTTCTAAGGACCAACCTCTCCAGTTTATATAGAAATCGGAGAGGGCTAGGGTTTACATGGAGTCGGTTACAAGGAAGGAAACACAATATCCGGATAGCCAAGCTTGTCTTCCACGCAAAGGAGAGTCCCATCCGGACACGGGTCGAAGTCTTGAGTCTTGTGTCTTCACGCTTTAATAGTACAAACGATGTATACAGTCCGGCTGTCCGGATACCCCCTAATCCAGGACTCCCTCACCAGCCTCATGAGGGCACCTGGAGGGATCAACCTCGCGAGGACCATCCTCACGGCAACGCTGGTCTTCCCCTGCTGCCGCCGCTACCAAGAAGGAGTGAGGACCACCACCATGACGAGAGGGCTGGGGGGTTTCCAGGAGCCTCCTGCCATCGCCTGCATCTTGGGCGGCTCCGAGGCCCCATCCTCCCATCGCATCTTCAAGTAGTTCGCACGTGAGGTGAATGCAGCCCTCCCCAAGCTCGAGGCAACGCGCCCACTCAGGTGGTCCAAATACGCCATCACCTTCGACTCCTCTGACCAGCTCAAGTGTGCGGCCACAGCCGGCGCCCTCCCAATGCTCTGCTCGCCCATCATCAACAACTTGCTCGTCACCAAGACACTCGTCGATGGCGGTGTAGGGCTCAATGTTCTCTCTATCTAGACATTCAATAGACTCCAAGTGCCATACCATCAGCTCCAGCCTACCAAGCCTTTCTCAGGAGAAACCGACGGCTCCACCACCCCGTTAGTGCAGGTCCGCCTCCCTGTCACCTTCGACAAGCGTGACAACTATCGCACGAAGCCCATCGACTTTGATGTTGCCCATATCCGTCTCCCGTACAAATGCCATCCTCGGGTACCCAGCCCTGGCCAAGTTCATGGCGGTCACCAACCATAGCTACAATGTCCTCAAGATGCCAGGAAGCTGCGGCATCATCACGGTCACCTGCGAAGAAAAGGGCGCGGTGTGCTCTCTCGAGTGCGCCTACCAGGCTGCAGCGGTCGAGAACCCGGACGCCGAGGGTACTGTCTACCCTTCAGAGGCAATTCCCAAGAAGAAGAAGCAGCTGATCCACCAAGGATCTCAAGAGGGTGGGGCTTCCGGTGGTGCCGCCTCAAGCCTTGCGTCCATGGTTGGGGTGCCTTCCCATCTCGCATAGGAAGGCGCGCCTGGCGCCCCTCTCGGGCTGGGCTCGGGGACTCTCGGCTGGAGGGCCTCTGACCTGGCCAACGTCACGAGGGAGGTGTTGGGGCACCATGTGGAGTCATGCTTCAACGCGCGCTTCCGCGAAGAAAGCGAAGGGCACGAGGCACCAGGTGCTCAGGAGTTCATCACCAAGGCAGTCAAGGAGATTTAGGAGGCAAGAACTATGCAGGGAGATCGCCGCCCACCACCAGGCGAGGACGGGGAGCTTCGTGTCTGCATCGACATCCCTGGGCTCAACAGGGCCGCATATTAGGAGCTCTTCTGGCCGTCTCGTGTTGGCCGATGTGAGGGTCCCCCTCATAGCTATGTTCGCATGCCCTTCGGTTTGCTGAATGCGGCTGCCGCATCACAGCGCCACATGCGGGGCAACCTGGCAGCTCAGGAGGCCAGGTGCCGAGCGATCCAGGAGGAGATGGCGATGGATCTTCACGAGCCCACTGCACCTCCAGAGCCTCCCGAGGTTCAGGGCCAGGGTGCCTCATTAGGAGCAACTTCTGTAGCACACGTCTTCTTCTACTCCAACATCTCTTCGGCAACGGTACCAGGTGACATCTTTTAGTTCGTTCAGTTGGGGGCGCCCCTCGGGCTGCACTATCCCCAAGCCGCGTGGGTCTGTCCCTGCAGCATGTATCCTTCTTGCATCCATCAGAACTGGCTTTACCTTATTCCATGAGTTGTTTTATGATTATCATATGTCTGTCCGGTGATTCATTGTCATGAACGTTGCCCGCCCTTACAAGCCCACCCACGACCGCCTCATGATTAAGGACTGGCACGACGTCTGTGCTCGGGTCTGTCCCTATAGCATCGCTAAACCCAAGAGGCTGAGCTCTGGCTCGCGGGCCAGCTCCCGCGCACGTCATTTCCCATGGCCCTTAGTGCCTTGTTCTCGCATGAGCTAATCGCGGGCGGATGAGTGAGGCGCACGACCCGGTTCCTTGTCACCACGGGAGCCGCGCGCCAGTTGTCTTTCTTCAGGACCTTCGCATGAGAAGACTAGGCACGGCATCTGTGCTCGGCTCCGTCCTGCATCATCGATAAACCCAATGGCTGAGCTCTGTCTAGAGAGCCGGTCCCGTTCACGTCACCTTCTGGGGTCGTTGGTGTTCTTCCTTCTCAAGCAATAATCTCATGAGATTCACTCGGTGCAGGTTGCCTAACCATCTCGCAGGACTATCAAAAGTGTTCCCAATCAAGTTCAAGCGCAACCCGCCTTGAGGTAGGGCCTCGTGAGTCCCGCGCTGGCTCATGGGTGCCCAGGCACACCTCCTCTAGCCTTGTCGTGTAAGCCATGTGTCAGTGCGGGGCTCTACACACCCCCGGGGTGTCGGATTATGGGATCCGCAAACCCTTGAGAGGTTCAAACTCAAACCCTTGAGAGGTTCGAACTCTAGGGTACGTGTGGAGATCTCAACCTACCCAGCCTACCTACTCGTGATCCTCCTAAGCCTAGCGCGTCAAGCTCAAAGAGACAAAGAGACACAACAATTTATCCTGGTTCGGGCCACCTTGTGGTGTAATACCCTACTCTAGTGTTTTGGTGGATTGCCTCAAAGGGCTGAGGATGAACTAGTACAATGGATGAACGAGCCTCAGGAGGTGAGGTGTTCTTGAGCTAGTGTGGTGTGTGCTAGTTCTACTTGTCTTGGTTCTCCCTCTCCGTCTATGG
This sequence comes from Triticum dicoccoides, assembly GCF_002162155.2. Taxonomy (NCBI): domain Eukaryota; kingdom Viridiplantae; phylum Streptophyta; class Magnoliopsida; order Poales; family Poaceae; genus Triticum; species Triticum dicoccoides. The sequence continues at coordinate 383,291,981 of NC_041389.1, read as the reverse complement.
TGGTGGCTAGTCCTATTTATAGTGGCCTTGGTCCTCTTCCCAAATGTTGGCGGGAAGGGATCCCACAACGGCCGGATTTTAAAGGGGACAAGTAGTAGAGCTTATCCTGACAAAATTAGTCTTCGCCTGCAAAAAGCCTTTGGTCGTGACGCTGCGGTGGGCTCGTCGATTACCTCCGTCCTGCCGTCCTAGCGGTCTTGGTCTCGTTGCACCAGAATGGAAACCTTTGGCTGATTCCTCAGGACTCCGCACATGTGGCTTGCCTCCTTTACATTGAAGAGCAAACATGTGCCCTGCGCCTACCTTGCGGCCACCTGGCCTTGGTCGTCATGGCTCACGTCAGCTGAGCCTCGTGAGGTAACCTTGCATAGAACTCTCCGCCCCTCAGGAGCCAGTCTGAGGAGGCTGATCCCCTCGGGGGTCTTGGTGTTGCCCGCCTCGCGAGGCTTGGCTCCTCGCAAGGGTCTTCTGTCGTTGATGCTGAAGCTGGTCCATACCAGGGCGTCGATGGAGCCACGCGGTGGGCCACGGGCAGGCAGGGCTGGATACCCCCAAATCCAGGACACCGACAGTAGCCCCCGGACCCAAGGCGCGCTCGGACTTGCCTTCTAGGCGAAGCCAAAGGGCAAGTGGGAAGCACCGCGGGACCTAACTACCTGCAGCCTTGATGATGCGTGGCGATTGATGGGACGTGGACGACTCTGCTTCCCCATGCTGCCTCGGCAACTGCTCGACTTGACTGGTCGATGCGGCATGCAGAAGGTCATGATGGCGCGAGGTCGTGGAGGCCGGTGGTTGGCCTCCCTTGGCTATAAATGGGAGGGAAGGGCAGAGCCCCCCACCCATGTCTCCTTCGTCTTGCTCTCGCCTGCTTTTCTCCTCTCCATCTTGCTCCCATGGCGTCGCCGAGGAGGTTTTCAGCGGCCGAGAAGGGGAAGGCCCCTAAGGAGGAGCCAGCCTCTCCACCTCCTAAGAGGGGTCGCGGCTGTCCCAGCAAGCACCCCGCGGCTCCTCCGGTGGCTTCTAGGGGGCGCGGGCATGCACCCATCAAAGGCGGCGTTGCTCTTGGCGCCCGCGATGGCACCTCTTCCTGCGGCGGGGGCCACCAGCTTCAAAGCAGCCCCCATGACGAAGGGAGGCGCGCTGTGATCGTGCGCCCGCCTAGGCCGCACTTCTCCTCCCTGGACGTGCTTCCTAAGTTCGTGGTGTGGTTGGGAAGCCCGGCCGGCACCTAGCTCCACCTCCTTCGCTTCTTCTCCAGCGAGCTTTCTTCTTCGGGGCTCGATGGTCTCCGGTTGCAGGCTGACGGTTGCTGCAGTAGGGCTTCATGGGTTGGTACCGAGGTCACCGCCTCCGGCAGCGTGGTCCTGACCCGCGGTTGGCAGACCTTCGCTCGCGTGCGTGGCCTGGGTGGAAGGTGCACCCTTCACTTCAAGTACGACGGCCTGGCGACTCTCTACGTGAGGGTGTTCAGGGAGGACGACCGCCGCGTGGGGTGCTGCCCGAAGGATGGCAGCGACAACGATGGTGGTAACGGCGAGCTTGGTCTTGGCGACACGCGCTCCTCCTCCCGTGACAATGGTTCTTCCTCGGATGAGAGCTCGAGAAGTGGCGGCTACAACCGGCCCCTACGTCGTCATGCTCGGGTCAAGGATGTCGGGGGTTCATCCCGGCATGGCGCTCCAGTGAAGCTGGAGAGGAACCCGGCGTGAAGCTGGGAGCTGGCAAACTTGGACTCAAGGCCGGCGGCCCCAGGACACCTATGGGAGAATTGGTGAAGCGCCGGGCCACCTTGAGGCGCTGCTTGAGGATGCGGCGCTGGTGCCGAGCTCGTACGCCTTCGGCCCCTCTTTGTTCAGCCTTTCCTTTCTCCTGTAATTCCAGAAAAGAAAGATGTACCCTGCAGGGGCATGTAATGAACTGTGGCAGTTATGCTCTTTATTCTATGCTTGCTATCTTGATGTTGTGGTGTAATGTTTGCGATCTGGGTGAGTTAAGGTAGGAAAGCTTAGCTTGGTATGCACAGTCGCTTTTCGCCTCACGAAAACCTGACCTCAGGTACTTGATGGAGCCCCCTTTCTCGAGGGCCTTGGGTGCAGCCCCCGGAAGACACGCGTTGGGGTCTCAGGAGCCGCGGCAGGGTAGAGCTATCTTTGAAGGAAGAGAAAACTATCGAGTGGCTCACTCCTCCTTACACGAGCCCCCTGTTATAGATTAGCTCGGACCTGACGCACTGCGTCGCACTGCCCGGGGGGCACGGACATGAGGGGTGATGGTGCCCGCGGACTTGATCGAGGGCTCCTCGTGAGGATGAAGCTGAAATACCAGGGTTCAGTGTGGTGCGTGCGTGCAAAGGCAAGCCCAGGGTGCACACACCTACCTAGCCCCATGCGCGAGACGCGCGAGAAGAAGTGACGGGCGACTGCCACCTCTCTCATGCCCTTAGGCCAAAAACAGATCAGGAGAAGGAAGCAGCTCGAGGAACCAGTGTTTGAGAATACCAAATCCATTGAAATATTACTAAAAAAATCTGCAAGCAACTTCGGAAAGAAAATGAACAGCCGCGTCCAGCACCTAATCTAGTCTTCTCACCAGCGCGGAGCTAAGTGCTGCCACTAAGACGTGGGAGGGAGCCCCCAGGGCGACTCTCTGGAGACTCCGGGGCATGTACAGCCCCACTCATTATTACGTCGGAGTGTCATGAGCGGAGACCTTCACAGGCCGGAGCCTTGCTTCACAGGCCGGAGCCTTTCTTCAGGGGTACAACTTCCGGAGGTGCTGTATGTTCGAGGCGTTCTGGATGGGGACCCCGTCCCGTGTCTCCAGGCGCGCGGCGCCAGGCCTGGAGACACGGGCAATCCTAAACGGGCCCTCCCACATGGGAGAGAGCTTGTGCAGCCCCTCCCTGGAGAGCACCCACTTCCGGACGAGGTCGCCCACCTCTAATGTCCTGGAGCGGATGCTGCAGCAGTGGTACCGCCACAGCGCCTGCTGGTACCTCGCCGCCTGGAGCGAGGCTTGACGGCGGCCTTCCTCCCCCAGCATGAGATCCATCCACCACGTGGCATCCTGCCGCGTCTCATCGAACACCAGGACCCGCGTGGAGTGATGCTTGACCTCGTGAGGGAGAACCGCTTCTGCTCCGTAGACGAGGAAGAATGGCATCTCTCCTATTGGCTTGGTCGCGGTGGTGCGGATGGACCACAGCACGGACTGCAGCTCGTCGAGCTAGCCCCTGCCGCGGGCCTCGAGCTTCTTCTTGAAGGTCCGGGTCTTGAGGCCCCTTAGGACTTCCGCATTGGCCCTCTCGGCCTGGTCGTTGCTTCGTGGGTGTGCTACTGAGGCGTAGCGGATCTGCGTTCCAAGGTTAGCACAATATGTTTTGAAAAGTTTGCTGGTGAACTGCGAGTCGTTGTCGGTGATGATGCGGTTGGGGACCCCAAACCGGCTCACGATTCCCTTGATGAACTTGACGGCCGATCCAGCTGGGATAGTGTGCACAGCTTCTACCTCCACCCACTTGGTGAACTTGTCGATGGCAACATATAGGTATCGGTAGCCCGTGGCGCCCAAGGGAACGGACCCAAGATATCCAGCCCCCAGACCGCGAATGGCCACGTGAGCAGGATCGTCTGGAGACCCTGTGTGGGCTGGTGGATCTGCTTGGCGTGAAACTGGCATGCTTCACAAGAGCGCACCAGCTCTGTAGAGTTGTTGAGCGCGGTGGGCCAGTAGAAGCCACTACGGAACGCCTTGCCCACCAGAGTGCACGGCGAGGAATGATGCCCACAGTCCCTACTACCTCTTGAGCATGCGTTGCTTTTCCCTTGAAGAGGAAAGGGTGATGCAGCAAAGTAGCGTAAGTATTTCCCTTAGTTTTTGAGAACCAAGGTATCAATCCAGTAGGAGGCTACACGCAAATCCCTCGTACCTACACAAACAAATAAGAACCTTGCAACCAACGCAATAAAGGGGTTGTCAATCCCTTCACGGCCACTTGCAAAAGTGAGATCTGATAGAGATAATAATAAGATAAATATTTTTGGTATTTTTATGATATAGATTGGAAAGTAAAGATTGCAAAATAAAGTAGATCGAAAACTTATATGATGGAAAATAGACCCGGGGGCCATAGGTTTCACTAGTGGCTTCTCTCAAGATAGCATAAGTATTACGGTGGGTGAACAAATTACTGTCGAGCAATTGATAGAAAAGTGCGTAGTTATGAGAATATCAGGGCATGATCATGTATATAGGCATCACATCCGCGACAAGTAGATCGAAACGATTCTGCATCTACTACTATTACTCCACACATTGACCACTATCCAGCATGCATCTAGAGTATTAAGTTCATAAGAACAGTGTAACGCATTAGGCAAGATGACATGATGTAGAGGGATAAACTCAATATGATATAAACCCCATCTTTTTATCCTCGATGGCAACAATACAATACGTGCCTTGCTGCCCCTACTGTCACTGGGAAAGGACACCACAAGATTGAACCCAAAGCTAAGCACTTTTCCCATTGCAAGAAAGATCAATCTAGTAGGCCAAATCAAACTGATAATTCGAAGAGGTTTGAAAAGATAACCAATCATACATAAAAGAATTCAGAGGAGATTCAAATACTTCTCATAGATAAACTTGATTATAAACCCACAATTCATCGGATCTCGACAAACACACCGCAAAAAGAGTTACATCGAATAGATCTCCAAGAAGATCAAGGAGAACTTTGTATTGAGATTCAAAGAGAGAGGAGAAGCCATCTAGCTAATTACTATGGACCCGAAGGTCTGTGGTAAACTACTCACACTTCATTGGAGAGGCTATGGTGTTGATGTAGAAGCCCTCCGTGATTGATTCCCCCTCCGGCGGAGCACCGAAAAAGGCCCCAAGATGGGATCTCACGGGTACAGAAGGCTGCGGCGGTGGAAATAGGGTTTCGTGGTGCTCCTGGATGTTTTCAGGGTATGTGGATATATATAGGCGAAAGAAGTCGGTCAGGGGAGCCATGAGGGGCCCACGAGGGTGGGGGCGTGCCCACCCCCTAGGGCGCGCCTCCCTGCCTCATGGCTTCCTTGTTTGTTGCTTGACGTACACTCCGGATTGCGTTTGTTCCAATAATAACTCTCCTGAAGGTTTCATTCCGTTTGGACTCCGTTTGATATTCCATTTCTGCGAAACACTGAAATAGGCAAAAAAACAACAATTTGGGTTGGGCCTCCGATTAATAGGTTAGTCCCAAAAATAATATAAAAGTGCTTAGTAAAGCCCCTTAAACATCCAAAACAGGTAATATAATAGCATGGAACAATCAAAAATTATAGATACATTGGAGACGTATCAAGCATCCCCAAGCTTAATTCCTGCTCGTCCTTGAGTAGGTAAATGATAAAAACAGAATTTTTGATGTGGAATGCTACCTAGCATATTTCTCAATGTAATTTTTTTAATTGTGGCATGAATGTTTAGATCAAAAGATTCAAGATAAAAGTTCATATTGACATAAAAATAGTAATACTTCAAGCATACTAATAAAGTAATCATGTCTTATCAAAATAACATAGCCGAAGAAAGCTTATCCCTACAAAATCATATAGTTAGGCTATGCTTCATTTTTGTCACACAAAATACTCCCATCATGCATAACCCCGGTTTCAGCCAAGCAATTGGTTCATACTTTTTAACGCGCTTTAGCTTTTTCAACTCTCACGCAATACATGAGTGTAAGCCATGGATATAGCACTATGGGTGGAATAGAATATGATGATGGAGGTTGTGTGGAGAAGACAAAAAAGGAGAAAGTCCTATATTGACGCGGCTAATCAATGGGTTGTGGAGATGCCCATCAATTGATGCCAATAAGAGGAGTAGGGATTGCCATGCAATGGATGCACTAGAGCTATAAATGTATGAAATCTCAACAAAAGAAACTAAGTGGGTGTGCATCCAACTTGCTTGCTCACGAAGACCTAGGGCATTTTGAGGAAGCCCATCATTGGAATATACAAGCCAAGTTCTATAATGAAAAATTCCCACTAGTATATGAAAGTGACAACATAGGAGACTCTCTATCATGAAGATCATGGTGCTACTTTGAAGCACAAGTGTGGAAAAGGATAGTAACATTCTCCCTTCTCTCTTTTTCTCTCATTATTTTTATTTTGGCAGGCTTCTTTGGCCTCTTTTTTTCTTTGGGCTTCTTTGGCCTCTTTTATTTTTCATAAAGTCCGGAGTCTCATCCCGACTTGTGGGGGAACCATAGTCTCCATCATCCTTTCCTCACTTGGGACAATGCTCTAATAATGGAAGATCATCACACTTTTATTTATTTGCAACTCAAGAATTACAACTCAATACTTAGAACAACATATGACTCTATGAGAATGCCTCCGGTGGTGTACCGGGATATGCAATGAATCAAGAGCGACACATATGAAAGAATTATAAAGGTGGACTTGCCACAAATACGATGTCAACAACATGATCATGCAAAAAGCAATATGACAAAGATGGAGCGTGTCCTAATAAACAGAACGGTGGAAAGTTGCATGGCAATATATCTCAAAATGGATATGGAAACGCCATAATAGGTAGGTATGGTGGCTGTTTTGAGGAAGATATAAGGAGGTTTATGTGTGATAGATCGTATCGTATCACGGGGTTTGGATGCACCAGCGAAGTTTGCACCAACTCTCAAAGTGAGAAAGGGCAATGCACGGTACCATAGAGGCTAGCAATGATGGAAGGGTAAGAGTGTGTATAATCCATGGACTCACATTAGTCATAAAGAACTCATATACTTATTGCAAAAGTTTATTAGCCCTCGAAGCAAAGTACTACTACGCATGCTCCTAGAGGAAGGTTTGATAGGAGTTAACCATCACGCGATCCCGACCTCCACTCATAAGGAAGGCAATCAAAAGAGCACCCCATGCTACAAATTTGTCACACAATGTTTACCATACGTGCATGCTACGGGACTTACCAACTTTAACACAAGTATTTCTCAATTTCATAATTACCCAACTAGCATGACTCTAACATTACCACCTTTATATCTCAAAACAATTATCAAGTATCAAATTGATCATAGTGTTCAATGCACTCTATATAATAGTTTTTATTATACCCAACTTGGATGCCCATCATATTAGGACAAATTTTATAACCAAAGCAAATACCATTCTGTTCTAAAAGACTCTCAAAATAATATAAGTGAAGCATGAGGGATCAATAATTTCTACAAAATAAAACCACTGTCGTGCTCTAAAAAGATATAAGTGAAGCACTAGAGCAAAATTGTCTAGCTCAAAATGTATAAGTGAAGCACATAGAGTATTCTAATAAATTCTAATTCATATGTGTCTATCCCAAAAGGTGTGTACAGCAAGGATGATTGTGGTAAACTAAAAAGGAAAGACTCATATCATAAAAGACACTCCAAGCAAAACACATATCATGTGGTGAATAAAAATATAGCCTCGAGTAAAGTTACAGATAGACGAAGACGAAAGAGGGGATGCCTTCCGGGGCATCCCCAAGCTTAGGCTTTTGGTTGTCCTAGAATTTTACCTTGGGGTTCCTTGGGCATCCCCAAGCTTAGGCTCTTGCCACTCCTTATTCCATAATCCATCAAATCTTTACCCAAAACTTGAAAACTTCACAACACAAAACTCAATAGAAAATCTCATGAGCTCCATTAGTGCAAGAAAGAAAAACACCACTTAAGGTACTGTAATGAACTCATTATTTATTTATATTGGTGTTAAACCGACTATATTCCAACTTCTCTATGGTTCATACCCCCCGATACTAGCCATAGATTCATCAAAATAAGCAAACAACACGCGAAAAACAGTATCTGTCAAAAACAGAACAGTATGTAGTAATTTGTAACTTTCGAATACTTCTGGAACCCTAAAACTTCTACCAATATAGGAAGTCCTAGGAAATTTGTCTATTAATCTACTGTAAAAATAATCAACTAAAAATCAAGTTTCTGTGATTTATTAAAATTATTCTCGTGTGCGCAAAAGTTTCTGTTTTTCAGCAAGATCACATTAACTATCACCCAAGATGATCCTATAGGTTCTACTTGGCACAAACACTAATTAAAACATAAAACCACATCTAAACAGAAGCTAGATGAATTATTTATTGAATAACAGCAAGGAAAAATATTGGGTTGTCTCCCATCAAGCATTTTTCTTTAAAGCCTTTTTAGCTAGGCATTGAGATTTCAATGATGCTCACATGAAAGACAAGAATTGAAGCATAAAGAGAGCATCATGAAACACATGATAAACACATCTAAGTCTAACATACTTCCTATGAATGGGCATTTTATAAGCAAACAAACTATCATAGCAAGCAAAAACTAGCCTATGCAAGGAAGAAGAAAGGAACAATAGCAAGCTCAACATAAAGAGAGGTAATTTTGTAACATGAAAATTCCTGCAACCATATTTTCCTTTCTCATAATAATTACATGTAGGATCATAATCAAATTCAACAATATAGCTATCACATACGATATTATCAATGGGATCCACATGCATGTAAAGTTGACACTCTTCCAAAATAGTGGGATTAAGATTAACTAAAGTCATGACCTCTCCAAACCCACTTTTATCAAAAATACCATAAGATTGAACATTCTCCAAATATGTGGGATCTAAGGTTGACACTCTTACAAACCCACTTTCAATATTTTTGCAAACACTATTGTCAATCTCATATTCATCATGGGGCTTCAATAAATTTTCAAGTTCATAAGAAGAATCACCCCAATCATGATCACTGCAACAAGTAGTAGACATAGCAAAACTAGCATCCCCAAGCTGTCTGCCCCGCGAGGCTTGGCCCCTCGCGAGGGTCTTGAGTTTTGCGCTGATGAAGATGGGCCGTACTGGGCCACCACTCGAGCCACGCCGCAGGCCGCAGGCAGGCAAGTCTGGGGACCCCCGTTCCCAGAATGCCGACAGTAGCCCCCGGGCCCAAGGCGCACTCGAACTTGGCTTAGCAGAGAAGCGAAGGGGCAAGTGCGGAGCGTCACGGGCCCCATCAGCCTGCAGCCTTGGGTGCCGCATGGCGGTTGATTGGACATAGGCGCTTCCGCTTCCCCACGCTGCCTCGGAAACTGCTCGACTTGACAAGTCCCTGCATGCAGAAATGAGTCATGATTACCTGCGATCATGGAGGCCGACGGTTGGCCTCCTCTGAACTATAAGTACAGACGGGCGAGAGCCCCCGCAATCCATCTCTTTCCGCTTCACTCTTTCTTCCTCGCCCTTGCTCCACTTCACGCCAATGGCGCCGATCTGCCGGTTCTCAGCGGAAGAAAAAGGGAAGGCCCCCCGAGAGGGTCCCGACCCGCTTCCGCCGAAGAAACGGCCGGTCCCTGGCCGCCGTGATGTGGTCGCGTGGCAGGAGACGTCGAGGCCTTGGTACTAGCGGCCACCACCTGGGTTTTTGCTGCCCTTGTACGCCCGGGCTGAGGGCCCTAGAGAAGAAAACGCCGAGCGGCATCGCCTGCGCCGCCGGCGATGCCGACGAGTCACGGCGGTGCGCGTCGTCGCCCCTGGGGTCCATGCCGAGGGCTCTTCTCGTGAGCTTGTGCTTTACGCCACCATGCCTCCAAGCTCTTGGATTCGCCTTCCTCCTCCTTCGCCTTTGAGATGCCGCCGAGGGGGCCTCTTGAGCTCTGGCTGCAGCATGCTGACTACAGTACCCTTGCGACCGGAGCAGAGGTCGAGGTTGTCGCTCCGGGCAAGGTCTTCATGACCCGGGGCTGGGGCGAGATTTCCCGGGTCTGCCAGATAGGGGGTGCCCTCGTAATTCATCTTGAACACGATGGCGCCTCCTTGATGTTCTTCAAGGTCTTCCACGCAGAGGGACACCGACTGGAGTGCTGCCCCAAGGAAGGCGGCCGGGGCATCGAAGTGGCGAGGGCCAGGCCTGCCAACCGCTTCCCCAGCAGCTCCTCTGGTAGTAGCGGAGAAGCCGGAGGGTCCAGCGACTCTCCCGAGCTTCTCGTGACTCCGGAGACGAGCGATGACAGCTACGATCCCCCGAGCTCATGCCACGCTCGGAGCAGGGCAGCTGCATCGGGCCGCTGATGCCGCTGATCTGGATGGGGTTGGCACCGGCGCTTGGCGGCCCACTATTGATGATGGCGTCTCCTATGGAGGCGCGCGTAGTTAGCGTTCCTTAGGATTGGCACCTTTTGTTCCCTGCGAGGAATCGAAGAAACACCCCGCGGGGGTATGTAAGGCATCTGCCATGTCTTTTGTGAATATTATCCTTATTATGGAGCGATGCGAGATGCTTGTCCTGTCTTGGCTCGGCTCCCCCTTTCTATCCTCACGAGGGCTTGGTGCTCTATGCTGATAGGTCCCGGTCCCCAGGCAGGCTTCAGCCGTCGCGGGTATGCCAGGTCGCGATGCCGTGGTCAAGTTCAGGAGGTGAGCGGCCTAAGGTCCAGTAAGAGCCCCTGAGGCACGATGCTCATGAGGTCCCCTTTAGCGCTCAAGCAGCCTCCGCTGGGTAATAAAGGAAGGTAACGTCACCGTGACAGAGCCGCACTAGGCGAAGGTTTTGCATCGCGTTGATTTAGCTTTTCCAGGGGCGTGACTTATCTCGTGAGCTTGGAGTTGTTCTTTGGCGAGGTGTCAGGCCTGCGCGCCGGCAGCTAGGGTGTCGCTGGGCCAGGCCCTCGTGAGCTTCTCCCCTCTTCCCCGCACTTTCCTTCATGCTCTACGTCCTCAAGTCCCGGCCCTCGAGCGAGCTCAGCCGCCGCTGGTATGACAGGTCGCAATGCCGTGGGTCAAGGCCAGGGGTGAGGGCTGGAGATCCAGTAAGAGCCCCTGAGTCGTGATGCTCAGGCGCCCCCCTTTTAACGCGCAAGTGATTTGCATGAGGAAGGATAGGCTCGTGGTAGGTAGCGGGCGATAATCATAGGCAGGTTAAGCACGGAAAAGCAAACCAACTTAGATACATGCAGAGAAAGGTACACACCACTGGGTCAGGCCCAAGCGGCTTGGGGATGATGCAGCCCGAGGGGCACCCCCAACAAGGTAAGCTGAAGAGATAAGCAAAACGAATACATGCTGCAGGGACAGACCCACACGACCTGGGAATGATGCAGCCCTGAGGGTGCTCCCAGCTGAAATGAAACTTGAGAGAAGTCACCTGATACCATTGCAGGGCGAGCGTCGGAGTAGCTGACGGTGCATGGTGACGAAGCCAATCCTCACGAGCCTTCTGAGCTCCGAGCCTCGGGAGGCTCAGGAGGTCCGGGCGGCTCGGCGAGGTCCATCTCCATTTCCTCCAGGGGTGCGCGGTGCTTGGCCACTTGAGCTTCTAGAATGCTCCTCATCAGGCGCTGGTGAGCTGCGGCCGCGTTCGGCAGGCCGAAGGGCATGCGAACGTAGTTGTGCGGTGGACCCTGGCAACTCCCCACGCGCGAGGGCCAGAAGCACTCCTGAGACGCGACTCGAGCCCTGGGTAGTCGATGCAGACGCGCAGCCCGCCATCCTCGTCTAGACGGAGAGCTATGCTGGGCAGGCGGCGGTTGCCACGCTTGACTCTCGATTCCCGCAACTCCTGAGCGACCTTGGTGATGAACTCCTGAGGGTTGGGCCCTCCTTGTCTTATGCTTTCCTAAGGGAAACGTGCCGTGAAGCACGCCTCCAAGTGGTGCCCAAGCACCTCCCTCGTGATCTTGGCAAAGTTAGTGGCTCCCCAGGAGAGATCCCCTGAGCCTTGCCCGAGGAGGGCGCCGAGCGCGCCTTCCTATGTGGCGGAGGGTGGCGCCCCTTGGATGGGCGCAGGTCCTAATGTGGCGCCTCCAGAGGTGCCTGCCTCCTGAGGCCTTGAGCCAGGTGATGTCTTGTTCTTCTTGGGAGCTGCTTCAGGAAGGTTTCCATTCTTGTTGTCTGGGTCCTCGATTGACGCGGCTTGGAAGGTGCACTCCAGAGAGCACACCGCATCCTTCTCTTCACAGGGGACCGTGATGACTCCGCCACTTCCTAGCATCTTGAGGACGTTGTAGCCTTGGTGAGTCACTGCCATAAACTTGGCCAGAGCAGGATATCCGAGGATGGCATTGTATGGCAGGCGAATGTGTGCGACGTCGAAGTCAGTGAGCTTGGTACGGTAGTTCTTGCGCTGCCCAAAGGTGACAGGGAGGCGGACCTGCCCTATCAGGACAGTGGAACCATCAGTGACTCCTGAGAAAGGCTTGGTTGGTTGAAGCTGAACGTATGGCCCTTGGAGATTGTTGAACATCTCAACGGACAGGACGTTGAGCCCTGCCCCGCCGTTGATGAGGGTCCTAGTAACTTGCACATTGCTGATGACTGAGGAACAGAGCATCGGGAGGACACCGGCTGTTGCCATGCACTTGAGCTGATCCGCTGAGCTGAACGTGATGACGCATGCAGACCACCTGAGGGGGCGCGTGGCCTCAAGCTTGGGGAGGACTGCATTCACCTCGCGAGCAAACTGCTTGAAGATGCACTGAGAGGCTGGGGCATGGGCGCCGCCCAAGATGCAAGCCATTGCACGCGGCTCCTGGAAGCCCCCAGCCCCCTCGTCCTGATGATGGTCGTCATTCCTTCTTGGAGGTGGTGGCAGAGGAGGAAGTCCTGCATTGCCTTGTGGGCGATCCTCACGAGGCTGATCCCTCCAAGCCCCCTCGCGAGGCTAGTCCTGCCAGCAGTCCTCGCGAGGCCGGTCACGCCACCCTTGGCGAGGGCCTCGGTCGTCCCATCGTCCTCCACCTCTTCCTCCGCCTCGACCATAGCCCTAATCGTTGAGCTCGGGGCGCCGACCGACACGGCCTTCTCGCATGGCCCTGAGCTCTTGGCATTCGTTGGTGTTGTGGGTGTGGAGATCATGGTACACACAGTACTGGCTGCCTTTGGATGATTCCGGTTGGTCCCTTCCGCGCTTCATGTCCGGCTCTGCTGCGAGCATAGCTGCTCCCTTGCGCTTCACATCCTTGGCCTTGGCTTTCTTCCCTTTTGGATCTGCTGCTGGGAGCTCGAGAAAGGAAAGGCGTCCCTCCTCAGCCCTTGCGCACTTGGTCGCCAGGTTGAACAACTTCAGAGATGTGCACAGATCTTCGTGGATTGCCAGCTCCTCCTTCATCTTGATGTCACGGACGCCGTTAGAGAATGCCGAGATGATGGCCTCCTCGGTCACCTTGGGAATCTTGAGGCGAGTGCTGTTGAAGCGCTGGATGTACTTCCGCAAGGTCTCCCCGGGTTGCTGCTTGATGTGGCGCAGGTCACCCACGGCCGGCGGACGGTCTCGAGTGCCCTGAAAGTTTGCGATGTAGCGAGTGCGCATCTCGTCCCAGGAGGAGATTGTGCCAGGAGGCAGGTTCAGGAGCCAGGTGCGGGCACCGTCCTTAAGTGCCATGGGAAACCAGTTCGCCATGACCTTTTCGTCCCCGTTGGCGACTTCGATGCCCAGCTCGTAGAGCTGCAGGAACTCCGCGGGGTCGGCAGTGCCGTCGTAGCGAGGGGGCAGTGTAACAGCCTGGATTTTGGCCCTTTTCTTTTTCTTTGGATTTATTTGGTTTTTGCTCTGTTCTTCTTTTTGGAGTGGTTCAGTGGCCTTGCCACCTGAGAAATCATCCTCATTCCTCTCCTAAGTGGCTAATCATTCTCAAAACTTTGCCAAGATCATGTCACTTCACTCCTTGACCAAACCCTAAAATATTTTTCTAGGGAAAATTCCTTTTTTCATTAAAGGAATAACCCTATCTGCCCTAGGTTGTGAAGCAACCTATATTTCTGTCCATCCAAAAATTCCCATATAATTCTCATAAATTTTTTGGGTCATATCTTGATCAAATATGGCAAAACTTTTCATTGCCATGTTCAAAAATAATTCCCCAATATTCCTTTTTCTATTCTGCCCTGAATGGAACTTTGTGAAGGAAGTGTCATTTATATTTCTCCTATTGACTCCCAACCTTTTGGGACATGTTTATATGTCCAAATAATTGCCCCATGCACAAGTTCAAATTTATTTGCCTAGCCAATCTTCCTCGGTGAATTTTCAAAGTTTCTGTCGGACAAAAGGCTTTGTGAAGGAAGTACTAGCTAGGAGTATCCAAATGAGTTGAACTTTTGCACACTCCTTAATGTGCTCATATTAAACCCCTTCACCCATTTGCAGCCCCATCCAATCATCTATGTGATCACAGGAGCAAATCTTTGTTTTTGGCAATATTTTCAGGTTGTGAAGCAAGTGTATTTTATATTGCTTCCAAAATCCTGATAAATTACCAGATCATTCTTCTACCCATAAAACCTATCTCCACCCAATTTGGAATCATTTCATCAATCCATTTGATCACCAAAATTATTCCAAGTTTCTGGTCAGCAGAGATTTTGTGAAGCAAGTGCCATTTTGGCTTGTCCATTTGACATGAGCTTTTTACAGCATCTCCATATGACCAAATGATCAAGCTTTGCCCAATATGAGCTCATGTTGACACTCCATGTGAGTGCACCATCCTGATCTTCATTTCTGGACCAAATAAGCAGTTGTGAAGCAACTATGATTTATCTTGGTCCTTTTCTCCTCAAACTCCCCAGGATCATAGTCCCTCCGTAGCTAAACTCCCCACACATCAAATCTACCATTTACCCTCCCTGGTTTTACCTCTAGGATGTTCCCAAGTTTGCAACAGCAAACTTGTTGAGCTTGGTTTACTCCACTCCCTTTGTCTTTGCCTGTCTATTTACCGTAGTAATACTCCACGCTGGAAGGACTATGCGGTAGACATGATTTAGCCTCAGTAAAAACTCCATAGCATGCCATGCTAGTGGTGACCACGAGGGCAGCCAGCCAAAATGGTGGTCTAGCCACTGTTCTCGTCGGCAGTGCTGCTCCGACCGTACCTGACCTCGCCATTAATGTCCTATAGCTCACCCTCGTCATCTTCGTTCGCCTGGACCCCTCTCCCCCTCTGGCAGCTTCCTCGCTGACGCTCGCCAACGAACGCCCACGGGTGCACTGTGCTCCATTTGGCTCCGAGCTCGTCTCGGCTTCTTCCTCTGCTCCCCGGCGTCGTCTACCCCTCCGTGAGCCCTGCACCTCGTCCGCGTTCTCCTTCTTCGCCTTCCTCGTGCCCCCCGTGCTCGCTGGCCTCGCCAGAGCGTTGGTCGGACATGCTCGGCGGCACCCGAGGCCGTGCCCCTCGCCCCGCCTATAAATGGCCATCCCCGAGCCCTCCCGGGCTCACCTCTGGCCTCGTCTCACTCCCAGCTCCCTCCCAAACCACTCGCCTGAGCTTTTGGAGCTCTCTGTGCCCCCATCGCCGCCATGGCCGCCGCCCCTGCCCTCCTAAATCCAAGCAAGGCCGAGCCCCGTTTTCCTTTCCACCACCTCCTGTAGACTCCCCAAGCCCCCTAGAGCCGCCCCAACATTTCTCCTCCTCGTCTGGTGGCTGTTGGCCGCGAACCCCGTCGGCGCCCGTCGCCACCATCCGCCATGTCCTCGCTCCCTCTCGCCTCGGTCCTCCCCAGAGCCCGTGCTCTCTATAGACGGGTGCGGCTTCTCCTAGTGAGCTCGCCCATAGGTCGAGCAAGGCGGGGGATGGCCAGAGCTGGTCGGATGAGCCCCCGCGTCGTCGGCCTCTCCTCTGCCCTGTGCGCGGCGTCGGGAAAGAAGAAGGAGGAGTGGGAGGTGGGCGTTGACCCAGCGCGTGGGCCCCGCGACCCCACCTATCGGCGGCCTTGACGCCCGGCCCCGCCTCTTCCCCTTTTGACCGGTCGTCGCCACGTCAGTTAAGTGGAGGCGTATTTCCACTTTACGTTTTCGCTGATCGAAGACGTATTTCTAACTTTGCTCTTCTACCTTATCCACTCAGGGACCTGTTTGCTGAAGAATTTTTTGCAGAAAAGTCCCTGAACTTCAATCCTCCATAACTTTTCAACCGTAACTCTGTTTGAGGTGAAACCAATGCCTCACTTCTTCGTTTCGTCGAGCATGTTCTGTTGGTATCACTTTCATTATGTTTTGGCATACTAAAAATGACCATTTTGCCCCTGCCCTTAATCATCCCCCTTCGAGAGAGAAAGATTTCCGGCAATTCGTTCCGCGAGCTTCTTGCACTTTCTTCCGGTGATTTCTTCCACCCCAGGCAAGCCACACCCTCCATTTGCATGATTGCAATGCAGTGACATGGTTTATTTCATTTTGAACTTGTTTAAAATATTGCTTTCGCAACATGACTCTGTGCATGGCATTTTCTCGGAGTATCGTTTTGATCTTGTTGTTGCCATGCTATTGTTTGGATTACTAGGAGTTATGTTTGTAGTTGATGAGTATCATGTTGCCATTGGAATATTAGTGGCTGATATTATGATTGTTTCATGATGATATATGTTAGTATGTTTTGGAGTATTACTTTGGATATCATGCTACCTTTGGATTAGTAGTGGTTAGTATGATTATTTTCATGATGCTAGTTGATGTTCTGTTGCTTGGAGTATTATTTTCAGAGATGATGGTTACATGTGGATCTTGGCTGGATGGCTGTATTCTTGTTATTAGAGTAGTAGGATTATTGTTTCGGATTCATCATGATAGTAGTGTTGTGCTATCCTCGGAGTATTCTGAGATGATGATATTATGCTCGGATTATTTGTTGGCTATTGCTATGACTTGGATTATAGTTTGATGGTTGACATTGGAGTATCAGTTATCATGGTTATAGTTTTGTGGATAAATTCCGTCAGTAAGTTGGTCAGCTGCAGCCGAATCGAACTTTTCCAGTGCAACCACATTTGCTGTTATGGGACGGCCCTAATGCGGTCTATTTCCGTGCCTCTCACCGGTGCCTATAACGAGGGAAGGTTATGCACGGGCGCTACCCTGATCAGGTAGGACGGCATAAGCCTTGTGTGCCCGTAGTTTGTTTTGAGCTCATGTCCCCGTTTGGGACGGTTTATTGTTTTGGGCCACGACGGTGGTCGTTGAGGTGTCTGGAGGTAGACACGGGGCCACCCATGACTTAGCCCAGAGGGGAGTGAGTCGGAGTGGTCGGGAGAGTGTCATGGCAGTAGGTCGGTTTTGTCGGAACGCCGTTGGTCCACCCGAATGGGAGTGTGAGGCCATGGGTTCTGTGGTATGGGTACAGTGCTCTACCTCTGCAGAGTGTATAATAAATCTATCGACAGCCACATCCTCGGTCATGGGCATGGGTTCGTACTAGGGTACACCATTCGATCAACACTCACATGATGGAATGAGTTATAGGTGATGGATATGTGGATATTTGGAGCAGTACAGATTGGCCATGTATTGGTCGGGTTGTGATCGCCGTAAGGATCACGGGCCATTTATTGGTCGGGTTGTGATCACCGTAAGGATCACGGGCCATTTATTGGTCGGGTTGTGATCGCCATAAGGATCACGGTTACAGTTTGGTTTTGATCACAAGGTGATCGAGATGGTATATTGCTTGGACGGTTAGCCAAGAGAGATATGGTTATGGAGATTGGAGATGGTGATTTATCAGTATTGTAGTAGTTTCATATTATGCTTAAGAGTTGCTGTTATATCATGGTAGCTATTAATTTAATTAACCTCCTTAATGCTATGTTGTTGTCTTGCCTTGATGTTTTTGGTTGTTGTGAGCTTGCAAGTACATTCAATGTACTGACCTAGCGTGTCATGCCAGATTGCAGGTGATGCCGTGATTACTTGATTGCTTGTCGTGGTTTCCGTTTGTGCGAGCTAGATCGTGTCCCAACCAGAGTCCCTGCAGAGTGGAGTTCACCACCTTCGTCATTGTTCCGCTGCTATAAGATTTCCGCTGCTACGAGTTGTTCCGCTGCTAGCATAGAGCAAGTGTAGTATCGCAGGCGTAGTGTCGCCATGCTGATGTGAACCTTTATAACATCAGACCTTCGTATTTATTCTTGTAATAAGAGCTGATTTTTTCTATGTCAAGCAGTGTCGTATTCCAGAGACTTCTCCTCGATCTCTGGGCTGGAATACGGGGCGTTCCGGTTTCTCTGAGCCGGGGTGCCACAGGCAGGTCAGGTTTGAACTTGTCCGCCAGGCAACACTGCATAGCTCGGTGGTGAAGGCGCGACAGCCTGTAGTGGCCACCAGAGCTCTCTCCTGATGCGGGGCCTACTCCTGGGGATTCCCGCGTGCCACTGCTTGGAGCAGCGCGGGGTCTTGACGTGCTGGCGCAGGAACGTGGTCATGGCGTGCTGGTGCTGGGAGCACGCGAGCACCTTCTTGGGGAAGAGGGATTTCTTGGCAGCTCCTTTCTTGTCGTGCGGGCGCTGGACGCAGTGGATCTCGTCCTAGGGCCGCGCGCCTTGGAGCCAGGGCGCCTTCTTGGGGAGGAGGTGGCAGAGGCACCTCCTGGGCTGCACCACCCGCCGTGCAGGACGGAGGGTGAGGCAGCGAGAGGGACGGCGCAGGGGAGCCCCCTGCGGCGCTGACGAGCTCGGTGATGCGAGCGAGCCACTCCTCGTAGAGGTCGTTGATGGGACGGTAGTGCAGGAGCTCACGCGCCGGGAGCAATGCGGCGTGCGCGTCCATGGGGGCGCAACGGGTGAGGGACGACAAACCACTTGGAGTCAGCGATGGGGTAGCGGTGCGGCCTTCCCGCCACAACGAAGGATGCAGCGATGAGGCTTGCTGCTTGTTCCCCGCCGGGCCGGTGGCGGCGTTGGCGGCAGACGACGGGGAACAACGGGGACACCCGCCGATGGGAGCCGTCTAGGCGATGCGGGCGGTGAGAGCAGCCCGACGCTCGGCGCGAGCCCGGCGAGCGTCAGCCATGGACACGATGGGTGATCGAACGTGAAACAGCGGAAGAAAGATTCCGGCGCACCCCTACCTAGCGCGCCAAATGTTGGATGTTGGGTTCTGGCAGACCCTTGAGGTTCGAACTCTGGGGTGCACGCGAAGATCTTCCCCTACCAGTCCATGTCTGATCGCCTCGTGAGAATCTAAGCTAAACGATGAACAACACGAGGAACACAAGATTTATACTGGTTCGGGCCACCGTTGTGGTGTAATACCCTACTCGAGTGTGTGGTGTGGTGGATTGCCTCAGGGGCGGATGATGAATAGTACAAGGAAGAACTGCCTCGCGAGAGGTGTTCTTGAGCTGATGCGGTGCTCTACTTGGGGTGAATCTACCCGTTTCTCTCTGATCTCTCCTCGATTAGATGCTCTCTACTGTGGTGGCTAGCTCTATTTATAGAGGCCCTGGTCCTCTTCCCAAACATTGAGCGGGAAGGGCGCCAACAACGGCCATTTTGAAGGGGAACATCTAGTACAAGTTATCCTGACTAAAGTTGGTCTTCGGCTGCCAAAGGCACTGGTGATGACGCCGTCTTGGGCTCCACGGTGACCTCCATCCTGCCGCTCTACTGGTCTTGGTCTCGTTGCACTAAAATGGTAACCTTTGCCTGATGCCTTGGTACTCCATGCCTGTGCTTGCCCCCTTTGCACCAAAGAGGAAACAAGGACACTATGCAGGCTGGCGCCCGCCTGGTCTCGATCGTCATGGCTTGCGTCACGAGCACCTCGTGAGGTATCCTTGCCTTGATCTCTCAGCCTCCTCGCGAGCCTGCCTGGCAAGGCTGCTCCTGAGGAAGCCTTGTGTCGTCCGCCCTGCGAGGCTTGGCCCCTCGCGAGGGTCTTGAGTTTTGCGCTAATGAAGATGGGCCTTATTGGGCCACCACTCGAGCCACGCCGCAGGCCGCAGGCAGGCAAGTCTAGGGACCCCCTTTCCCAGAACGGCGACAGTGCTGGCCGTCGACATTGTCCCCAATGACTATGCCCAGCCAGTGGAAGCACTTAGCTCCGCGCTAGTGAGAAGACCGAAGGCTGAAGACCAAAGACTAGCTAGGCGTCGTACGAGGTCGTCTGCTTTTTGCCTCCTTTTTGTATTTGCTTGCCGACTTTTTGCAGCAGTTTGTCTTTCGTGCGTTTATAAAAACGGGGGGAGTTTTCTCGTTTCGTGCCGCTCTCTTGCTTTCAGCTCTTGCGTTCTTTTTGGAAACTCATGACCGCTACCATGCCCTCAAGCGCCTCGCAAGCGGTGGCTGGGTACGGTGTACGTGCTGGTACCAATCACTACCCCTGGGGGCTCGAAGGTGCACCTCGTCACAGTCTAGCAGTTGGATCCTCACGGGGCACTCCACTGCAGGCCAGCAGGCCCCTCGGGAGGCATAGAGCCTCGCAAGCCCGCAGTAGGCTCGCCTCAGGAGAAGGGGCCCGGCCGCGATGCCGGGCCCCACACAAGACCCCCAAAACCCAAGATAAGTCATAAACAACTACCTTGCTTAGCGACCCACAGCCCTGCGGTGCCCCGCCCCGGATGTCACTTCAAAACCATTTAGTGATCTCACACATCATAAGGGGCACCCCCTTTCCAGAATGCTCTCACAAGAATATGTTTGAGTTTTTGTTATACAGGTTAAAGCAAAAGAAACACGGGCCTAGCTGGACGCGCCTTCTTCGTCTCTCCCATCCACGCTGCTTGTGCTGGAGCTGCCATCCTCCTCGTCATCACTACCCGCGCCAGCTCCTTTGGCCGCGAGCACGGTCATGTCGTCCTCAGGAGTCAGCTCCTTCACCAAAGCATCCACATGACCATCCACCCACTTGGCAAGCTTATCTTGGGTGGCCGCAGGCACGAGGGCTAGCACGGTGCTGAAATCGAAGTGGGAGTCAAGGTTTAGGAGGTTGCTGAAGATGCGCGAGAGTGCGCGCCCAAGGAGGCCCCGGCTCCTCTCCTCAACAAGCTGGCGAGCTTTTGCAGCCTGATCTTCTAGGCGGGTCACGATATCAGTAAAGAAGCGGAGATGGCTGGCGTAGTCATTCTCGTGCGGGTGAGGAGCGCTCTCATGACAAACAGCACCCAAGGCGTTATTGGCTCTGATGCGCAGACCTTGGAGCCTGGAGCCGTGCTCGCGCTCCAGTGTCAGGCGGCGGCACTTTTCACTCAAAGCCTTCTCCAGGAGGGAGGCGGTGTCTTCGGCTTGCTTCCAGAGAGAGGATATCTCGGCATAGGCAGAATTCAGGGCAGATTCGAAGGAAGCCAGGGCTCCCCGGGCAGCGCTCTCATGCTGCTCCACAGCCTGCAGCTCGGTCTTCAAGATGGAGGTCCGGCCCTCAAGCTCAGCCTTAAGCAGCTCCAAGTCCAGGCGATGCCTTCCATCCAGCTCAGCACGTGCCTTCGCCACCCTCTTCTCCACCTCCACCTGGACCTGAGCTTCTCGGGCGGCGACGACGTCCTCAGCCACGGCGGCCTGTCGCTCCCTCACCTCCAGCCTCTCCAGCGCCAAGCTATGTTCCACGGCCTCCAGCATCAAGTCCTCATGGCGCCTCAGGAGCTCCGCCTTGGCAAGGGCCACCTCACCTGCTGAGGAGGCCAGCAGGGCACGATGCTCCTCGACTTCACGCAGCAGGGCCGCATTTGAAGACAAAAGATCTCACTCCCGCTCCTCAGCCGCCTCGCGACAGTGGTTGGCTGCCTCGGCCTCTTCCATGGCGCAGGCGCAAGCTCCACGAGAAGCCGTGAGCGAGGCCACCGTGCGTGCTTCAGCTTCGTCACGCTAAAGCTTCCCAAGGTTGATGACCACCTTCAGCCGCTGCCACTCATCCTCCAAGCGGCGGTTCTCTGCCTCAAGCCTGGTGTCGACGTTGGCAAGCTCCCTGCTAAGACGGACCATCGCACGCATCGCTTCACCGAAGAACCCAAAGCGCACCGCGCTACGCCCGCGAGCAAACGCGAGCTCATCGCCAAGAACTTCGCCGGCTCTGGAAATCGCTCGGGAGGCGCTGGGCGCTCCGCCAGTCACCAGCCGGGGGCTGGCTGGCGTAGCCCCACAGCTTGAAGACGAAGGCTGCCCAGAGGGCACCCCCCAGCCGGCAATGACAAGAGGAAGGATCACCAGCGCACCCCTCGTCTTGCAGGCAGAGTCGCGGGGGGAGAGAGAACATGGGGCCCGGCTCTGGGGCACCCTCGCGGCATCATGTTGGATGGAGTTGGTCCCACGCCCTGCGCAGGCTCGGGGCGCTGGGGGCTGCGTGCATGCGCCAAGCTGGAGTCCTTGGGGGTGCCTGCCTCCTGAGGTTTCGCCTTCGTGGGGACCCTGCAAAACCCCAGCCATGAGAAAACACGGTGCACTTGGGGGTCAAGAGCAAAGGTACTTACTCATCGGCAGCCACGTATCTCCTCGGCTTCAGCGGCCAACGGGGGCCATCGTCGCGGCACGGGGACCTCTTCCTATTCAGGAGCGACTCGAGGCATAGGCGGCGCCGACCCGATCCCAACGGGCGATCCTCAGGAGGGGGAGCGCTCAACATGGTATCTGGAGCAGGGGTCCCAAGGGCAGGGGCACCCGGTGAGACTTTCTGGCTCACGGCTCCGGGGCCATTGGTGGGATCCTCATCGTCAGCAGCCACTCTGGAGCCACCATCCCAGGTGTCAGAAGCCCCTGCCTCCGGAGCCTGGGGTTGCACCGATTCTGCGGCAGCTCCTTCCTAGGCCCCAGAAGCCTCAGGCTCCTGAGCCTCTAACGGGGCCGGGCCTCCGGAGGAGCTCTCGCAGTTGACGGAAGTGCGCGCCCCCTGCCTCCACACTCGGGGCACACGTGGCAGGGTCTATCAGGAGAGGAGCCACGAAGACGGGATTCTCGCGGGGCCCCTCAATGCCCTCGGGAAGCAACCCCCACTCGTCCAACAGAGGCATCTTCCCCGCAAAGGCCGCCTTGTTCGAGCTCAGATAGAGAAGGCAGCCACCCCCCGGAAGGTCAGCAGGCTCGGGCTCGCCAGTCAGGAGCTTGAGCACCATGCTCAAGGTATCAACAACAAGCGATGGCTTCTGTAGCCTCATCGGATCTCGGGCGCGTGTGAAGTCCCCCATCAGGCAAGAATGGCACTGGAGGGGAGCAATGCGCTGCTTCACGAACTCCTTCACTACCATTGGTGTCGTCACCTCCAGTTCCTGGAGCCTCGCCAACCTCTTCCAGACAAAAGCAAGACGCCGGTTGGTGAGCTTCTCATGGCACCAGCCGGAGCTAGGCGAGGCCGGCGACCTAGGAATCATGAGCAGGGGGCTGAATGTGCAAGCGTCCATCAGGAGCCACTACTTCCGGAATCCCTTCGCGACAGGCGAAAGATCGAAGTCGATCCCTGAGCCAGCAGTCGCGGCCACGGCTTTGAAGGTCGTGCACCCAGAGCGTTGGCGGGTGTCCAACAACCGAAGCATGAAGAAATGGCGAAACAAGGCCATGGAGGGAGTGATCCCCACCATGGCCTCGTAGAGGAAGGCGAAGACGGCAAGGAGGATGACGGAGCGAGGGTCCAGATGCAGCAAATGGATCTGGTAATGGGACATCATGGCATTGAAGAAAGGGGAGAAGGGAGGAATCAACCCAGCAAGAAGAGCATGGAGATGGATGGGGATCTCAGTGGCACTCATCTCTCTGGTTCGCCAAGACGCAAGGCGGATAGCCGTCGCCCTCCCCTCATTGGAATCGGCGGCGAGCGCATGGCGAACCTTGTACAGCCCCTCCTTATTGATCACCGTCGACTGCTCAAGGGCTGGCTCCAGGGCCGGTGGAGGACCGGCTAGTGCGAGCGGCTTCCCCTTCTTCTTCCTTTGCTTGGGGGCCATGGCGAATACCAAGAGAGGGCAAGGCGCATGCGCCAGATCTATGGACATGGCGGCAAGATTGGGAAGGAGGATACAAGAGCCGAGCACGATACTCTGTGAAGGGCGAGTTGCACTAACAACGGGCGGCTGCTGGGTCTACCGGGTATCAAGGCGGCGTAAGGAAGTGGAGACGCCCACGTCCCATCAACCACCACATGTCTTCAGGGCCGCAGGCCGATAGGGCCAGTTGTGCTCCACCCTTGCCTTTTGGCTTCGCTTGGAAGCCAAGTCCGAGCACGCCTTGGGCCCGGGGGCTACTATCGGCATCCTGGATTTGGGGGTATCCAGTCCTGCCTGCCTGCGGCCCACCACGTGGCTTCGTCGACGACCTGGTACGGCCCAGCTTCAACACCAACACCACAAGACCCACGCGAGGGTCCAAGCCTCGCATGGCAGACGGCGCCAAGACCCCTCGAAGGAAGTGGCCTCATCAGGAGGGCTCCTAAGGGACGGAAAGTTCTATGCAAGCTACCTCACGAGGCTCAGCTGACGTGAGCCATGACGACCAAGGCCAGGCAGGCGCCAGGCGAGTGCAGAGCGCAGGTTTCCTCTTCGGTGCAAAGGAGGCAAGCCACAGGCGCGGAGTCCCGAGGAATCAGGCAAAGATTTCCATTCTGGTGCAATAAGACCAAGACCGCCAGGACGGCAGGACGAAGGTCATCAACAAGCCCACCACAGTGTCACGACCAGAGGCTTTTCACAGGCGAAGACTACTTTTGTCAGGATAGACTGTACTACTTGTCCCCTTTCAAATCCCGCCGTTGTGGAATCCCTTCCCGCTCATATTTGAGAAGAGGGCCAAGGCCACTATATATAGGACCTAGCCACCACCATAGAAAGGGACCAAGATCAGAACAAGGAGAGCACCACACCAGCTCAAGAACACCTGACCTCCTGAGGCTTGTTCATCCACTGTACTAGTTCATCCATAGCCCCTCGAGGCAATCCACCACACCACACTGGATTAGGGTATTACACCACAACAGTGGCCCGAACCAGTATAAATCTCTGTGTCTTTGTGTCTCTTTGAGCTCGACGCGCTAGGCTTAGGAGGATCGCGGGTAGGCAGGCTGGACAAGTTGAGATCTCTGCACGCACCCCAGAGTTCGAACCTCTCAAGGGTTGCTGGATCCCTAAATTTGACAGAGCGGCAGCAGCAGAGAGGGTCAGGGGCTCCGGAGCGCTCAGGCCCCCACACGCGAGCTGAGGGCGAGTGCTTCTCGAGTCAGCTCGGCCGCAGGAATTGTCTCCTCCTGAGACTAGGCCCTAGAGCCTCGAGAGGGAGACACCACTACAGGAGCATGAGGGGCAATCTCGTCCTTCTGGGCCGGAGCCGCTGCAACCACAGCAGGACGCTTGGCTTCGGCGGCTCCAGCGTCCTCCTTCCTCCTCTTCACCACCGATGTTAGCCTAACATCAGGATGAAGACATTAAGCATCACATCAAAATCAAAGAGCAAGGGCAAGGGGATACACTTACTGATCCTCTGCAACGTATTTCCTCCAGCCCAGGAGCGCAAGCTTCCCGGACGCGAGCGGCGCCGCACTTTCGGGGGCAGACGAGTGTGTGGCCAGCTCTGTGCTGGATGCCGATGGCAAAGTGAGGGCGCCACCTCCGGGAATCAGCGCCGACCTATCCCTCTTCAGGATCCCTCGATTCTGCCTTTTCAGAGGGGTCCCCCGGATCTCGTGATGACCCCGGCGAAGCGAGTCGACTCCCTAACTAGGTGCGCGTCGGGGTCGTCATCGTCAGAGAAGGCACGAAGGAGCTCGCTCTGCCGCAGGGGAGAAGTCTCCCCCGCCCCCTCCAAGTTGGCCTCTAAGGAGAGGTCGCCGGAGGACACCTGCACTGGAGAGCCCGCGGGCGGAGAAGGATCCGGCGACACGAGCCCTTGCTCGTTGAAGACAGGCATGGCGAGAGCTATCTCCTTCCCGTCAGCGTGACGGTACAGCGGGAGATCGGTGTCCGGGGGGGCATCCTGGTCCTTCCCGAGCAGGGTGCGCACGACCTTGCTCAACTCCTCATTGGACAAGTCGTCCGGGCGTAGCCGGAGGTCGTCTTCCGCGCCCATGAATTTCCATAAGGGGGGTGGGTGCGCTTGGAGCGGCGCCAGGCGCTGCGTTAGGAACTCCTTGATGATCATGGCCCCCGTCAACCTCTCCACCTTCAGGTCAGCCACCATCTTCTCCAGCAGTTGCTTCGCCCGGGGGTCGGTGAGCTTCTTGTGAGTCCATACCTCCTGGGGCGTCGGGAACTCGGTCGGCAGCTCTAGTAGAGCGTGGGAGCGTTTGGCATCCATGAAGATCCACTTGTTCTAGAAGTCCTCCACCTTCTTCCCGGCCCGAGAGATTGTGTTTCTGTCGTTGGCCGTGACGAAGCAGGCGCACACAGAGCACTGGTCGCTGCCTGTCTGGAGGTAGAAGAAGTGGCAGAACAGCGCAACGGAGGGCATCACCCCCACGAACGCCTCGCAGTAGAAGGCAAAGATCGATAGGAGGAGGATGGAGTTGGGGTGAAGATGGAGGGCTTGGAGCTCGTAATGGCAAAGGATGGCATAGAAGAAGCTGGAGAAAGGAGGCACCAGCCCGGCAAGGACGTTGTGCAGGAAAAAGGGGTAGAAGGTGCCGCCCAAGGATTCTGGCTCGATGGAGCCGACCCGGAGCGTCGTCTCTCCCCCCCTCATTACTGCTGCCCACCATCAGCTAGAGCGCCGTGGCTAGGTGCTTCTCCTTGGTGATGGTGGACGCGCTCAGGGCTGGCTCGAACCAAGGATCCGAGCGTGCGGTCGGGACCGGAGATTTCGCCTTGTCGGTGGCCATTGGGCGCGAGCTTGCTGAAGAGGTTTGGCGGATCTGGAGGTTTTCGGTGCAGAGGTAGAATGGGATCTGGAGTAAGACGAAAGGAAGGCAATGAAGGCTTAGCGGCAGGCGCCAGCCTTTTTGTCACCCAGGAACGGTTGCCGAGGTGGTGTAGGGAAGCAGAGACGCCCATGTCCCGTTAATCACCACACGTCGCCCAAGGCTGCAGGCTGTTAGGGCCCGCGGTGCTCCGCACTTGCCCTTTGGCTTCGTCTCAAAGCCAGGTCCAAGCGCTCCTTGGGCCCTGGGGCTACTATCGGTGTTCTGGGAACGGGGGTACCCAGACTTGCCTGCCTGTGGCTCACGGCTTGGCTCCATCGACGCCCTGGTACGGCCTGGTACATCGGCAACTCAAGACCCTTGCGAGGGGCCAAGCCTCGCAAGGCGGATGACACCAAGACCTCCAAAGGGAGCAGCCTCCTCAGGCTGGCTCCCGAGGAGCAAAGATTTCTATGCAAGGCTCACCTCGTGAGGTTCGGGTGACATGAGCCATGACGACCAAGGCCAGGTGGGCGCCAGCGGGCGCAGTGTACCAGATTCCTCTTTGGTGCAAAGGAGGCAAGCGCGGGCGCGTAGTCCCGAGGAAGCAGCCAAAGGTTTCCATTCCCATGCAACAAGACCAAGACCGGCAGGACGGAGGTCATCGCCGAGCCCACCACGGCGTCACTACCAGAGGCTTTTGCAGGCGAAGACTACTTTCGTGAGGATAAGATGTACTAGTTGTCTCCCTTCAAATTTGGCCATTGTGGGATCCCTTCCCACCTTCATTTGGGAAGAGGACCAAGGCCACTATAAATAGGACCTAGCCACCACCATGGACGGAGGACGGATCAAGTCGACCGAATCCATTCCACCCTCACCAGCTCACTTGAGCTCAAGGACAGGTTGTTCTCCACTGTACTAGTTCATCCTCAGTCCCTCGAGGCAAATCCACCACAAAGCAGGAGTAGGGTTTTACACCGCAAGGTGGCCCAAACCTGGGTAAACAGTTGTGTACCTTTTCCTTTGAGTTCGTCGAGCTAGGCTGTGAGATTTGCGAGCATGCGGACTGGGGAGGTTGAGATCTCCGCACGCACCTTAGAGTTTGAACCTCTCAAGGGTTTGCGGAACCCGAAATCAGATAGGGGTCTATTCCTACATGAATAGATCTTATCTACATCATGTTATCGTTCTTATTGCATTACTCCGTTTCTCCGTGAACTTAATACACTAGATGCATGTTGGATAGTGATACGTCTCCAACATATCTATAATTTTTTATTGTTCCATGCTATTATATTATCTGTTTTGGATGTTTATATGCATGAATATGCTATTTTATATTATTTTTGGGACTGACCTATTAACCTAGAGCCCAGTGCCAGTTTCTGTTTTTTCCTTGTTTTTGAGTTTCGCAGAAAAGGAATACCAAACAGAGTCCAAACGGAATAAAACCTTCACAATGATTTTTCTTGGACCAGAAGACACCCAGGATACTTGGAGACCAAGTTGGAAGAGCCACGAGGCGGCCACAAGGGGGAGGGCGCGCCCCCTGCCTTGTGGGCCCCATGTGACTCCATCGACCTACTTCTTCGTCCTATATATTCACATATATCCCCAAACCACCAGATGCATCCACGAAAACACTTTTCCACCGCCGTGACCTTATGTTCCCTTGAGATCCCATCTAGGGGCCTTCTCTGGCATCCTGCCGGAGCGGGATTTGATCACGGAGGACTTCTACATCAACTCTGTTGCCCTTCCTATGAATCATGAGTAGTTTACCTCGGACCTATGGGTCCATGGCTAGTAGCTAGATGTCTTCTTCTCTCTCTTTGATTCTCAACACCATGTTCTCCTCGATGTTCTTGGAGATCTATCTGATGTAATCTTCTTTTGCGGTGTGTTTGTCGAGATCCGATGAATTGTGGATTTATGATCAACTTATCTATGGATATTATTTGAATCTTCTCTGAATTCTTATATGCATGATTTGATATCTTTGTAATTCTCTTCGAACTATCGATTTAGTTTGGCCAACTATATTGGTTTTTCTTGCAATGGGAGAAGTGCTTAGCTTTGGGTTCAATCTTGCGGTGTCCTTTCCCAGTGACAGTAGGGGCAGCAAGGCACGTATTGTATTGTTGCCATCGAGGATAAAAAGATGGGGTTTATATCATATTGCTTGAGTTTATTCCTCTACATCATGTCATCTTACTTAATGTGTTACTCTGTTCTTCATGAACTTAATACTCTAGATGCAGGAAGGAGTCGGTCGATGTGTGGAGTAATAGTAGTAGATGCATGCAGGAGTCAGTCTACGTGACACGGACGTGATGCCTATATTTCATAATCATTGCCTTAGATATCGTCATAACTTTGCGCTTTTGTATCAATTGCTCGACAGTAATTTGTTTACCCACCGTATTATTTGCTATCATGAGAGAAGCTTGTAGTGAAACCTATGGCCCCCGGTTCTATTTTCCATCATATTAGTTTCTAATCTACTATTTTGCAATCTTTTACTTTCCGATCTATAAACCAAAAATACCAAAAATATTTACTTTATCTTTTGTTTAGTTTCATCTATCTCTATTTGATCTGACTTTTGCAAGTGACCGTGAAGGGATTGACAACCCCTTTATCGCGTTCGGTGCAAGTTGTTTGATTGTTTGTGCAGGTATTGGCGATTTGTGTGTTGTCTCCTATTGGATCGATACCATGGTTCTCTAACTGAGGAAAATACTTATCTCTATTTTGCTGCATCGCCCTTTCCTCTTCAAGGGAAAAACCAACGCAAGCTCAAGAAGTAGCAGATATCGGTCGATGTGTGGAGTAATAGTAGTAGATGCAGGCAGGAGTCGGTCTACCAATCTTGGACATTATGCCTATATACATGATAATTGCCTTGGATATCATCATAATTACTTGTTCTTCTATCAATTGCCCAACAGTAATTTGTTTACCCACCGTATGCTATGTTCTCGAGAGAAGCCACTAGTGAAATCTACGGTCCCCTGGTCTATTTTCTATCATATTGTTTTGAGATCTATTTTTCCAAAAACCCAAAAATACCTTGCTGCACTTTTTCTTTACTTATTTTATTTTGTGTTTTTGCAAGATCTATTTATCCAATCTCATAGGATTTTATCTATCTTAATACTGAGGAGGGATTGACAACCCGTCTTATGCGTTGGGTTGCAAGTATTTATTGTTTGTGTGCAGGATCCGTTTACATAGTGTTGCTTGGTTCTCCTACTGGATTGATAACCTTGGTTTCATAACCGAGCGAAATACTTACTGTTGCCATGATGCATCATCCTCTCCCCTTCGGGGAAATACCAACGCAGATACAAGCAATCAGCTGATAGCTAGGACCCACAAGGTTCATGGTCCCATGCAAGGAAGTGCCTCCTTAGTACGCAGAAAAAATAGTTTCCTCCCCCCTGACAGCTAGGACCCACCTGCGACATCTTCTCAAACAAGGAAGTGAAATGATCCCCACTAACAGCTGGGACCCACCAGCTATATCTTCGCACTCGAGAAAATGACTCCTTATCCCCTTGATAGTTGGGACCCACTAGGTCGAAGCATACATAGATTATCTGTCTGGTCGCAAACGTGTACATACATATTGGTTGGTCGGTCGGTCTGTCTACCACGATGAACCGTGGCTGAGTAAGGACGGTATCAGTTCAGGTAGTCTCGTATAAATCGTGTACACATACATACAACCACGTTGCAAAAAACACGTCCACGTACGTACATACGGGCGTGGTCTCGTATACATACAACAACGACATCTTGTTCATCGGCAGCCAACCGGCTGGGTCAGAACAGAGGAAAAATTGTCGTGTTCATTGGGAGCCAAGCGACTGGGTCGGAACACATCCTCTTCAACGGTAGCCAACCGGCTTGGACGGAACAGCCGAAACAGGGTCTGGATACCGCAAAATGGAGAAAACAACCTTTTATTCGACCGCCTATGGTCAAAACAGGATCCAGTTCATTGGGAGGGGTCTGGCGTACAACGAAACGATGGAAACGGACTTCTCTCCAACCGCCTACGATCGAAACAGGGTCCTGTTCATTGGGAGGGGTGTGGCGTACCACAAAAGGGGACTCCACATGGCTATTGTTCATCAACCATCTACTACCTCGCTCCAGCCTCCACGGTCCACTATTCATCCACCGTTGACTTCCTCCAGCTTCCACCGGCTCCAGTTCATCTAGCCTCCATGGGGCCCTGTTCCTCCACCCCAACCGGCTGGGTGTGGTGTACCGCAGCACGACCTCCTCGGGGTCCTGATCATCCAGCGGCAACTACCTATACCACCGGGTCATGTTCATCCAACCTCCACCAGGAACTATTCTTCCGCAGCCAACCAACCGGTCGGGGTCACCACATGTGTTGACTCGTTCTATGTATCGCATGCGCGACAACGATGGGCATTGTTCATCCCGAGGCAACCCAACCAACTAGCTACGTCTCGCACGGGGGCTCGATCAGCCTCACTAAGTAGCGAACAGACCAATTGGGTTCAGTTAGCAGCGAAGGAATCGATCGGCTTCAGTTAGCAGTGAAGGGATCGATGGGCTTTAGTACGTAGTGAGATCGATCGACCACTCGGGCTTAGTTAGTGAACGCCCTGCACACACGCGCATATGAGGGAAACACGCAAACCACACTGCATTGCTCGGCCCCGACCACCCATCGTAACCGGGAACTGCCCGAAATTTTCCTCGCCCTCACTTCTACCATGAGTTTTTACATCATGCATGGCCCAAAGAATGTCATGCAGGTGCGTCTCCGGCCCTCCAAGGAAAAAAGCCCATTTTCTGTCATAATTTTTTTGTCATAGAAGTAGATGCCCACCACATATATGATGATACGTGCTTTTGTCACAATTATCGTCATAGAAGTGGCATAACCATGACAGAAAAAGTTCTTCGTTTGGGCCATAATGTCATGGATGTGTCTTCTTTTTGTAGTGATGCCTACTACCTGAGTAAAAGTAGAATTAGCCATATTCAAAAAGGATCTCGGTATTAGCATAAGGACCAAGATTGAGACTATCGTAAACAAATTTGGGGATAGTGTAAATGGTTGCCCTTAAATCACATAAGGAATTGAATTTATTCAATCCTATCTCATTCTCTATAGTAGGTTCAAAAACATCGTCTTGCTTAGATGGTAACTTACTATAGAGCTTTTTCCTCTCGTCATCAAGTTCACGTACCTTGGCTACAACTTGTTCAACAAAGACATTATATGCTTCATTATTAGTTACCTCCGGTAGTGAATACTTCATGGATATCATTTTCACAAATCTGCAACAGTATGATTGTACTTCGGCACATGGCTTGTGTCAAGCACTTCAGCCTTCTCTTTGTCACTTCTCACCATTTTAACCTCTTCAACTGGATTAGGCTCTGGTTTACCTGCAAACTTAGCCAAAATTAGTGTTTGGCTCTCTGCTATTTTAGCCACTTGTGCTTCCATATTCTTGGATCTTCCTTCAAGTACCCGCACATCATTTGTTAGTCCAACAACCTTACTGGTCAATTGACCAAATAAGTTGTCAGTATTCTTAAAGATATTCTTGAAGTTTTCATTATGCTCAGTCTGGCTAGCAATAAAACTTTTAAGAGTTTCTTCAAGAGTATTTCTATTGCTGCAGTTAGCTCCATTAAAAATGTTGGATGCTCCTCCATTGCTAGGATAAGTAAGTCTAGGAGCATGGCTATTATTTTTCCAATTATGACTGTACCCATTACGAGTAACAAAATTTACATCACTAGTTTCTTCATTAGTGATGGCATTCACATTTACTTCTTATTTACCTTTTATCACGGAGATAAGTTCCTCAAGCTTGTCAACTCCATGTTATTTTCTTCCTTGGCATTCACCCTTCTAGCAGTGGTTCATTCAACATGCCATTGGGTATGGTTCTCTTGCATATCATCTAGTAGTTTCTTGACATCTTCTATAGGCTTTCCCATGATTGCTCCTCATGCAGCTGTATCAAGCATAGTTTTTGACATATGATTTAAGCCATTATAAAACATATGAAGGATTAACCATTCCTCGATTCGATGATTGGGACAGTTTCTCATAGCTAATGGATCACGTTCCTCCTGCTTGAAACCTGTAATCTGAGAACGTAATTACATAATCTTTGCAGGTGGAAAAAGCTTAGATCAAAATTTACTGCAACAATCAGCCCGAGAAGTAATACTGCCCTTAGGTAGTGCAAGAAGCCATTCCTTAGCTTTTCCTCTCAAAGAGAAAGGAAATAGACGCAATTTCAGAGCGTCAGGATCATAGTCCTTTATGTGTGTCATGTTGCATAATTCAATGAAATTGTGTAAGTGCATACCGACATCCTCAGAAGCAGAGCCTCCATATTGGTCCTGTTGAACCATGGAACTAAATTCGGTTTAATCTCATACTTGGCTGCTGCTACCTTAGGTTGTGCTACTTGTTCACACATGAAGTTGTTGCTGGGAGTAGCGAAGCTCCCAAGATTACGAGCCATAGTAATCTTTTGGTTTTTCAACTGACAAGACTAGCAAAATAATAAAAATAAAAATAGAAAAGTAAAAAACAAAACTGAAAATTAACTTTAACAAAAATTTTAAACACAAAGACTAGGAATACTAAACTCCTCCCTGGAAACGGCGCTAGAAAAAAGGGCTTGATACCTCCTTTTATTGATCCGATACTGGAACAGAAAATAGTACCCCGCACCTATTTCCCGAGAGGTTAACCTGGGTTACCGAACCCACGAGAGGAATATTACCTTGAAGCTATGGTCTCTAGCAAACTTTTGTTGAAGTGTCAAATCCAGCTTTTGGCCATATCAACAAGCAAATAGTGATTCAAACACTTATAATAAAAAGAGGTACGGGTATGAGGTCTTATGCTTACAACCATGTATTTGCGTTGGGATCAAATAAGATATTAATTTGTGCGCTGGAAGTCACCCATCGAGTTGTGCTTGTTACAGATCAAACTGGGGGATGTGTCCAAATAACATCTTGACCGACACGAGTCATGCAGTAGGAATCAATTGTCCTACCGCGGGCCCCATCCGTCATGTAGGGTGCCTCGATAATTAAGATAAT
The DNA here is from genome assembly GCF_002162155.2 of Triticum dicoccoides. Classification (NCBI taxonomy): domain Eukaryota; kingdom Viridiplantae; phylum Streptophyta; class Magnoliopsida; order Poales; family Poaceae; genus Triticum; species Triticum dicoccoides. The sequence goes on along the minus strand of NC_041389.1, from coordinate 383,258,285 downwards.
AAAATCTGCCAAGAGCTTTGGGTGTTTAATGACTACACCTCATTTATCCCCAAGGATATGATCCATGCTACCCTACTGAACCTTACTATCACCGGTGTTCGGTATAACACTTCATGGTCTCCTTGCTCGGAGACTCATCGGTGCTTGATCTCCATGATCATGCATACCTGCAGGGATGAAGATCACGGACAAGACAAGAGACATCTTTATGGAACAATTTTATTTCACACATACGGGATGTTATGTCAAAGACTTCCATTGATACCCTTAACAAATGCATCGGGTTGCAAGGCACATGCCTCAACCCATGCCTTACCGAACTACTCACACATGTAGATCATATCGTGGGAAGAAAACACTAAAGGACACATCTTGAAATTGATTGATTGCAATATGTCTTACAATGGATGCCTTGTGTGATGCACGATTACAAGTATGAACTAGATGAGAGAGCACTATGGTGGTGGTGGAGATTGGAGATGGCAGCGGCTTGGGTTTCTGGATGAAGATGATGAATAAGAGGTTCTCACTTCTCTGCTCATTGTTCTATTGACATTTCAATGGGGTCCCTTTAATGAAAGTTGTCCAGGGTGGACGATCTACCTCAAAATCCATACCAAACGGGCGTTCATGCATACGGGCGCTTGCGCCCGTATGGAACGTCGTATTTTGTGTTGTCTTCGCGAAAACGCCTCCTGTTGATTCCTTCTTTCTCCATTCTCCTTCCATTCCATTTCCACACATGATTTCTTCCCTCTTTAGCCCATTTCCTATGGAAACACATCAAAGAGAGGATTTATGGAATCCTTTGCATTAATTAGTCATTAGTACCAATATCGGAGCGAATATATCTTTTTTAATGAAATATCTCAGTTTAAACAATGGTGAAATGAGTGTAAAAATATCACTCATCAGCCAACTAGATCGATTTATATTCAGTGGGAGAGGTGCTTTGTGATGGGTTTAATCTTTTGGTGTCCTCACCCAGTGACAGAGGGGGTAGCGAGGTGCGTATTTATATTGTTGCCATTAAGGGTAAAATGATGGGCTTTATTCATATTGCTTGAGTTTACTTTGTCTACATCATGTCATGGAGTAGTAGTAGTAGATGCAGGCAGGAGTCAGTCTACTTCTCATGGGTGTGATGCCTATATATGTGACCATTGCCATGAATAACATCATAACTATGCGCTTTTCTATCAATTGCCTAACAGTAATTTGCTTACCCACCATATGTTATTCGTTCGAGAGAGAAGCCTCTAGTGAAAACTATGGCCTTGGGGTCCACTTAATCATATTACTAAAAACCAAAAATACCTTGTTGCAATCTTACTCTTTTAATTTTACTTTTCTTTTTATCCATCTACCACGACAAGATTTAATCCTTGCAAGTAACGAGTTCAAGGAGATTGACAACCCTCTTTCCCGCGTTGGGTGCAAGGATTTGCTTTTGTATGTGCAGGTGTTGTTCACTAGGGTTTGGATGGTTCTCCTATTGGTTCGATAAATCTTGGTTCTCACTGAGGGAAATACTTATCGCTACTATATTGCTTCACCCTTCCTCTTTGGGGAAAATCCCAACGCAGCTCACAAGTAGCATTATCGATGACCTCCGCCACACGATAACAACTGCACACGCAAGAAACCAAGTGGCAGTGCTAAAACCGGCGGACCTTGGGTAGGGGTCCCAAGCTGATGATCCGAGCCAGATGATAACAGGAAGAATAGGGACACAATATTTACCCGGGTCCGGGCCCTCTGGAAGAGGTAAAACCCTACATCCTGAATGAGTTCTAAGCTCCAGGACCTCGAAATCGTAGTCTCTAGAGACTAAACCAACTTATATAGGCACTGGGGGTATCTAGGGTTCACACATGGTCAGTACAATCTAGGGATAAACGTGCCAAACATTTAAACATGCCTTGAGGTGTACACCAAGTCTACGAGAATTCCATCTTGATCACGCCAAGGGACAAGGGAGGCGAGGCCCATTCTTAAGTCACTGGTGGGTCCTCTACCTGGCTCATGAGTGGTGGGCCGACGTGGTATGCACCCCCTAGTATGGGACAACGTAGTAGCCCCTGAACTAGTCTTCAAGCTGAGGAATCTGGCAACTTCTTTGGGATAACTTCATACCTTTTAAGTCTTCGGCTTCATAGATGAGTTCCATCTCCCATGTCGGCTCCCGATTCCTAGGACATGCTCGGTAAAAGGATATTTATGATTATGACATGTTTCAATGAATAATTATCACTACTTTATAACATAAGTATCATCACAATATTCATCATAAGTAGCAACTTTATTCCTATCATAATCAATTGAGACCTCTTCCAAAGTAGGGAATTCAACATTTAATAAAGGCATGACCTCTCCAAATCCACTTTTATCATTATAATAAGATTCAACACCCTCAAAAGTAGTGGGATAATTATTATCTAAAGTTGACACTCTTCCAAACCCACTTTCATCATTATTGCAATCATCATAAATAGAAGGCATGTTATCATCATAATAAATTTGATCATTAAAAGTAGGGGGACTAAAAATATCAACTTTATTAAGCATAGCATCCCCAAGCTTAGGATAAGAACAATTTGCAGCAAATACATTCTCGAACATGTAATTATCATCAAACATAGCATCCCCAAGCTTATGGTTTTGCATATCATTAGCATAATCACTCCTATCATTAATATCATGAATAGCTCCAATAGTATGGTGATTATTATCATCATAATTTTTCAAGTTGGTGCCAAAAAGATTTCAAGATCATAGGAAGTATCATTATCTTCCCAGTCATAATTATCACAACAAGTAATAGGAATACCAAAATTATCCTCAATAGTTCCTTCGGACACAGTGCCATAAGACCAAAAGACAACATCATCCACAAGTGTATCATCTTCCACAATACTCTTTGATTCGTTCTCATGAGGCACAAAAACAATAGGAGCAACATTATTTTGGAGAGATACCTTTTACCTTTGTTTTTCCTTCTTTTCCTTATCATCATCATCTTCTTCTTCTTCTTCTTCTTCTTCTTCTTCTTCTTCTTCTTCTTCTTCTTCTTCTTCTTCTTCTTCTTCACCGCATTATGTGGGTTTAATCAATTTTTTTGAGCTTCTTATTGAAGAGATTGGTTGGATAAGAAGCTCTTCCTCGTCACCTGATTCATCGTAAGAAACAATAGGAGGGAATTGGGATTTTTTTCCTTTCATTAGTATTCCTTTTATATTCCATTGGTTTTCCATCTTTTTATAGTTGGCCACGTAATCGTTCTCTTTGCAATTTACCACACAAAACATATAGGTTTCTCTTAGATTAGTTTCAATATCTTCTGTGAGAATGAATGTTTCAAACCAATTATTTTTATGCGACAATTCTTCACACCCCCAAAATAGGCAAAATTCGTTATATCGTTCAAGGGTGATCATGTCATCACAATGTTTGGATGCAATTCGATCATAAGAAATGCATGCATTGAAAATTAAGATGACTAACTTCATTGCAAAGTTCACAAGTAATGGGATGACGAGAACATAATTTACTAGAATACTCATCTAATATCTTAAGCCACCATTGGGTTCTATCATATTTATGCTTCTTAACAAATCTATCATCCCTTATTGACATGTCTTCACAAGGTCTATGCTCACCACAAAAGTTGACATGCTTATAAGAAACCTTTTTATCATGACTAGTGCAGTCATCGTTAGCATTATGGATGTTCATAGAAAGCATACTAACAACATTCCAATCATGCTTATCATTCAAAGGACTCACATTAAACAATTTATTAATTTCTTCTATTACTACTTCATCACAACTATCGGAATCCATATTTTCAAGAAAGACATCATATAGATGAAGCATTTGATGGAACTTCACTTCCCTTTTTGTGGTTTTCTTTTGTAAAACCAAACTAGAGAATAAACAAGAAACTAAAAGATTCAATTACAAGATCTGTAGATATACCTTCAAGCACTCACCTCCGTGGCAACAACGCCAGAAATAGCTTGATGACTACTACACAACTTTATTCTTGTAGACTCTGTTGGGCCTCCAAGCGCAAAGTTTTGTAAGACAACAACAAATTTCCCTCAAGTGGATGACCTAAGGTTTATCAATCCGTGGGAGGTGTAGGATGAAGATGGTCTCTCTCAAAAAAACCTGCAATCAAATACAAGAAATATATTGTGTCCCCAACACACCCAATACAGTTGTCAATTGTATAGGTGCACTAGTTCGGCGAAGAGATGGTGATATAAGTGTAATATGGATGGTAGAACTAGGTTTTTCTAATATGACCAAATAAAAACAACAAGGTAGCAAGTAGCAAAAGTGAGCAAAACCGGTGTATCAATGATTGGAAACAAGGCCTAGAGTTCATACTTTCACTAGTGCAATCTCTCAACAGTGCTACATAATTGGATCATAAACAATCCCTCAACGTGCGACAAAGAATCACTTAAAAATTCCTATCAGAGAAAGTGCATCAACCCATATGCCTAGATTACCCCAATGCCACCACGGGAATCCGCAAGTTGATTACCAAAACATATGTCAAGTGATCTTGATAAATTACCCCATTGTCACCACGGGAATCCGCAAGTTGATTACCAAAACATATGTCAAGCAAGACATACATGAAGTGATTTCAAGTCCAAAGTATTCAATCCAACATACGAAACTTCAGAGAGTAAGACTCAATTCATCACAACAAATATAGAGAGGGAAGAACAACATAGGATCCAACTATATTAACAAAGCTCATGCTACATCAGGATAATGCCGAATCAAGAACACGAGAGAGAGAGAGAGAGAGAGAGAGATCAAACACATAGCTACTAGCTCATACCCTCAGCCCCGGGGGTGAAATACTCCCTCCTCGTCATGGAGGTAGCGGGGATGATGAAGATGGCCTCCGGTGATGGCTTTACCCCTCCGGCAGGGTGCCGAAAAAGACCTCCAGATGAGATAGCTTTGGAACAGAGGTTTGCGGCGGCGGAAAAATTCATCTAGGTTAATTTAGTGGGTTTCTAGATTTATAGGGTTTTTCAGCGTTGGAATCACGCCAAAAGAAGAAGCACCCTCCCTACCCCCATGGCACGCCCTAGTGCCTTTTGACCACCTCATGGATATTCTGGTCCTCCACGAAGCTTCGGGGGTCTCTTATGTTCCTGAAAAAATCGTCAAAAAGTTTCGTCACGTTTGGACTTTTTTGATACGGATTTTCTACAGAACCAAAAATAAGCAGAAAACAACAACTAGTACTAGGTACTAGATTAATATGTTAGTCCATGAAAATAATATGAAAATGCACCAAAATCATATAAAAATATTATAAACATGGCATGAATACTTAAAAAATTATAGATACGTTGGAGACATATCAGCCAGGCACCCAAGCCGAACGGCCTCTCGGTCGAGCTATTGGGAAAAGAGTGCTCTTTGTGCCATGCATTAGAATAATATCTTGTTTTATCAATTGGACTCTGATAAATAAAAAGTTACACTAGCACACTGCTCTTTGTTTATGCTTGTGACTAAAACAAGTTTTCTTTCCTATTACAATTTTTTTAGATAGCTCACCACCCAAGCCGAATGGTTAGATTTGGCGTGTTATTCTCGAACATGTTATGCACACAATTTATTCTCGTAAGTATTTTCCCTTTCTCGGCAGTCCATATTCACTAAATTTCTGAAAGCCATTGTTCATGTTGCTGAGCCCACAATGTTGTTGAAAGTATTACATTGCACGTGGACCAGGGTGAGCGCCCATGTTTTAGCATCCTTGTGTTCCTTTTTCAAGATTTAGGACTTAGTTTGGATAAGAAAGCTGGATCTAAAGTATTTAAGTTTTTGGTACCTAGATCCTATCTTTGGCAAGTATTGCAGGCAACCGGTGAAGTCGAAGCCATTTGTGCTGAATTTGATAATGTAAGGCACGCGGTTGATTAAAGTATGTTTTGTATGAGAAGCTGTAATTTGCATCTCAAGGAGTTGCCCAAGATTGCACATCTAAACCTAATGTTAGTTTTACTTCTCTAGATGACATGAAATTGATAAAGGTATCTTTCCATTGCTAGAATGATTTGAAAAGTCCCATATTGACGATCTATGCACATCACCATGCGCACCAGGTTGTCTAAGAAAAATAGTCCATCAGTTTGTGAGATCCTTTATTGCTCAACTCATTGTCGCACGGCATAAATAAAATCCACGGCATGACATTCGGATCTGAAGTTTTTATTGTACCCGACGCACCGTGAGGATTAAAGCAGCACTTGAGTCAATTTAAAATATTTTTTACAGTTGATGAAATCCAGCTTAAAATCCATCTATACAGTGCACCACTAAGACGTGCCTAGCAAAATTTACCTGTAAAGCTTAACACTTTGAACAGCTATTTGGTAATATCTCTCAGGTATATTTGGACCCATATAAACTATTCAAATTTTCTCAAATATTGCTTGGATTTTTTTAATAGTTTTATTATCATCCATTGTCAATATGGCAGGCGCGGCAAAACACGCCTTCATGTTCTAGTATTCTAGTAATTCATCATGGGAAAGGTCCTCAAGAGAGGATTGAATCATTTTTGTTAAGGAAAACGTTTGGGAACGGCGAGCCGGCGGAAGCTTGGGCCGGTCGCCTCACACATGCTCCCAGTTCCGAGTGACACATAATCTGGTGGCCCTGTTTCTGCCTTATCTCTTCCCATCCACTTCCTTTCTTCACAGCGCTGCAATCCTCATCTTTTCCCCATCTCTCTGTAGCAAGCCAAGCACCACACCCTTCATTTTTTTCCGATCCAGCCGATCTGCTGCTCCGGCAAGCTGACTCCTCACCTCGTTAGCTCCCTTTCCTCCCCTGAGAGTCGTTCACCTCAAGGTCCCCGCCATGGAACTTCTCACATGGTACTTCCATGGCTCTAGTAGCAGCTCCGTCGCTTCCCTTGTGGTGCTCCATGCCAAATCGAGGGGGAGTGGGTTGGG
>NC_041389.1:383213672-383251003 GCF_002162155.2 Triticum dicoccoides | reverse complement strand
CCTTGGGTGGGCGTCATGGCCACACACCACTATCCTCTCATCCTCCTCTGGTCATGGCGCACTCCTAGCTCCTCCGTCGCACGGCCGTGCTACGACCACACACCGGCCGTGCTACAACCGGTGACTGGTCGTGCTACAACCGATGACCGGATTTGCTGCAAGGAGCGACGGTGAATTTTGTGGTGGAGGCGATGGTGCTGAGATTTGCTGCAACCAGCACCGATAAAGTTACTACCGGCGGTTGAATTTGCTACGACCATATGACGACGAGCGTGCCAGTCGGCGACAACACCACGTTTTTGCTGCAACGGGCAACAGGGAAAGCTACCACCGGCGCCTAGATTTGCTACATCCATCTCAAGTGACGCAACGTGCTGGAAACCAACAACACCCAATATTGTTGGAACCGGACTCACCCGCGACTTTTTTTTAGCTGGAACCAGCGCAATTTTTTGGTGGAACCGGCTAGTTCGTTTGCTACAATTAAACTTTTTAGAGTTTGCTATTGCGACTTTTTTGCTGGAACCATTGTTAATTTTGGCTGGAAGCGGCTATTGCTTTTGCTTCAATTGACCATCGGAGTTTTTTTGTTCGCTGAGACTTTTTCACTGCAACCGGGGGATGGACCACCGCGAGCTCACCGGCTATGGGTGGTCGCCTGCGCGTACATGGAAGGGGTCGGCGGCGCTAGCTGCCATGTCCTCTCTCCCGCATGGGGCACGTTGGTTTGATTTTTGGGGGGAAAAGTCAAAGGCACGTGGGAGTTTGGAGGTTGGAGAGGAAGTGAGAGACTGGATCTGACGGTTTGAAAGTTTCATATCGTCCGTACGGGATGTGACTGGCCGAACTTTGCGCCGGTGCGCCGGCGCCTAGCACTGCCCCTTTTGTTAAACAAAACAACGAGGGTCTTTGTCTCATATTTTACCTGTCATTATTTTTACTCTCAAAAATGAACTTTTCGAGCGGTCCCTGCACCCGGCTCGAGCCAGCCCTCGCGCACCGCTCGCCCACAAGAGGCCTACACGCTTCAACTGGGACTGGGACTGGGACGTGCCCACCGCCACCACGTCCGAGCTACCCCTACTATTTTATGGAATACAATAACTCCCGAGCGTTCGGATTTTGAGCATTTCGTCCCGAACGATTTTACATGGCAACTTTAGTTCATAGGGGATGGCAACTTTAGTTGTTAGGGGATGACAACTTTGTCCTTTTTTTTGTTAGAAAATTGCCGTGTTTCCCTAATCTCACGCAAACTAAACTTGCCATCTAAATCGTTCGGGTTGCCATGCTTAACTCCCGAACGTTCGTGAGTTATCATTACCGTTTTTTATTCCACTGACATAAGGGTCCTGACCCGTTCAACATCTCGTCCGGACCCACGTGCCATCGGTGCGTACCGTACGCCTTCCAGCGCAGCACTTGTGCGGCACACCTCCTCACCTCCGCGTTGTCCCAAGCGCCACGGCGAATGTCTACGTTAGAAAACTCTCGCCAAATATAAAGATCGAGCTCAAGGAGAGACCGAGGAGGGATTTGACGACAGATTTCTCGAGAGGAGAAGCTTCCATTGCCAGATCCCTCCCGCTTCCGCCCCCGTTGTTCCATTCGAGCCGACCGTTTCCACCAACGCTTCCTCCTCCTCGGAGCGACCCACCCGCCGCGCTCGGCCGACATGTGGGCCCCGGCGGCCTCGCCGGCGGGCAGGGCGCCCCGACCGCCGCCGCGGTTGCCGGCGGTGGTACGGGTCGTCGTCCCGCTGCCTGTCGCGGCGAGGGTGCGGGGGCTGCCGATGCCGCCCAGTCGGCTCTGCCTAGCCGCGCCGCGTGCATCGGAAATGGCAGCCGCGGCCGAGGACGGGGAGGGGGAGGGGGAGAGGAGGTGGTGGAGGGGCGCGGAGGAGATGGACGCGGCTGTGAGGCGCGAGCTGGCGATCCGGAGGCTGCAGCAGGAAGCGGAGGAGGCGGGGACGGGGAGGAGCAGGCGGGAGTTCGCCGTGTTCGAGACGGCCAGGGGAGACACGCTCTTCACGCAGTCGTGGACTCCCGCCTCCGCCGACCCCGTCAGGTATTCCCACCTCATTTGCCAACGCAGCATCGTGGAAATTCAATTTGTTATCGTAGTAGCACCGATTCACCCAGTCGCGGCGCTTTTTCTCTGCTGCTCGACGCGGTTGTGGCATCACGCGTGTCTGCTTTCTGTAAGTTAGTTGTTGGAGATGATTTGATCTGTGTTACGCTTAATTTGGCGCAATTTGATTTGATCTGTGTTGGTACCATCGAGTAGTGCATACTCATTTTTTGTCTTGGGGTGCCACCCGTTGTCTGATAGGGAGGTCTGATAGTAGGGAATCATGAGAGAATGTCAGAATATTCTACTGAGACTGGAAGTTTGTGGGTTCCTTGCACGTGATTTTGTGGGGATTAGACCATGCAAACATGGGGGATTACATGACAAATATGTTTGTTTACCAACCATAAGGCTAGCTAATGTTAAGATTTCTATGTGCGCGACGTAGATTACAAGGGACTAATCATTCTGTCGAAGTGTTCAGGGCGGTCTCTCTATACTGTACCACTGTGGTTACTTGTGGCGGAATCTTTTCATTAGCACGGGGAAGCATAATGGGGAGGCATTTCTGGTGATGGGTTTTATTACTATCTATACTATTTGATTCATGGAGCTGGGGCTGCAGATATTCACGGAAAGCACTAGTTGATGAGATTTTAAGTTTATTTTTTCAGAAGTACGAAGACAAGATAAACTGTTTAATAAATCTCCCAGTCATAAATTGGGCTATGTCTAGATGACTGTAGGATCTACATGTGAAGCTGCACATGCAAAATTAATCCCTAGATTAATAGCATATCCAATATTTAGTTTGTTATTAGAACATTTTGACAACAAAGTTATGAAATGAGGGACTCCTGCAAAATAGTGGAAGTGATGGCGCTCACCAAGCTGCAGGCTATAAACTTAACATTTTGTTGTTGTCTCAGATAAACCTACACATATATCTCCAAAAAGGGAAGACAAACTTTTATGGGTACTTAAAAGTGGAGTTAGCAACCTGGATGTAGCTATAATGACTGACAAACTCACAAAAGGAGCTTTTGGGCGTTTTCTGTCTAGGCCCAAAACTACTTTGTCATGGTTGGCCCTTGGCGTCAACCTGTAATGACAGAGTGGAAGCATATTCGATCTAGGAAAAGACTATGTTATGGTTTGCACTTGGCGGCAACTTGCTCACCAATGCTGCTATTTCGTATAGTTTGGTACTTAGGTAGGGAACTCAGGATACATTAATGAAAATGTATGCTACTTCACAAAAAAAATCATTTGTACTCCCTACGTTTCAAAATAAGTGAAGTTCTAGGATTTTCGTAAGTCAAACTTTTTTGAGTTTGACCAAGTCTATTGAAAAATCCGCAAAGATCTACGATATCAAATATATATAATATGAAAATGTATTTCATATTGAATCTAACAAAGTAATTTTGATTTTGTGGATTTTGATATATTCTTATATAGACTTGGTCAAACTTAATGAAGTTTGACTTAGGACAATCCCAGAACTACAATTATTATGGAACAGAGGGAGCGGCTTGTAAAAACATAAGAATGCATATACTCCCTCCATCCCAGAATAAGTGTCGTTGATTTAGTACAACTTTGTACTAAATCAGCGACACTTATTTTGGGACGGAGGAAGTATCATATTTAGACATTATGCACTGCTACTGCATGCTTTGCATTTTCAGCATATATGCTATTGGAAACCTAAAATTTACAGGATGTATGATATAGGAGTTTACATGCATGGTATAATTAACTAACTGTTACTCTATCATCATGTGGGCCGAGTGCTACTTGATCTACCGCATAATCTTCTATATAGTTTTCTGTAGACACTTATCTTGACATCTTTTGTTTTTCAAATCATGTAGGGGTATTGTTGTTCTGCTACATGGTCTAAATGAGCATAGGTATATGTAATATATGGATATACCAAGATTGATTTCTATAGTGGGTTTTGCTGACAGCAGTGAGTGTCCCGCAGTGGAAGATACGACCATTTTGCAAAGTTGTTGAATGATCAAGGTCTTAAAGTTTATGCGATGGATTGGATAGGTGAGTTAGTTACCGTAATATACTGGGCTTTGACCTGCTTATTGCTTTTAATAAGATTCATAACTCTGTAATCCCTACTACCAACTATAAAGTTCACCTGAGGTTTAAGATTTTAAGTTCTTTCAAACTAGATCAACAATACAATATGAAGTCGATAGACTCATAATTTAATTAGGTTATCGTCTTGCTCAAGTTAATCTACACTGTTCTTAGTAGTCGCAGGATACCTGTTGCCATGTCAGCTATGTATGCGGTTATTCAGTGTAAACAACCTAATTAATATCATATATACATGGCACAGTATATATCTACTACCAAATATTTCTTCTGCTTTTAATGATGCTAGTGATATATTCTTCTTTATGACTGTTATGCTTTCGTCCTGGAAGTGAACGAACTGGTTTCCATTCTCAGTCTTCCTCCTTCTCTTCATGCATTTGGAGTCTTTCTTATTAAATTGTTGCATTGTGTCTTTTCTCTCAAGGACATGGCGGAAGTGATGGCGCGCATGGTTATGTTTCATCGCTTGATCATGCTGTTGGTGACTTGGTAATGTTTCTTTATCTTTTGAATAACTGTCGAGATATGGAGTTCTAGTCATAGTTTATTTTGTATCTGGGCTTTCTTGAACTAAGTTTCTCTGTGCGCAGAAAGAATTTTTAGAGGATGTTGTGTTAGAAGAAAACTATGGTTTGCCATGCTTCTTATTTGGCCACTCCACAGGTGGAGCTATTGTTTTGAAGGTATGCTGGTATAAGAAGCAGTTATATAATATTGTTGGTTTCTCTTGGTGGTATTAAACCGTAAGCATCATAACTGGAATACTAAATTACTAACTCGTATTCCTTTTGTTTGCTGATCATTCAAAGGCAGCACTAGATCCTTGTGTGGAAGTTCATATAGAAGGTTTGATCTTGACCTCGCCAGCTATTCACGTTCAGCCATCTCATCCGATTATCAAAGTAAGCACATTTTAGCGATGCCTTTCTTTCTAGTGATTACGGTGGTTTTCTTTTTTAACCGAAGGTTGCTGTGGGGTGGCTCTGTGGCTGGGGTCTGTTATATGAACAACACCCATCTTTCCATTTTCTACATCTTGCACTCCTGGAATACCATCCTCGTATGCTTGATGTTACTTGAAAGGAACGAGATTAGTAGGGTAATATCTATCGACACCGGGGAGATTTAGGTCCACATTTCAAATGATCTTATCATGTCAATACGTAGAAATATTGTTATCCTGTGCTAAAAATCCATCGTCCCTGTTACTTTCCATTGTGATATGCTTCCTCAGTTATTTTTGTTGTACATATAGTTTAAAAAATGAACTATAACAGATGACAACAACTGAAGGAAGGTGCATTTTATTATTCCTTCATTTATATGGACACATACAGTGTAAAATATTTTGCATTTTTAACCTTCTGTGTGTACCAGGACGTGAATACATGCAATATTATTTTAACTTGTAAGGGTTGCAGTATAGCTTGTTGTGAAGTTTAAACTTCAGTATTCCAACAAGAGGGTACATATTTAAATTCCTGTAGAACCGATTGTTGAGAATCACTGTTTTTCTCAGTATTTGATATGTTCTTTCTGTCATATTTATACAAAGAATTGACTTTAGTTGGTAGTTTCAACATGGGACGCAGTCGTTTCATTTGGTACTAGTGATTGCAGTAGGAACCTTGGTAAAAAAAATAAGTGCTGTTTCCAAATTCTTATATATTTTTGGTTATTCTCAACACCAGGTTGTTGCACCAATCTTCTCGGTGTTGGCTCCGAAATACCGGGTTAGTGCTTTGCATAAGAGAGGGCCTCCTGTTTCCCGTGATCCAGAGGCTCTGAAGATCAAGTATGCAGATCCACTTGTGTATACTGGACCGATTAGAGTTAGAACAGGCAACGAAATCCTCCGGATATCATCATACTTGCAGAGAAACTTAAGTAGAGTTACAGTCCCTTTTCTAGTTCTTCATGGGACAGCTGACACGATAACTGACCCAAGAGCATCCCAACGACTTTACCAAGCATCAATGTCGACTCATAAATCAATCAAGCTATATGACGGATATTTACACGACCTTCTCTTCGAGCCTGAAAGGGATGATATAGCCAATGACATCATCACTTGGTTGAGCTCAAGACTTAATGCTCTCCACAGATGGTAAGGTGAATCAGCTACGAGGTGCTTTCACTTGTAACATGGTATATAGGACAAGATAATTGTAACACACGATGTTTTAGCATCTTCCGCTGTCTTCATAGATGTTTTTGTCTAGTTATTTAATAACGGGTATGAAAGGAGCTTACCTGAGATGTAAGTTATGCAAGAAATGATGTAATTCCATTCTATTCCATTAGTTAAAAAGAAAAGTTATGAGTTCAATATTTGTTGCTGGATTGCATTTGGATGCTCTTACTGGTTTCTGGTAAATTTTGATCATCCATCTAATAGCACAACCTATCAGTTTAATTTAGATATTAATGGTGTGGGCCTAGAGCCAGGCGATATGTTACTGATGTGTGATGTGCGCACTATCAGGTTAATGATGAGCTGTATTGGTTATTGTGCAGTGTCAGCTATGTTATCACAATTAACTATTCTTTGATGGATTGCTAGTTGCCAGTAACATAGTCCAACACCTATTACAGTTTTGTGTGGCGTAAGTTACAATGGTAGTTCTGTCTGCAGATATTACAACCCAGCAACATTTCATGTGTACACGTTCTGTTAGTCCCAAAACTATCAATACCATGATCTTAATAGCATACTACATCATGCTATAGCCAATAGGATGTCGATATGCTTCTCCCTTTGAGTCAGACTTCAATGGTGTATTGGTTATTTCATCTAATCATCATGAAGTAAGCTAATGCTATATAATTTTGCTTCTAACAAAGGTTGCACTTTAGACAGGGCATGTACTGTACATAACATACTTGCAGATGCCATTTGCTTCTATGTTAAGTTTTGGGGTATGATGGCTGTTTCTGAAATGATATGATGATGCGGAATAGATGACATTGGAAGATGATAGTTTTTATCCTTAAAAACCATGACTATTATTGGTGTATGCATACTATTAGCCTTTTGTCAGTGCAACAAGATTTTTATTACTGTATCTTTTTCTGCAACCGTGCAAGCTAAGCACTTACAGCACCGCTTGCATGCTTGTGCACATATTGAGTAATATATGTGTATCTCTTTCAGTTCTTGTGTTATGCATCTGTGCTGTTGAAGGCAAAGATGATATATAAACTTTCTTTTTGTGTCAACTGCGCTATAATTTGAAGTCCCTCCTTCTGTACCAGCTATACTGACATGGCTATATCTTTTTTAATTTCTGGAAAGTGGTGGAAGATTCACATCTTACTGGTTGCAAATATGTCGCTCTCGTGTAGTGGCCATCTCTGATATCATAAATCCAACCCTATTTCTTTGTGCATCTCGCAGGTAGTGTTGTTCACAAATTTTTACCTAAACTATTATCAGAAGATATCTGTATGAGGTTTGAGGTACCCCCTCTATTCCACAACAGCATGCATTGTTTCCTTTGAAATTTTGGTTTATACATCATTTGTTTGTGTACATGTTGTTCGATGGGTTCTGAAACAGATACAGATTCAGCTCATTTCCAGTAAATGATAATATAGGAATACTACAACTGGAACTTGTAACATTAAAAAATGTGTAGTTCAGTGTCCATCTTTTCATCAGTTATGCTAGTATTAATAGAAAGTCGGACAATATATTGAACTGCTCTTGACCAGTTATTGAATGATATACACTAATTTATACTATGAAACAGATACAGTTCATGTTGGTTACAGTTCAGCTCATCTCCAATAAATTATAGTACTTAATATAGAAATACTGCAACTGCAACTTAACAGAAAAAAAGGTGCAGTTCAGTGTCCATCTTGTCATCAGTTGTGGTATTGTAAAAAGGTGTATCAATTTGCAAATATATAGGACTGCTCTTGACAAGTTATTGATGATATACACAATTTATATGAAGTGGATATTCACATAGTGCCGTTGTGGCAAGCATTATGCACCAGATTTGTTTTTTACCAGTAGAGAGATTTGTTTTCCTGTGGTGGTATTGGTTTGTTTTGCTATCCCTCTGTGCTGAAGTTTTCGTGGTATGGTTGTGTAACAAGTACCAATTAGGCGCATACAGTGAATTAATGTTCAGAAAAGCTGCAATCTATCAAGTGTTATTTGATATTTACAGAAGGCAGACATTTCTCTTTGTCACTGACCACAGAAACCCTGACCCCTTGTTTGCATATACACAAAAATATATACTCCTAGTTCTTATCCATTTTATGGAATGCATCTAGTGACAGTTGAACAAGCAGACATCTCCTTTGCTGAACTTTGATTTCTCAATATTACTGAAGTTATGGTGGGTTTCCTACCATCATCGTAAGAGAGAAGACACCTTGTATCTAGCTCAGACCTGATCATGTTTTCGGAGCTGAACAACATAAGTTATTATGGGATTATGCTACTCAAATTATGTACGCAAGCTGACCTGTAGAGTGTAGATAACCTCTGAGTCGCGTGCTCGTGGCTCTTCGATCTTCATCGTCATAGTCTCTGGCACATGTGATCCTATCAGACGGACATCATCTTCAAGTTGACCATGCTACTCAAGTGAGCTGGTACCAGTCCGTTCTTTGTCAAGATCTCA
The DNA here is from genome assembly GCF_002162155.2 of Triticum dicoccoides. NCBI lineage: Eukaryota > Viridiplantae > Streptophyta > Magnoliopsida > Poales > Poaceae > Triticum > Triticum dicoccoides. The sequence continues at coordinate 383,242,169 of NC_041389.1, read as the reverse complement.
TCAAGGTTGCTTGCACAATTATTTACTGTGTCATTTATCTAAATATCTGTATTGTGTGCTTATAATATTGACTTATCATAAAATCTCCCTCTGTTCCAAAATACTTTAAGTTCAAAGTTTGTCCTAAGTCAAACTTCTTTAACTTTGATCAAGTCTACAGAAAACTATACAAACATTTACAACACCACATTAGTTCATTAGATTAACCATAAAATATATTTTCATACTACTATATGTGTTTGATGTTGTAGGTATTAGCAAAATTTCATGTACACTTGGTCAAACTTAAAGAAGTTTGACTTAGGACAGACCTAGAACATCTAGTATTTTGGAACGGAGGGGTTATTTTATTGGCAACTCTTTACTTTACGTGTTTAGTAGTTCCATGTCCAATATTTATTTTAAAACCTTATATACTTAGAACTGGTGGTACGCCAGACATATTGTATGCTTTTCTTGTTCTTGTTTATAGATAAAAGGCGTATACCTGTTTATCAGTAGTATACCTGTTTATCAGTAGTATACCAGAAAATTGAAGTAACATGTTATTGAGTTTTATGGCACTATGATGATTGATATTGATAAACTGCCATTGAAAATCGATATGTATGATGTTTTTCAGTCGAACTCTTAAAATATGAATTTTTCATGGTGGTTGAAATGTTTGTAATCATATTATAAGTTAAGTAACAGTACCCAAATAAGTTTCTCGTTCACACCACTGTTAGTGATTGAATTCAATATTATTTTTTATAACGGGTCATTGTGAATGATTGACTAATTCACATTATTCTATTATTTGCATGCATACAGTTTCCAAAAAACTATCACATGTTCATCTAGCCCACTAGCCTTCTACTAGTACTGACAGTATGCAACTGGAGACTCGCTGGGAACCACCACCGTCCATTTACTAGGATCAGGATGATGATACATGTGGGCATGTGGTTACAAACCTGCTTTTAGATTCCCACAGCTGTGCGCGACTGCATTCCAATGTGTAGTTAGGTACTTAGGTCTCATAGAAATGCACGAACACAATTTTTCCTCTTCTGGTTCGGGACCATCCTACTCCTGCCTTGGTTTTCCTCGGTGCAAAAAGAACGATGATGGTTTCATGAGAATGGTGCCTTGTCCGATGAAGAAACATGGGACAAGCTAGTAGCCTCCAATTTGGTTGTTCGGGAAAATGGACGATGGGCATTAGTCTTGCCTAGAGGTGCTTGCTTGTCTCTTTTGATGTCCCTTTTTTTATTCTTTTATTGCTCTTTTGTGATTCTTTTGTCAAATCACCAACTTGTAGCGTCTCCATGACCACTAGAACTAAAATATACAACATGAGTTTTTCTGTTCATTTTATCTCTAGTACCTGGCCCATGAATTCACCATTAGTAATTGTTTTTCTCCTCTGTGAAGAATTCACTATTGGTAATTGTTTTTCTCCTCTGTGAAGAGGAGCCCATGAATTCACTGTTGGTAATTGTTTTTCTACTCTGTGAAGAGGAGCCCATGAATTCACTATTAGTACTCCCTCCGTTCCATATTAGTTGTCGCTGAAACGGATGTATCTAGACGTATTTCAGTGCTAGATACATCCGTTTGAGCGACAACTAATATGGAACGGAGGGAGTAATTGTTTTTCTCCTCTGTGAAGAGCCCAACCTGATAAGTATCAAATGTAATAATATCTTCCACTTGGAATTCAGGCAGAGGTAAGCCTACTACGACATTTTTGTTACTAAAAACACATAATTGAGCGCATTAACTCTAATATGATCTTTTTGTGTCTATGTGCCATATGCCACCTGCAGGATCTATCCACACCATGGCACAAAGCTGGTACAACCTTGAGATCTTTTCTCTATCTTTCCTTTTCTCCTTCCAAGAAACGTAGTCTTGAGATCTTTTCAGATAGTGGACACATGCAAATAGCTACATACATAAGTCCAAGTTCTAGCAAAGTTGAAACACCAGTTTGTGGTTTCCGTGCCAAAACCAAAGGTGTCATCACAAACAGATAATAATAACAATATATATTAGGTAAGCAAGTTGCACAAGTGGGCCTTTTTATATTCCCACCCAGCCATTATTCAACAGAGAATGGTTTCATCCCCAGCCAATCAAGCATGACAGTGTAGCTCGCCTATCAGAACACTTTGGATTGCATATTTACATTATTTCTTATGCCACTTGATCATTGTTTTTCTCCTGATGTTACCTGTAATATCTTTGTACTATTTAGCATAGAGCCATTGACACGAGTGACGCCAAAATTAGAAACTAGCTGTTATCTTCTGTTAAGATCAGAACCAGCAGTCAACTAATTGGTCTACAGAAAGCTTAACATGTCTTGGACCAATTATGTATCATGTGAACATTTTAAGTTCTGCACAAAAGAGAAAAAACATTTTTGGAGTTGGTGGAAGCAATGAGAAGCCTCTTGACTTGCAACTCTGTCAACATCTTAGCTACTGCTTTCTCCCTTTTCTTTCCTGCCCATTAGCTCAGCTATATATTTGCAGCATTCGCTGTGTTTATGATTACTTGCTGCATGCCACTATTAGACAGCAAGACAATCTCTTCCTTGTCCATAGTAGGCTACCACAACATGGGAGAGAACAGGAAGTTTGGACAAGTGAGCCGACATGCATTTGTAACTACGCCTTTCTTTTCTCTGTTGCAGAGTTGAAGCATAACATCTGATGTTCTTCTTCTAGATCATCCTGCCAAGGATGACGACAAATAAGATACTGCACCACCAGGAGCTACATGGCGATGAATCCATCTCTGATGTTTCAGGCATAGTGGATGAGACCTTGGGAAAGAGTCCCTTGGATAGGCAGGATACACTGAAATACAGGTGATTTTTGTGGTATACCCCATAGCACCCGAGTTCGTTCATTGCATTTTGTTCCTAACAATCTCTCGTGGACATGAAGGGTGTTTGCTAGTACTTGGAATATCGGTGGTATAGCACCAACAGATGATCTGGACTTGGAGGATTGGTTGGATACAAGAGCTAACTCCTACGACATCTATGTTCTAGGGTGAGTATCTAGTTCAGTTCAAAGTGCTAAGTGCCAACCCATCTAATGTTATTAGTGCTCTTTAGTTCTAGCTCAATAATATTGTGTGCTGATGGTGTTTTAGGTTCCAAGAAATAGTGCCACTGAATGCAGTAAATGTGCTTGGTCCTAGCAAGAGGTGTATCTCTACAAAGTGGAACTCACTAATTGGGAAGGCACTAAACAAAAAGAAGACACGAGATGGAGCACAGTTGCAGCATACAACTACAAATAGTAGTGCTATCGAAAGCTTTGCACAAGAGGGGTGCTTTATATGCATCAGGAGCAAGCAGATGGTGGGCATCTTTACCTCAGTCTGGGTGAGAAGCAATCTGAGGTCATACATTCACCATCTGGATGTGTCATGTGTTGGTTCAGGTATCATGGGCTATCTAGGGAACAAGGTACACATTGCTTCATGTATGAGTATTAAGAAGTGTGTATCATCTGTCTGCACAATCTCATGACTGTTGGCCATGTATGTTGATATGTGGATTGCAGGGTTCAGTATCAGTTCGATTTCTGCTGCATGAGACAAGCTTTTGTGTTGTTTGTTGTCACCTGGCTTCAGGTGGCAAACAAGGGGATGTGCTGCTGAGGAACTTTGATGCAGCGGATATACTTGCAAGGACGAGATTCCATGGTGGTCGAAATAAAAAGCTGCCAAAGAAAATCCTCGATCACGAGTAAGTTTACAGCATCAGCTCACTGACCTCATGTGTTCGTATGTCTTTTGCTTTTGGTGTTCCTCTTAGATTTCTTCAACAGGTAATCCCAAGGCATCTTTAAATTTGTGCTGTAGTATCAAACAACCACGGATATTAACCCCTATGCATTGGATTAGCTTTGACATTATTCCAGTGATTGCATTCTTTAGTCCTTAGTTTGATGTGACATAAGGGCATCTCAACTGAGAACTACAAATCCAGCAAGATGCTAGATGATGCAGTATTATACACACGTTACTATCTGCGTTGCTTATTTTGTCTTGATTTGCAGCACCGATTTGGTCATGACATTTATTGTGTTTCCTTTATCATATGTGCAGCCAAGTTGTTTTGCTCGGTGACTTGAATTATAGGATATCACTGGAAGAGCCTGAGACAAGGTTGCTGGTGAAAGCTAAGAACTGGTCCACCTTGTTAGAGAACGATCAGGTATTGTTTGCCAAGCTAACCTGATCTGCCATCCTTAACGATGCCACCAGAAAAAAAATACTGAATACCACTATGCTTTTCCTTTCCTCCTGGTTCTATCGCAGCTAGTGTCTGAATTCTCAACGGGGCGGCTTTTTGAGGGCTTTCAGGAAGGGTCGGTCACCTTCTCCCCCACCTACAAGTATCAGCCAAACTCTGATCAGTACTACTGGTGCTTTGAAGCAGCGCGAGGGGAGAAGAAGCGTGCTCCCGCATGGTTAGCTAGCTTGATGCCTAACTCAGAACGCCGTACATGAGATGGGATTCTCTCAGGGACAAATTAATGTGACCTTGGTTGTGTAAATTTTCATGTGCAGGTGTGATCGCATTCTTTGGCGCGGCAAGGGCCTGAAACAGATCCAATATGGGACCTGCGACTACAAGTTGTCAGACCACCGGCCGGTGAGAGCAGGTTTCATTGCCGAGTGCAGGATCAGGGGAGATTCGGAGGACTCTATTGGTGGCTTCATGCGCTGAATTCTGCAGCCGATGGTCGAGGTGGAAGTTATGCACCATCCAACCAGAGGCACTGCCTTCCGATCTAAAATATGGAACAATCACGGACATAGCGAAACCATGATGAATTTTGACGAGATCTTGAGCGTTCATTGACGACCAGTGTGCAATTGGGAAATAGACTAGTCTGATGTTCTTATCAGTGACGCTGTATAAATTTTTTGTTCTCTCGTCTCTAAAATGTCTTATATTTGTTTTAAGAGGGAGTATTTACCTAGCAAGTATTTTGTACACATTGTGGCTAAAAGAAATTAGGAGTTTTCCAGTTGAACATAGTGGTCTGATGTTTCAGCTCTTAATTCCTGAATTAGTATTACAAGATCCACTTGAACAACTAGGCACGTAACAGTGCCTTTCCTGTCAATCCTCACTATGATGTTTAGAGATGATGCTGATCTCAAACACGAGGCGCGGCACCTATTTGGACGCACTTTCCCTGTCGCATTCTCGTAAATGCTGGTGCCCGTTGCAAAAGGTAGATCCCGTGGCTTGAAACAATGGACCCAACGCTGTCGTGAACTCGTCATGGATGGGGAGAACATTCAAAGGCAAGGTTCCATTGCATGGGCAATGAAAAGCATGCATTCCACTAGTACTCCCTCCGTTCCTAAATATTTGTCTTTCTAGAGATTTCAACAAGTGACTACATACGGAGCAAAATGAGCGAATCTACACTCTAAAATATGTCTACATACATCCATATGTTGTGTCCATTTAAAATGCCTAGAAAGACAAATATTTTGGAACCGAGGGAGTAGATCACTATCTTTCTGTGTGAGCTTTAAATTTAGACCAATGGACATGGACGGCTAGGCTAATCCTTTTACATGATACTCCCTGTGCTACTGGAATATACATGTCATCCTACCACACTGGCATTTTTAAGCACCAAATATGTTGCACTAACTATTTTCACGAATTACAAATGCTTCCTTTTTCTTTTCCTTCCGACAACGAAAGAGAAAACTCAGCCCAGTTTCACGCTTATTGCAGAAACACTAGAATACTCGGGTGCTCATATGATGGCCACAGGAAGCAATAAGCTACATATAACCATTTGAGCAAACTAAAGAAAATTGCACGGCCTGCTGTTAAACCGTCATCCATGCTTAGGCAGGTAGTTGCCGACTACCAGATATCTTCGAGACTCCTTTTGAACATTCAACACCCGCAACACCTCGCCGAAAGATCTCCACGCCCCCGTCCCAATAAACAACGACGATCAAAGAAAGGGCGGTCATTGCTTACGGTTTACCACGAGCAGCCTATCAGAGCGTTGGAGCTGATTACGTCGAGCAAAATAAAGAAGCCCAACGGGGGAAAGGTGAAGTCATGCTGGATCACCTATGTAATGAAATAATCCCAAGAATGTTATCTTGAAGATGGGGGTTGGGGTGGGCGTAGCGGAGCGGAGCGGAGGAAGGCGGGTTATGTTATTATTATTACCCATAGAGATAGTACAATATACGGGAGTACCATAGCCAAGCAAGCAGTCGAGATAATATCAGCTCCGCTCGCTTTCCTTTCGAGTTAACTAAGGTGAGGTATTGTCGCAGTGAGTAGGACGCGGGTCATGCAGTGGGTGGAAGCGGGTGTGTGCACACTGCACAGCTCTTAAAAATTTACTCGTCACCTAGGCTAGTAAGGGGGGAAGGTCGCAACCTTGTTTCAAAGTAGAAGAAAGGAAATCTATGTATGGCCTGAATTTAGAAGTATAAATGATTTGGCCTGGGAGTTTTGGCTGCTAACACCGGCGATTATATCTCCAACGCGGGTGCCGTGCCTCAGCGGCAGATAATCAGCGCGTATAAAGTGTTTCCTACGTGCGTCTGTTGAGGTGTGGAACTTACAAAGAAGTGCTCTGCAGACCTCTAAAAAAAAAGTGCTCTGCAGATATGCGTCCGTAGAAAGGAAAAAAAAGTGTAATCTTCAACATAGTCTGTTACGTGTTCTTGAAAAAGTTCCAACTTCGAATCCGTGCACTTTGCCAAAAAAAATAAAGACAAGTGGATGTGAAACGGTCACTACTCACAGCAGATTTGTTTTCCTTGCACCCAAGAAATACTTTATCCATTTGTATAGGATACGTTGGCCTCAAGCCATATCGATGCTATGACTACACATCTCTGGAAGAATGCACATCATGTTCATGCATAAAGACCCGCAAAAAAATATATTCATGTATAAAGAACTGCAAACTATACTACATATATACAAGAATGGTATTTCCTCTACCCAATATTTAGACAGTACACCAATGGCTAGCGCTATTATCAACTGAGGTGCGTTTGCAATTACAGTGTGATCTATTGTATACATGGGCGTAATGATCGAAGTTAGGTGAAACTGTGTATGTGGTGCAACAAACTGTTGCTGCTAAAGAGCTACTGCTTCTACATATCCTCCAGCAGATGTTCCCACAGGCATTGGTGTTCATGTACTTCTCAGCTCAAAAACTCATCGAGGCAGTTGAATGCTGTACATTTTTGGCGCATCCGCATAACTTAATACAACAACCTGCTCTACTTTCGTTCTCCAGGTGCAGCAGGGCTCAGAGACAACTCAATTTCCTCAAGAGAACGTCCTTTTGTCTCTACTATGAAATTGTAAGCGAAAAGTGCGGACAGCAAGGAGACTCCGCCAAAACCTGCATACACCGCTCCGACGCCAAACAACTTTACAAGCTCCAGGAAATATAGTCCCACCACAAAATTACATATCTGACAAACAATCAATTCCATAAGCATATAGGGGTAGACAGGACAGTATTTTTTTTTTTTTTTGAGACTGGACAATACTCTTGATACAGAGTGAGTAGAGTGCATACCCAATGTACAGTGAAGCTGAACCCCATAACTTTTGAGCGTGTCCGGGCACTGCTCAGCTCAGGTATGATAATTCCAGTGACTGGCCCAGCACCAAGAGCAAAAGTAAAAATGTACCTGAAAATGCAATCATAAGTTTTCTGTACACATGGACAAAAGAGTGACATACCTAGCCAATTTCAATATTAGTGAAACACAAATAGCATGAGTGAGGTCTCTAACCAAGATTCTGATTATTTGTCACAACTGTGAAGTGATTGCAGTGCAATGAGCTTTAGTCCTCACATTTTAAATTGCTGTGGACCATGCAATGAGGAATATGCTAGAGAGAAAGAAGGTAAAAGTGCATACAAAAGAGTTCCGGTAACTGAGAGGGTATGTCCAACGCCTTCATCAAGGGGAAAGCTGATGGAAAACACTATGAGGAACATAGCAAATGCCTGCAAATGGGAAGAAAGTGGCATTAGATTATTATGTTTAACAAGAGCAGTATTTGCACAAGGACCATACCAACATAGCAAGATTGCCTAAATATCAGGAAAATCATATCGGCGCACCAAAGGAACAATATACTCGTCATCAACTCTCCAATAAAAGGAAAATACAGATATTTTTTTACAAAATATTTAAGATTGTGTCGGACTGCCTGAAAAATGCTGCATACCATTCCAAGATAGCTCCCTATCAAAAGATTCTTCCGTCCTTGCTTGTCCATCAAATTTGAAGCAACAAGTGCCCCTAAAACCACCCAAAACATGGTACATGAGTTTATAAATACAACATAGAGGAACATGAATACCGGAGTTTAACTAACCTCCAAAGTTGGTTATTCCAACATATAAGCTCGCCAAAATACCACTGGTAATACCAACATCACGGAATGTTAATGATGAAAAATAGAGAACACCATTTATTCCAGCAAACTGTTGCAGAAAGAAAAGCGACCCTCCAATCAACGCAACTGCATATACATTAGAGAATATTTATTGCTAACTAAAAAGATCATAATAATGCCAAAGAAAAATGCTTCCAGGTAAGGTCATGGCCTCTCCTTTACAAAAGATGTGTGGAGAAAGAATGATATTTGTGTTCAAAGTTATGCAAAAATGAGATGCAAAACCTCAAGCGGGCATGTAAGCGCAGGAACGTGCACATCCATACCTAGATACATAAGCAAGCATGCACAAATCCGAACATATACAGTTCACAAGCATATTATGGTTATTCATATCAGGAAGAGAGACCAAAAGAAGGAACAGCAAAAGGAAATATATAGGTAATGGAAACAACCTCTATTGTGGGGTTCCGCCAGAAGTTCTGACCAGCTAGCCTGTGAATCGTCGTTTGCAACAACAGATTTCATTTCTTCCATGGCCTTCTCCGCTTCAGAAACTCCCCAAATATTCTCTACCACTTTTCTGGCATCATCTAATCTCCCAACCTACATGATGGAATATACTGATACGAGTGGTCTTGATCAACTAAATAAAACTCACAATTAAGCAAAGCCACACCTTGGCAAGCCACCGTGGACTCTCAACGGCGAATTGCATTCCAACAACAATGAAAAAACCAGGCACACATGCTGCATAAAGCATTGTTCGCCACCTATGGAAAGGAACCCAAAATATTAATTAGGCAACATGTTAAGAATCTACTAAAAATAAAATGCATTTGGTTAGAAATTTGTTCACAAAGCTTAACAAAAATGTGAAGTGTTCAAAATCAAAGTGTTTGTTTTAATATGTAAAGTCTCGAGACTTAGTAGTTAAAGCTAGAAATTTGGGCTCCTGTAAAGCTGTAACAGTGCAATATTCTTCATATGACTATGATTTATTTCAACAATTGATAACCTTTGCATTGGTTCTATTCTTCTACACTACTGAGATATGTGAGAAAAAAGGTTATGAACCTGCTTGATTAATAAGTATGTGTTATGAATTTGTTCCATGATCACGGGCACTGTAAAAAAATTAAACCAATGATAACTTACATCATTAACATAGCAGAAAAGCCAACGAAAGGTGCCTCACCAATGTGGATCACTTTCAGAAGGTATCCCCAAGGAAAGTGAAGCAATTATTCCTAAACATGTTCCAATCTGGCATAGAGTACCCAAAGTGCCTCTGTATTTTGTTGGAGCAACCTAGTATGTAGTAGCATGTAAAAAGAGCGAAAATTGATACAGAGATATTGGAAACAATCAAGACATGAGAACTGGGTATAAGACTAAGCATAGTGCTATTGCACTGCCGTTCAATTCTGAAGCATCACATTTCTGAAGTGTACCTCAGAGATGTATATTGGAACAAGCACGGTATTCACGCCAATTCCAATGCCAACAAGGAACCTTCCCAGGAGCATCTCATCCAACGAATGTGCCTGTGCACTGTATTACTGTATTAGACGTGACAAATGATGTTTATAAAATGGATATGCTGTTAAGAGGAAAGACTGAATTTGATGTTAACTTCTGTACAACTATGTTACGACAGCAGTTAGAAGAAGAAACTCCATAAACCTACGAATGTAGAAAAAGTACCTGATGAAAGCCCCAACAATTAATGGAATACTATCAATCTGAAGAGTCCTTTTACAACCTAAATAATCAACTAGCGCAGACGAGCCTAAGCTCCCAAAGAATGCACCGACAATGAATATGCTGACCACAAGACCTTGGAGAAACGGATTTCCTTGAAAACCAAGCTCTCGTGCAATATCCTCTATCGGACCATTCATGACCCTGCAAATTACATCATGCACCGAGACTTTACTAGAATGTTTTAACATAACATAGATATCAGCACCAGTAAACTGAAAATAACATTGCAATGTATAGCCCATTAAACAGTCGAATACACATACTTCAGCATACATTCCAAATTCAGTGTTCACATTTTAACTGACATTGATCATTTAAATTTCTTTGAAGCCACATGAATTTTGATGACAGCTGCACCATTTCCTATGCAAAATTTATGTAGTAATGATGTGACTACCAGCTACTGCATAACAACTGATTGAGATTACCAATCAAAGATATTCAAAAACAAGTTAGGGTCTATGCATGTTTTCTAAATTTTAAACTTTAAATCTAATTGAGAAAGAACACATAAGTGGCACGTCCAGTTTAACACTCGTAGAAAGGATATGTTGTAAACCCTAAGGTTGCTAACTACTCCCCCGGTGTCTTTGATTTAGTACAACTTTAGTACAAAGTTGTACCAAACCAAAGGCAGTTATTTTGGGACGGAGAGAGTATTCTCTTACGCACCCAATGTGGTAGCCAAAGAGGAAATTGGCCATGGACGCCGTGAGCACGTGCGGGAACGCCCGCACCCACCCGAGATCAGCGTCACCACCTCCATCTCCACCACCACCGCCGCCGCCTCCGAACCCCGCATCCAGTCCTGTCAAGAACAGCGAAAGCTCGCGTCATTACATCAACGGACCAACACGTGCACGAGCAACAAAGAAGCAACGGATGCCGAACCTGGGATGCCGCCCAGCAATTCCGAGCTAGGCTGAGGCGGCGGGGCAGAAGATTGGCTGGAAGGAGGCCCGCTCTCTACGGCGGCGAGGCGTGGGTGCCAGAGCTCGAGGCGGCGCGGCAGGGCACGGAGGGCGGCTCCGCGCGCGCGGCTAGAGGACGGCCCGAGGCCGAGCCGCGGTCGCAGCGAGGGCGCCGAGGGGAGTATAAGCATCGCGGCAAGGGGCGTCGGCGGCATCATCGCTCCGGCGACGGGACGGGCAATTCGTCGAGCAGCCGGCGGGCGAGGGGCGTAGTGGGGAAGTAACGAGCGAATTTGGGAGGGGGGGAGGTAGGCGAGCGCGCGCAGAGGAAACGGGTGAAGGGGAAGCCGCGACGCGGAACAGCTGATTTTATGTGGGGCCAGTTTGTACCATGGCTCGTGAAGAAGCAGTGGCCACGTGTCACACTGTCACCTGCTTGACTGAAAGTGAGCACAAGTTTTTTTTAAGGCAAAAAATGCAAGTTTTTGTTTTCCTAATCTGGAAAGTCAACTGGGCTCGTGTCCCTTTTTCTTATATAAAACACACTAGTTTCTTGTATATACAAGTGTGAGGTACTCCCTCCATTCGGAATTACTTGTCTCGGAAATGGATGTATCTAGAACATCTAGATACATCCATTTCCGAGACAAGTAATTCCGAACGGAGGGAGTAGTAACTAAGAAACCATTTTCGTGCACCCCCCTCACACCCCCCATGCCGCACCCCAGGGTGACACCGGGGGCGAAACCCTAGCGCTGCCAGTAGCCCTCCCCTCCCCGACTCCCTTTGCCCTCGCTGCCGCCGGCCCTCGCTGCGGTAGCGGCGGACCCAGCTGCCGAAGGTGACTAGGGTTGGTGGTGTGTTGGAGGCGGTCGCAGGAGCTGCTGGGGCAACGGAGGCGGTAGTCGATGCGTGACGACCAGGGCGGCACCCCTGCCTCGGGGTGGCGGCAGAGATCCCCTGTGGCGATGATCTGGCGGCGGAGGCGACTGGATTTGGGAGATCTTTCAAAACCCTAGGTCATGGCCTCATCGATGCCCTTTGGTTGCCGCCGGGGGATCGAGGCGTTGTTTGTCGTGGCTCTCATGGCCATGGCCTGGCATGAGCCGGAGCAGCGACGCGGGGACGAGTGACGTGTCTGCACAGGTGGCGTCGTGGTTGCCTTCTCCTTCGTTGTTCCTGGTTTTGCTTGGATAATGGAAGTGGTCCTAAGGGTCTTCTAGCGCCAAGACGGTGTTCTGCTTGATGCCGGTCTTCATTGGGTGCTTGACGCATTTAGATTGATGTTTCGGATGGGATCCGGTCGTGTGCACCCCTATTTCAACCAGTTTGGCTTCAGGAGGGCATGACGCGAAGCTTCATTGACTGCTGACATTATGGGACATGTCGGTGTTTCGATTTTCATGGTGAAGACAGTGGCGGAGATCTAAGGCCTAGTAATGGCGGATCAGGCCTTTGAGGCGACGATTACTTTGCTTGGTGGTTCGTGACTCGTAGTAGCAGCACCGGCAAGTGGGTGCGACGACACATGAGCAGTACAGTGTCTTAGCTTTCATGGTGAAAACCAAGGTCTGGCCTTAATTGGCTGTGTCTGGCAGTGGCCTTGTTGAACATATTGTTTTGAGAGCGCGGATTTTCTTCAGGGTGAAAACCAAAAACCTATGATCAGGCAATGACGGCGCTTGTGCATTGTTTTTTGGGGGGGCATCGCTTTTGAAGAATTTCGACTTCGGGTGTTGTCTTCGTGGTGGTTCGTGCTGCGATTACAAGGAATTGACAACTGTAGCAATATCTTTTTTTATTCTTCTTCTTCTTTTTGTTTTTGATTTGTGTGTATCCGTAATGTCTTTAGGACATGACATTGTTGCAGAGCCTAGGTGTAATTGGTATCTCCGTGATATTAATATATTTTCTTTAAAAAAATATACAAGTATGAAATGTCATATGTTAGTAAAAACAATTTGTTGAGTGGACACAACAAGTAATTAGGGGGCACATTAGCAATGCCTTCTCAACAAAGATTAGCGGAGTGCATAGCAACGGCATCCTATGAGTGCAAAATTTGGCACTTCGATGTTTTTTGAACAGGTTGAGTCTGCATCGACGAAAAGTGACCCAGTCCTATTTTAGAAAGGCTTCTAGGGTGACTTTATCTTGAAATATTGTGGCACCAGTAGAAATTCCGATTAAGCTACAACTGGAAGCAAACCATATGGTATTTTTGTGCGTTATCCAGGATCACATGGTATTTTTGTGTGTTATCCAGGATCACATGTGACATATGCGGTAATTGTCCTCTTCACCCCCCTACCCTTCTAACTCCGCCCCTGTTGGACCATGTAGGAAGAGGCAAGGATCCCCCTTGCTTTGATTTTTCTTTTCATTTATAATGTGTGTATATGAAACTGTTTGATGCAAATTGCATCCGTTGCCTTGAATGAAAGTTCGCGCTTTTATCTTTTGTAAGGGGACTGGAGGAGTAGAAGATAGGAGGTAAGGTGAACTTTATTTGAGCCTGGGGATTGGTAAATTGAAAGGCTACGTTGTGGCGCGATGACAATAATCACCTGGACACCTACATGTAGCATGTACGGAAGTCGGTAGAGTAAGGGAGCACATAATCAGGGTGCGCACCTTGGAAGGCCCTCGCAGCGGGTGTTTTGATGGGCTGCCAGCATGTCAAGTGGTGCGCCTAGCTGGCATCACATGTTGCACAAAGGACGAACTCGTGGAAGCATGACTTTATTTACATGAGTTTTAATATTTTTTAACATTTTAGGACTAAAAAAATAAAACAATAAGACTGGAAAGTGGATTTTAGATCTAGCGTTGCCTAGTTTTTTCTAGGTCTTACCATCTTTTTGATATTTTGGCTTTTTTTTTGTTTCTTCGAGTTTTTTGGGTTTATGTTTGGGAGGAGCGTGTGCTTTCCATGTGAAAGCACATGTTGTGCTTTCGCGTGAGAAAAGCACAACCGTGCTTCACAGTTGTGCTTGTCAGAATCGGGGCCCCGGGGACCCAGGAAAGGTTCGAACTTTGGGGTGTGCTCGCAGAACCTCGCTAGCCCTGCCTATCTACTTGCTACCTCACGGCGATGCTCCGACGTGCTCTAGCCGAGGAAGAGGAACAAGGAACACTTCAATTTACCCAGGTACAGGTCACCTTGCTTTGTGGTTGGATTGCCTTGTGCGGGAGGTTGAGTATCAGAGTACAAAGGTTGGCCTCTGGAGGCTTCAGGAATCGACCCCCTTCGATGGTGGCATCCTAGCTATCTTTATACTGGCCTTGGTCCTCTTCCCCCCAAAACACTAGGCGGGAAGGGTGCCCACAACAACCAATTTTGAATGGGAACAAGAGTATAACTTATGCTGACAAAAGTAGTCTTCGCCTGCTAAAGCTCCCTGCCATGCGAGCTGGTGGGCTCGGTGATGACCTTCGTCTTGGCGAGTCCGATGTCCTGGTCTTCTAGCACCAAAGAGGCAACCTACGGGGATTGCTTTGGGAACTCGCGTGCTGACCTTGCTCCCTTAGCACGAAAGAGGAAAGCCTCCTCGTCTGTGCCCGCTGGCACGACTCCTGGCACCGCTCATCGTTGCTCGCGTTACCCACGTGCAGCGCGAGGCGGGGCTTGGCGAGCCTAGACATATCCGCCCCACGAGGGACACCCCTCTTTGGGCACGGGGAGGCGAGAACCACCGCTTTTAGGAAAGAAGCCTACAATTTGATTCTCGTCTCGTTTCACTTGCATTTTATTTCGTTCAGTTTCGTTCTGAGAGTGGAATCGAACCACTCACTCCGTTTGGATTTCGAGTCCAAAGGGCCCAGCCAGCGAAAGAGGATTTACAGTCCCACGCAGCCTGCCAGAACCTTTATGAGGCCCTCGGGAAGCTCTTGACGACACTTGTCGACGTGCGCCTCGCGGGGCGGGAGGGGCCTCGCGAGGGTCCTGCTCGTGAAGCCTTGAAGATGGGACGCGTTGGACCCGCGGCACGCGCCGCGACTCAGGCCGCAGACAGACGGGGCTGGGTACCCCCCAGTCCCACGGGCCTGAATTGTGCTTTTGTGCTCCCCTCCCCCCCCCAACCCCAAGTGAAGCACATGTGTGTTTTCGTGTGAAGCACAGATGTGCTTTCCCGAAAAATGACGCAAGTTGTGCATCCATGTGAAGCACAGTTGTGCTTCTATGATTGAGCTTCCGAAGTTTTTTTCCAGTTTTATGTTTTTTCTCGGTTTCTGTTTTTTTGTTCCAACATTTTTTGTTTTCCTTTTTTGGTTTTGTTTTTTCTCTGTTTCTGTTTTTTATTTTTTGATTCTTTTGGTTTTTGGTTTTCTTTTTTTGGGTCTCAGTTTTTTGATTCCTTTTTTGTTTTTGTTTTTGTGTTCGCTGTTTTTTTTTATGTTGTTTTAAGTTTTCTGTTTTTTTCGTTTTCGGTTTTTTCTTTCCGCGTGAAGCATAGTCGTGCTTCTCACATGTGAGCCCAATTGTGTTTCCTCAAAAAGT
Organism: Triticum dicoccoides; assembly: GCF_002162155.2. NCBI lineage: Eukaryota > Viridiplantae > Streptophyta > Magnoliopsida > Poales > Poaceae > Triticum > Triticum dicoccoides. The sequence goes on along the minus strand of NC_041389.1, from coordinate 383,226,553 downwards.
GAAGCACGGTCATGCTTTCATGTGAAGCATGCTACGTCTTGAGCTTGCGTTGGTTTTCCTTGAAAAGGAAAGGGTGATGCAGCAATAGTAGCGTAAGTATTTTCCTCAGTTTTTTGAAAACCAAGGTATCAATCAAATAGGAGGCTCCTCAAAAGTCCCACGCACCTACACAAACAAACAAAGAACTCGCAACCAACGCAATAAAGGGGTTGTCAATCCCTTCACGACCATTTGCGAAAGTGAGATCTGATAGAGATAGTATGATAAGATAAATATATTTTTGGTATTTTATAATATAGATGCAAAAAGTAAAGATGCAAATAAAAGTAGATTGAAAGCTTATATGATAAAAGATAGACCCGGGGGCCATAGGTTTCACTAGTGGCTTCTCTCGAGATAGCATAAGTATTACGGTGGGTGAACAAATTACTGTCAAGCAATTGATAGAAAAGCGAATAATTATGAGATTATCTAGGCATGATCATGTATATAGGCATCACGTCCGCGACAAGTAGACCGACTCCTGCCTGCATCTACTACTATTACTCCATACATTGACCGCTATCCAGCATGCATCTAGAATATTAAGTTCATAAGGACAGAGTAACGCATTAAGAAAGATGACATGATGTAGAGGGATAAACTCAAGCAATATGATATAAACCCCATCTTTTTATCCTCGATGGCAACAATACAATACGTGCCTTGCAACCCTTTGTGTCACTGGGTAAGGACACTGCACGATTTCAACCAAAGCTAAGCACTTCTCCCATGGCAAAAAAGATCAATCTAGTAGGCCAAACCAAACTGATAATTCGAGGAGACTTGCAAAGGTAACTCAATTATACATAAAAGAATTCAGAGAAGATTCAAATATTTCTCATAGATAAACTTGATCATAAACCCACAATTCATCGGATCTCGACAAACACACCGCAAAAAGAGTTTACATCGAATAGATCTTCACAAGATAGGGGGAGAACATTGTATTGAGATCCAAAAAGAGAGAATAAGCCATCTAGCTAATAACTATGGACCCGAAGATCTGTGGTAAACTACTCACAACTCATCGGAGGGGCTATGGTGTTGATGTAGAACTCCTCTATGGTCGATTCCCCCTCCGATGGAGCACCGGCGAAGTCTCCAAGATGGGATCTCACGGATACAGAAGGTTACGGCGGTGGAAATTGTGTTTCGGTGGCTCCCTGGATGTTTTCAGGGTACGTAGGTATATATAGGAGGAAGAAGTACGTCGGTGGCCGCTCGTGGGGCCCAGGAGACAGGGCGCGCCCTCCTATCTCCTGGCCGCCTCGATTGCTTCTTGACTTGCACTCCAAGTCCTCTGGATCACGTTCGTTCCAAAATCACGCTCCCGAAGGTCTCATTCCGTTTGGACTCCGTTTGACATTCCTTTTCTTCGAAATACTGAAATAGGCAAAAAAGCAGCAATACGGGCTGGGCCTCCGGTTAGTAGGTTAGTCCCAAAAATGATATAAATGTGTAAAATAAAGCCCATAAACATCCAAAAGGGGTAATATAATAGCATGGAACAATCAAAAATTATAGATACGTTGGAGACGTATCAAGCATCCCCAAGCTTAATTCCTGCTCGTCCTCGAGTAGGTAAATGATAAAAACAGAATTTTTGATGTGAAATGCTACCTAGCATAATTCTCAACGTAATTTTCTTTATTGTGGCATGAATGTTCAGATCCAAATGATTCAAAGTAAAAGTTCATATTGATAAAATAAATAGTAATACTTCAAGCATACCAATCAAAGCAATCATGTCTTCTCAAAATAACATGGCTAAAGAAAGTTCATCCCTACAAAATCATATAGTTAGGCTATGCTTCATTTTCGTCACATAAAGATGTTCCCAAATTCTACACCCCCGATGACAAGCCAAGCAATTGTTTCGTACTTAAATAATCTCAAACTTTTTCAACCTTCACACAATACATGAGCGTGAGCCATGGATATAGCACTATGGGTGGAATAGAATATGATGATGGGGATTGTGTGGAGAAGACAAAAAAGAAGAAAGTCTCACATTGACGAGGATAATCGACGGGCTATGGAGATGCCCATCAATTGATGTCAACATGAGGAGTAGGGATTGCCATGCAACGGATGCACTAGAGTTATAAACGAATACTCAACAAAAGAAAACTAGTGGGTGTGCATCCAACTTGCTTGCTCACAAAGACCTAGAGCATTTGAGGAAGCCCATCGTAGGAATATACAAGCCAAGTTCTATTATGAAAAATTCCCACTAGTATATGAAAGTGACAACATATGAGACTCACTATATGAAAAACATGGTGCTACTTTAAAGCACAAGATATGAGACTCACTGCATGAAGAACATGATGCTACTTTGAAGCACAAGTGTGGAAAAAGAGATAGTAACATTGCCCCTTTTATTTATTTCTTTTCTTTTTCTTTTTTTTCTTTGGCCTTTCTTTTTTTTTCTTTTGGGCAATGCCCTAATAATGATGATCATCACACTTTCATTGATTACAACATATGAATTACAACTCGAAACTAGAACAAGATATGACTGTATATGAATGCCTCCGGCGGTGTACCAGAATGGTGCAATGAATCAAGAGTGACATGTGTGAAAAATTATGCATGGTGGCTTTGCCACAAATACAATGTAAACTACATGATCATGCAATGGCAATATGACAAAAGTAATGTATGTCATGATGATAAACGGAACGGTGGAAAGTTGCATGGCAATATATCTCGGAATGGCTATGGAAATGCCATAATAGGTAGGTATGGTGGATGTTTTGAGAAAGATATAAGGAGGTTTATGTGTGATAGAGCGTATCGTATCACGGGGTTTGGATGCACTGGCGAAGTTTGCACCAACTCTCAAGGCGAGAAAGGGCAATGCACTGTACCGAAGAGGCTAGCAATGGTGGAAAGGTAAAAGTGTGTATAATCCATGGGCTCAACATTAGTCAAAAGAACTCATATACTTATTGCAAAAATTTAGAAGTCATCAAAGCACTATGCGCATGCTCCTAGAGGGATAGATTGATAGGAAAAGACCATCGCTCGTCCCCGACCGCCACTCATAAGGATGCACAAGCCAGGTACACTTCATATTTTAAATTTGTTACACAACTTTAACCATGCGTGCATGCTACGGGACTTGCTAACTTCAACACAAGCATTCTTTAAATTCATAATCACCCAACTAGCATGACTTTAATATCACTACCTCCATATCTCAAAACAATTATCAAGTATCAAATTGATCATAGCATCCAATTCACTTCCTATGATAGTTTTTATTATACCCAACTTGGATGCCTACCATTCTAGGACCAATTTATAAACATAACAAATACCATGCTGTTCTAAAAGACTCTCAAAATAATATAAGTGAAGAATGAGAGACTAGCAATTTCTATAAAATGAAGCCACCGCCGTGCTCTAAAAGATATAAGTGAAGCACTAGAGCAAAAACTATCTAGCTCAAAAGATATAAGTGAAGCACATAGCATATTCTAATAAATTCAATCAAGTGGGATTCTCCCAAAAGGTGTGTACAACAAAGATGATTGTGGAAAACTAAAAAACAAAGACTAATATAATACACGACGCTCCAAGCAAAACACATATCATGTGGCAAATAAAAATATAGCTCCAAGTAAAGTTACCAATGAATAAAGACGAAAGAGGGGATGCCTTCCCGGGGCATCCCCAAGCTTAGGCTTCTGGCTATTCTTGAATATCTTGGGGTGCCTTGGGCATCCCCAAGCTTAGGCTTTTGCCACTCCTTATTCCATAGTCCATCAAAGCTTTACCCAAAACTTGAAAACTTCACAACACAAAACTCAACAGGAAATCTCATTAGCTCCGTTAGTGAAAGAAAATAAAACCACCACATAAGGTACTGTAATGAACTCATTCTTTATTTATTTTGGTGTTAAACCTACTATATTCTAAGTTCACTATGGTTCATACTACTTAATGCTAGCCATAGATGCATCAAAATAAGCAAACAACACAGGAAAAACAGAATCTGTCAAAAACAGAACAGTCTGTAGCAATCTGTAACTAACGCAAACTTCTGGAACTCTAAAAATCCTACCAAAATAGAAAGTCCTGGAAAATTTGTTTATTGATCATCAGCAAAAAGAATCAACACAAAATCACATTTCTTTGATTTATTGAAACTAATTTTGTGCGCGTAAAGTTTCTGTTTTTCAGCAGAATCAAATCAACTATCACCATAGGTTATCCTATAGGTTCTACTTGGCACAAACACTAATTAAAACATAAAAACACATCTAAACATAAGGTAGATGCAAAATTTATTACTAAACAGGAACAAAAACAAAAAACACAAATAAAATTGGGTTGCCTCCCAACTAGCGCTATCGTTTAACGCCCCTAGCTAGGCATAAAAGCGAAGATAGATCTAAGTAGTGCCATCTTTGACACTCAATTCCTCAATAGAGCACTTATAATCTTTAGTGTTTCTCCCTTTTTAGCAATGATTAAATCTTTAGGCAAAAATTCAAGAAATTCGTTTGTAGCAAAAGGTTCCTTAACGATAGAGAGACAATTGGGATGAACACTTATGGATTTGAGATCCGCGTCTCCCTTACTAGAAGATTCACCCTTATTTTTAGGAACATAAATAAACTTGGTAGTTTTGGTAGGGGATTTTGGAGTGTTTTTCATGGAAGAAAATGCGGAACCTAAGTTGGTAATGATATCCTCAAGTTTACCGATTATTGCAGAATCTAGATCTATTTTTTCATTAACTATAGGTTCTTTCTCTTTAAGATTTTTCAAAGTAACTCCTACCCTCGATCCATATTGGGTAATGTGATTATGAATATTTTTAACCAAATTTTCAATCAACTCAACAGTGGCAACTTTATTTTCAATAATCTCAAGACGTTGCATAACATGTTCTAAAGTTAAAACAGTTCCATTAACCAAAAGAGATGGTGGGCCAAACAAATCTAACATAGCATTATAAGCATCAAACGTATGGCTACTTCAGAAATCCCCTCCGGTAACGTTATCAAGAACGCATCTATTCCAAGGAGTAATGCCTACATAAAAATTGCGAAGGAGAACAGAAGTAGAAAGCTTCCTAGTAGATCTATTTTGAGCATTGCTTTCTATGCCAAACATCTTTTAAATTTTCTCCCTCCCTTTGTTTAAAATTGAGAATTTCATGTTCGGGAGTAATAACAAGGATAGGAGGACTAGCCATAACGACAAGGTAAACGATCTAACACACGAGCAAACAGAAAAAGGCAAGTGAAAAAGAGAGAGATTGGGAAAGAAAGGGCAAATAAAACGGCAAGGGTGAAGTGGGGGAGAGGAAACGAGAGGCAAATGGCAAATAATGTAAATGCGAGGGAGATGAGTTTGTGATGGGTACTTGGTATGTCTTGACTTGAGCGAAGACCTCCCCGGCAACGGCCCCAAAAATCCTTTTTGCTACGTCTTGAGCTTGCGTTGGTTTTCCTTGAAGAGGAAAGGGTGATGCAGCAATAGTAGCGTAAGTATTTCCCTCACTTTTTGAGAACCAAGGTATCAATCCAGTAGGAGGCTCCTCAAAATTCCCACGCACCTACACAAACAAATAAAGAACTCACAACCAACGCAATAAAGGGGTTGTCAATCCCTTCACGGCCACTTGCGAAAGTGAGATCTGATAGAGATAGTATGATAAGATAAATATATTTTTGGTATTTTATAATATAGATGCAAAAAGTAAAGATGCAAATAAAAGTAGATTGAATGCTTATATGATAAAAGATAGACCCGGGGGCCATAGGTTTCACTAGTGGCTTCTCTTGAGATAGCATAAGTATTACGGTGGGTGAACAAATTACTGTCGAGCAATTGATAGAAAAACAAATAATTACGAGATTATTTAGGCATGATCATGTATATAGGCATCACGTCCGCGACAAGTAGACCGACTCCTGCCTGCATCTACTACTATCACTCCACACATCGACCGCTATCCAGCATGCATCTAGAGTATTAAGTTCATAAGAACAGAGTAACGCATTAAGAAAGATGACATGATGTAGAGGGATAAAGTCAAGCAATATGATATAAACCCCATCTTTTTATCCTTGATGGCAACAATACAATACGTGCCTTGCAACCCTTTCTGTCACTGGGTAAGGACACCGCACGATTAAACTCAAAGCTAAGCACTTCTCCCATGGCAAGAAAGATCAATCTAGTAGGCCAAACCAAACTGATAATTCGAAGATACTTGCAAAGACAACTCAATCATACATAAAAGAATTCAGAGAAGATTCAAATATTTCTCATAGATAAACTTGATCATAAACCCACAATTCATCGAATCTCGACAAACACACTGCAAAAAGAGTTTACATCGAATAGATCTCCACAAGAGAGGGGGAGAACATTGTATTGAGATCCAAAAAGAGAGAAGAAGCCATCTAGCTAATAACTATGGACCTGAAGGTCTGTGGTAAACTACTAACAACTCATCGGAGGGGCTATGGTGTTGATGTAGAAGCCCTCCGTGGTCGATTCCCCCTCCGACGGAGCGCCGGCGAAGGCTCCAAGATGAGATCTTGTGGATACAGAAGGTTAAAGTGGTGGAAATTGTGTTTCGGTGGCTCCCTGGATGTTTTCGGGGTACGTAGGTATATATAGGAGGAAGAAGTACATCGGTGGCCGCTCGTGGGGCCCAGGAGACAGGGGCGCGCCCAGGAGGGGTAGGCGCGCCCTCCTATCTCCTGGCCGCCTCGATTGCTTCTTGACTTGCACTCCAAGTCCTCTGGATCACGTTCGTTCCAAAAATCACGCCCTCGAAGGTTTCATTCCGTTTGGACTCCGTTTGATATTCCTTTTTCTTCGAAATACTGGAATAGGCAAAAAAAGCAGCAATACGGGTTGGGCCTCTGGTTAGTAGGTTAGTCCTAAAAATGATATAAATGTGTAAAATAAAGCCCATAAACATCCAAAAAGGGTAATATAATAGCATGGAATAATAAAAAATTATAGATACGTTGGAGACGTATCAAAGCATACCACTTGCAGAAGCACAAGTTAATTTACTTGGAAGTACATGTTAGTATACTTCAGAAGCACAAGTTACTAGTTTTGGGAGCACATGTTTTCCCAAAGAAAAGTTCATTGAAACCTATCAACATGAGATCTAGTTTCGAAGATCTCAACGCAAGGACGTAACGGTGAAAACAAATTGTGACTTAGACACATGGTTTAAGAGATAAAATGTTTTGAAAAAACAAATCTTTGAAAAAGTACAAGCCAAACAACACGTGCCTCTCATGTGCGGGGAGAAATCTCACAAAAACTCCCTGGTTATGACAAGTGTCACACATGCAGTGTGTCACTTGTCACAACTATAGGGATGTGGGAGTGATCTTTGCAAGTGGTATCATGCTTGTTACATTGTTGAACGGTTGTTGGGCACCCTAGTGTAGGAGTTTGTAATACACAAGAAGTTTTCCCTTAGTGAGAACCCAATGAAACAGTTTAATGCACTACAACACAAATAGAACTTCATTGTGTCCCCCAACAGTTCTAATAAGAGTGTCAATCCTTGCCAGTTACAAAAAGATAATGTGGGATATGTATCTTTGTTACTTTTGGAATAAAATAAAACTGGAAATAAAATTGCATGTAGAAGTTATTGGAAGGTTATTCTTATGCTAAAAAATGAACCAGTTTTCATAGTTTGAGTAAATGTAACTCTCCAAAGCATAAAAGTGTGGTAAGTAACATTACCATGTGAAAAAGTGCATCATGAGACATCTCGTACTCATGCAAGATAGGTGAACGTGTGAGATCATATATAGATGGTACGTCCAAATAATAAAAACCGAGATCCCCTTATACATCTTATAGCTAAATAGCCCACCATATATCGTGAACACTCATCATTTGGACATTAGTTAAGTTTAAAAACAGGAAATTACATAAAGCACGATGTCATATTGTTATAGTTAGGGTTTTTTTTTTGAGGGAAAGAGTACAAAAGCTACTCTTCAACCAACACGAGGTCGGCAACTAGCGTTGCGTTCAGATCATCCGGGACACCCGCCACCATATACATCTCCTCCTTTTTCCTGGCATGGGCCGCCAGTAGATGCGCCACTTTGTTTTGATTCCTGTTGGCATATTGGACCTGAGCGGCATCAAATTTTCCAAGCTCCTCCTTGGTATCAGCGAGTACCGGGTAACATGCAGACAAATTACTGGTGCCCAGCCTGAGTTCATTTGCAATGTGCATGCAGTATGTTTCTGCAATCATTGGGCCCCTATACAGAGCGGACAGCTGACGCAGCCCAGCCAGAAGTGCTCGCGCTTCAGCTTCCTCAGTGGATTTGGAACACATGCAACGAATGAACAGCGAGAAGAGGACAAAACCCCTCTAGTCTCGCGCAATTGCTCCCGAGTGAGACTCGTCGCTGTCGGCTAAAAATGACGCGTCCGTGTTTAGTTTGACAGTTCCCGCCATAGGGGGCCTCCAATGGTTGGCTGTAGGTAAATCAGAGGCTCCCACCCCTTGTTTGTCTAGCCCTGCTGGCAGAGGGAACAGAGGATTCCGCTCAGCCAATGCATGCCCGGAATGCACCACATGTTGTTTGCCCTTTGTATCGGTTTCTTCTCCCAATACTCCGCAGGTTAGTTCGTCCACGTACTGTTTTAAGAACATAATAGACCGACTGACTAGCTCCTTCCCTGCATTATGGGTGCAATCATCCCGAAGAAATCAACACCGCCACAGCAACAGTAAAACTTTTGTTCTAGTCTCTGGGTTGCATGGGCTTAGAAGATTCTGTAGCCAATCAACGCCTGTGTTTCTGAACTTTTCCTTGCTAGGTAGTTCCCAGTCGGATCTCATTTCATGTCTCAGTGCCTTACTCTTTGTGCACGAAATGACAGCATGAAATTCATCTTCCTCTCCGTTCCCAGATATATTGCATGTGTTGTTCACTTCCAGTGTGCGCTTCCACTTGTTCTTTTTTGTAGCCAAGGTGCAAGTGGCTACTCTCCATCCAAAGATCTTGACTTTTTGAGGAATCTTTGCCTTCCAAATAATGTCCCAGATACTCCGATCGTCCCCCTCATTTGTGGAGCTGGAGGCTGGGGTCCTAGCTAGGTTTTGGATAGAAACCGCCAGCCTGTATGCACTCCTTACCGAGAACACTCCGGATTTTTCATAGTGCCAAGCTAGGACATCCATGGCCCCTGCCCTTGGTAGCTTGATGTTGCAGATTTCCTCAGCGTCAAAAGGATAAAACAACTGGTTAACTAGGTCCGAGTTCCATCCACTGGCATCAGCCAACATCAACTGGCTAACCCATCTTAATCTGGACGGCCGAATAAAGTTGGCAGGTTTGAGCCCTTCCTTACGTGGAATCCAATTGTCTCTTTGGATGTTTATCCTTTTCCCATCTCCGATCCTCCATATAAGGCCAGCCTTGAGCAGTTCGAGTCCATGCTCGATCCCACGCCAGACCGGAGACGCTTCAGAAGCAAAAACCGTGTCAATCAGCTCTCCATGTGGGTAGTACTTGGACTTGAGAACACGTGCACAAAGACTATCCAGTCTCTGAATTAGCCTCCAAGCTTGTCTTGCTAGCAAGGCTTGGTTGAAGAGTTTCATGTCTCTGAACCCAATGCCCCCTCCTCTCTTAGGTTTGATCATTCGCTCCCACGACATCCAATGAACTTTCCGGTGTCCGTTTTCCTCCCGCCACCAAAATTCATGGATTAATTTTTCGTACTTGTCGCAGAACCCTTGGGACATCTTAAACACGCCCATGCAATAGGTGGGTAGTGCTTGCAGAACAGATTTTACCAGAACCTCTTTAGTAGCATGCGACATATATCTTCCAGACCACTCCGAGCACCTCTTAATAAACCTTTCCAAGATTGGTTGGAACTGCGAGTCTTTCATGCGACCTTCCGGGGTGGGGAGGCCTAAATACTTACTTTCAAAGGTGTACATGGAGATTTGCAGCTCTGATTTGACATCTCGTTGTGTCTCTTTCAGGCATATCTCGCTAAACAACACTGAACACTTGTTATTGCTCAGGAGCTGACCAGGCCCCCTTTGGAACTTCTCAAGGATCTCCATAATGGTTTTGGCCTCCTCCTTGCATGCCTTGAAGAAGAGCAGGCTATCGTCAGCAAACAACAGATTCAAGATTCCGGGGCTTCCTCTAGCAATTTTTAGGGCCGTTATCGTGCCTTTGCTGATTTCTTTTCCAATTAGACAAGAGAGCCCTTCCGCGACGAAGAGGAACAGGTGCGGGCTCATTGGGTCACCCCGTCGGAATCCCCTCGAGGGAGAGAAGGGCTCCAAGAGTTCTCCATTATACTTGACTGTGTATCTCACAGATTTCACGCAACACATTACCTAGCCGATCCACTTTTGGTCCTTTACTAACCCTTAACCCTTAGTAGCAACAATTCTAAACATGTCTTTTCTACATTTTATCACTATGTTAGATTACTTGCAAGATCGAACCCAATTAATGCACACCTCTTTCAGTATTGACCACCGATCTAAACTGGCCAAGAGAAAAAAAAACAAAGAGAATTATGCATTTATATATCAAATATATTGCACACACAAATCTAAAATAAAGAGATTAGTCATCACATGATCAATATCACCACCACAACTACATTGGATAAACCATAATCATGTGGGGCAACTCATATGGCTATTATATTGAACATAAAAACAAATCCACATGGAGAGATTGTAACATTGGCTATTTCCATGAACCCGTAGTCCAGGGGATGGACTATTTACAACTCATCTTGGAGCACAAGGATCAAGGTTGGTGATGATGGAGATGGATTCCCCCTTTGGTAGAGTTCTGGATCATGGCTGAAAAGGACGATCGCCTCGGAAACGCTATGTGGCGGCGGCGAAAAATGATCGATAATTAGGAGGTGCAAATTGGGGTATTTGTGGACCATTGGGCACATGAGACAGACATGGGGGCCATGTCCTGCAGGCGCCCACATTGCTAGGGCGCCTAGGGATTTGTGGGGACCATGTGGTGTGGGGCCAAGCCTCCATGGCCTTTTCTGGTGCCAAAACTTTTCGAACAATTTTTAAATAGGGGGGGGGGGGTCTAGGTATTTTCCTTTTCCTTAATATACAAAAACACCAGAAAATATAAACTGGCATTGGGCATTGGATTAATATGTTAGGCCAATGAAACAGGAAACTAATATGTTAGTGCAATAAAACATGAGATTAGATACATGAATCTTGTATTACTCGTGTTAATTGTCAAAATAAGGTTAGTGATAGCATAGCTAATTTTGCGGGTTGAGAAAGCAGGACCAAAGCTCTCGTGGAGGGTGCTTTAGGAACCTTACCAATTTCACTCCGGTTTAGGAACCTTCCACATGGTTTTCGGAAAGTTCTGTTTGATTATTTTGCATATAGGTTTTTTTACAGGTTTCCCTTTTTTGGTTTGTTTTTTTATTTACTGTTATCTTTTATTTATTTATGTCATTTTGTGTCTCGTGTAGTCCTTTTTTACTTTCTAATCAGGGACCATTTTTATATTACTTAACATTTTTAAATTTACAACCATGTTTTCATATCCACCAATAGCTCATGAACATTTTTCAAATACTGGAAAATAAATAATTCACGACTTTTTCTGAATCATGAACAATTTTGAATTTAGTATCTTCTAAATTCCTGTATATTTTTCAATTCATGAATATTTTTTTGAATTTGACCATTTTTGCAAAATTGTGAACAATTTTTAGATTCATGGACATTTTCCAAATTTGGCTATATTCTTTTATTTTTGTTTTTTTCGAATTGGTGGATGTTTTTCCCAATTGTAAATATTTTTTCAAATTCATGAATAAATCTATAATGTTTTTGAATCCGTGATTTGTTTTGCAATTGTAGAACCTTTTCAAATTCATGAACATTTTTATAACTCACATTATATTTATAAATTTGCAATAATTTTCATAAATTCATGAAAGTTTTTTGAATTTTAATATTGTATCAAATTTATGAACATTTTCTGGATTTGCAACTATTTTTTGAATCCATGAACACTCTTTCCAAACTCATGAACATTTTTTAGTTCATGAACATATTTTGAATTTGCTAATTATTTGTATTCACATACATTTTTAAAATTTGTGTACAATTTTATAAATTCGTGAATATTTTTAAATCATGGTTATTTAATAAAAAACAAGAACCTTTTTTAAATCCACATTCATTTTTTAATTCAGAGCAGAAAAATGGAAACAAATAACAAATATAAAACCAATTTTCTAGGAAAAAAACTAGCTCTATATGCACCATATTTTATTGCAGTTGATGGACGAAAAAATCGCGTATGGCTGGACCAGCTCGAGCGCAGCGTGCAGTTTGATCGTCGAGAAAAAGGACGTGTTTGGTTGCTTTCGCTGCCGGGCCTGGCTTAGAGGGGAAAAACGAGCCAGGTTGAGCAGGGCCTGGATAAGCAAAAACAAGTCAAAACGTAGATAACCAGTTGATTGATTACCTGCATTGTGGGTCTTGTCATCGAGATGCAATTTTCACCCGGCGTTTGATTGCATACATGCATATGATTACCAGCGTTAACAACAAAACTTAACAGCCATCAGGTTGGGCTTGACATTTCGTCAAACATTTTGAGCGTGCCGGAGCTTCCACTGCCCATCGGCCCACCACCAGCTCCCGGCGACCGTGGACGCGCCCGACTCGCTGTCATGGCCGTGGCCGCGCTCGGCTCGCCGCGGTCGTGGACGAGCTTGAGCTGGCCGTTGTTGAGAATCTTGCCGCGCCCGTCACCTCTCGGAGAGCCTCTACG
>NC_041389.1:383148436-383213320 GCF_002162155.2 Triticum dicoccoides | reverse complement strand
GAAACCGCGTCACGGTCCAGCTCGGGCGTGGCGCCGGCTCCGACCATGGTAGCTGAACACGCCTTGGCAATGGTCCAGCTCGGGCGTGGCACCGGCTACGGCCGTGGCAGCTGAACACGCCTTGGCAACAGTCCAGCTCGGACGTGGCACCAGCTACGACCGTGGCAGCTGAACACGCCGGCGACCACAGAAGGCGTGTTTGATTCCGTCCAGCCTCGCCTTCCGCCCCTCTACTTCGATCCGCTCTACGAGGTGCTGGATCCGCTCCCCTGCTTCCATGGCGGACAGGATCGACGGGGTCGCACTGGAGTAGAGGGAGAGAGACGGGATTGAGGATTAGGGAGAGAGAGAGAGGGATTAACTCGAGACACACGTCTCCAGGGAGCCACCCATGTGTGCCTCGAAGCATCATTCGGGCCTGGCTCTCGAGAAACTACTGATTCGGCCGTTCCCAACAGGCCAGATCCAGGGGTGCTTTAAGAACCATGCTATGCGGGCTCAACAGTGTATATTAGGAACCAAACAACCGAGGTCCGAAAAGATGTTGCACCGCGCGGGCCTGGTTGGGCTTGGTGCGGGCAACCAAACACGCCCAAAATGTTGCTAGCTGGCCTGGCCCATGTGATGAGCGTGTGAGCGAGCAATAGTACAACTCTGAAATACCAATACATACCACCTCCCATGGCGGCATGCCAGACTACGAGGGGAGCTCCTATAGGACGCTCTCTGCGGCAGAGAGTCGACCTTTCGCACAGGGCGCTGCTGAACTGGGCCGGCCCATTTTGTAGTGGCGCCTTCGTGAAGGTGGAAAAGCGCAAAAATTGGTTTGCTAGAACTGGGTTTCGAAAACGAGACTTCAAGGCGAGGCGCGCGCTATGCTAGCCGTCCGGACCAACAACCTCATGTGCTAGGCTATGCACAAACGCGACATTTAAATAAACAAACAACAAAGGCAAATGAAAACGTTCAACAATTTGCCCAAAATTTAAACAGTGTAACATCAAGGAATTTGTAAATAAAATTGCAGCCCGGTGCATATGAACTATAAGCCGCAACCGAATTACAAGTTTTTGACATTTTTAAAGTTATTTTAATTTTTAAATTCGAACATTTACAAATTTGTGAACAAATTTTTAAAAACTTTAACACTTCCTGAAAACACAAACATTCTTTTTGTTTCTCAAAACATTCCTCAAAAAAAGGAACAAAATAGAAATTAAGAATATATTTTGAAATCACGAACAATCTTTTAAAAGCACAAGCATTTTCTGAAAAATAGGGAAAATTGAAAACATGATATTTTTCCAAAAATAGTGAACAAAATTTCCAAAACGCGAACATTTTCTGAATTTGCAAAAAAAAAATGAAAACACAAACGTTTTTTGAATATGGGAACAAATTTGGAAAAGCTTGATAATTTTTTGAAATTCCTGATTTTTTCGAGTTTGTGATTAAAATTTGAAAACACGAACACTTTTTGAAACTACGAACACGTATTTCAAAAACGCAAACACTTTATGAAAAATTCCCTGAACATTTTCTAACTTTGCGAACAAAATTCAAAAACTTGATTTTTTCTGAAAATGAACAAATTTGGAAAAGCTGGAACATTTTTGGAAATTTATGAACAAAGTTTCAAGAACATAAACATTTAGAAATTTGTGAACAAATTTTCAACATAGGGACATTTGTTTTAAAATCGTGAACATTTTCTGAATGAGTGAACAAAAGCATAATATTTTTTGAAATTCCCGACATTTTTTGAAACACGAACATTTTTATGAAATTGTAAACAAAGTTCGAAATAAAGAACATTTTTTGAAACATGAATAGTTTTTTTTAATTTGTGAATATACTTTGAAAACGAAAACAGTTTTTGAAATTCCATAGAAATTTCGAAACAAGAACATTCTAAAAATTCCTGAACATTTCTAAAAATTCCTGAACATTTATTAAAATTGTGAACAAATATAGAAAATAGAATTATTGAATATGAGAACAAAAATTTTAAGAAGCGAACATTATGAACATTTATTGAATATGTGAACAAAAAGTTTAAAAAGCAAACATTTTTTGAACTTATGAGCACAATTGAAACGCGAACATTTAAAAAAAATGCGAACTATTAGAAAAAAATAATATTTTGTTTTTTGAATTTGCGAACAGAATTTGAAACTGGAATATTCTTTTCGACTTATGAACATTTTTTGAAAGGTAAACATTTTTGCAAATATGGAAACATTTTTTAAAAATTACAAATTTTTTGGAACTGCTGAACAAAAATTATGAAACAATTTGTTTTTGAAAATTCAAACAATTTTTGAAATTCTGAAACATGAAATTTGAAAAAAATGAGTAGAAAAGGAACTTTTAAATATGGGATTTTTTAAGAAATTAAGAACAATTTTGAATTTGAGAACAAAATTTGAAAAAGGAACATTTTTTGAACTTATGAACATTTTTCCTAATACGCAAACATTTTTTAGAAGTCACGAATATTTTTGGAACTTTTGAACAAAGTTAAAAAGTGAAACAATTTTTGAAACTTCGAACAAATTTTGAAATTCTTAAAAATAAATATAGAAATAAAAAAGCAAGTAGAAAAGTAATTTACAATAGAAAAGGAAAAAAGAAAGATAAAAAGTTAAATACTAAAAAGGAAAAAGAAAAATGAAACCGAAAATATGAGAAAGGAAAAACAGAAAAATGAAAACCACAAAAAAAGAACAACACAGAAAACCGGTTCAGGTTCTTCATAAAACTGACCAGGAACCTTCTAGCAGGTTCCCTAAATCGTAAACTGTAGCGCGTGCTAGATCTTGTGAATGGGCCGGGGCATCTTGTTCGCGGGTCGTACCTCTCTGTGCGGAACAGCGACAGTTTGACGCACAGAGCGGCAAAGAGGAAATTCCGACTACGAGTATGCTAACCCAAGGGCGCGAAACATGGCGGCATCCAGCGAGTGGAGATTGAAATATGCAGAACATGGGTGACAAGATTCAAGATAGAGTTGTTGCAATTTCAAGAAAGAGAAACTTGGAAGGTAACTGCAACTTTAACTCATTTGATGTGCTTTCTAATAGTGATCTTATGATTAGAGCATCTAAGATGGGTGTGATTATCCCTGATAACAATTTCTCTTCTATTGATATCGTGAGAGAGTTGGAGAGGGTCAGGAATTGCGATAATAACAATATTCATAATTCTGATGCTATGGTAGATGAGAAAATGATGTTTATAACTAATGGGAAGGGGGATAAAACACCCATTAGTTCTGATTGGGCTGATGGGGAGGAGGATTTAGAGGAAAACTTCATCCTTGTGAGATCTAGGAAGAAGAGAAATCCTAAAATTCAGGTGGCAATATCCAGGCCTTTGACCAGGAGCCAGAAACCTGATTTAATGATGAAGAATGGAAAAGCTGGCAGCCCTGTCCATAATACCAGGGCCACCAGAGGGAAGAGGAAAAAGAAACCGGGTTAATATGATTGGTCTTTTTTGGAATTTTAGGGGGGCAGGAAAGAAAGGGATGAGTTCCTGCCTTTCTCATATTATTAGAGATCATTCCCTTGACTTTGTTTGTGTGCAAGAGACCCATAAGAAGAAGTTTCAGGACGGTTATTTTAGGAAAATTGACCCCTGCACTGCTTTTGATTGGGAGTGGATCCCATCTACGGGGAAATCCGGGGGGATACTTTGTGGAGTTAGAAGAGAAAAATTTGAAGTGGTTGCTTGGAGGAAAGGCAAATTTATCCTCCAAGTTAATGTTTATGATACCAAAATTAAGAAAATATGGACATTATGCAATGTATATGGAGCAGCCCATGATAAGGACAGGTAGGAATTCCTTGTTGAATTAGCTGACTTCTGCGCTCATGTTCAAAGCCCTTTGTTAATTGGGGGTGACTTTAATATTCTCAGGCATGAGGGAGAAAAAAAATAAAAACTGGCATTGCTCCCCTTACACAGATATGTTCAACTCTGTGATTAATGCAATGTGCCTGAGTGAAATCCATATGAATGGGGGTATGTATACTTGGACTAACAACCAAGCCCATCCAACCCTGGAAAAGCTAGATAGAATCCTTATGAGCAGTGATTGGGAAGACCTTTTTCCCCAAGTCAATGTTAGGAAAATAGTTAGAGACATCTCTGACCATAATGCTCTTTTGTTGTCCTCTGATAATTCTGTTGTTAGAGTCCCACAACAAAGAGAGTTTAGGTTTGAAATCAGTTGGCTCAAATCTGAAGAATTCCTACCTTTGGTGGAAAAGATTTGGAGCCAATATGTTAATGCTACAGACCCCATTGATGTGTTAAACATAAAACTGAAACGCTTTAAAAAGTTCTTTAAAGGCTGGGGTTCTAATAAGTTTGGGCATGAGAAGATTCAAAAAAGAAACATAAGAGAAGAGTTGGCTAATATTGAAGAAGAAGAGGGGGGTAGGATGCATCCTGAAATGTTCTGCAGAAAGACAGAACTATTAATGGAACTAAATGAAATATTGGTAAATGAAGAATTATTCTTACTACAGCAATCTAAGGAAAGATGGCTGCTTAAAGGGGATAGTAATTCTGCGTACTATCAGAAAATTGCTAATGGCAATAAGAGAAAAAATACCATTCACTCCCTAAATGTAGGGGATACTGTCATAGAGGGGACGAAGGATATTTTGAAACATGCTACTGATTTTTATAAAGATCTTTTCGGACCGGCACCTGGGAACTTGCTCCAGGTGGATCCTAATATATGGGGTGTGGAGGAGAAGTTAAAAGCTGAGGACAATGAAACTTTATGTAGACCGTTCTCAGAAGAGGAAGTCAAAGATGCTCTGTTTGGAATGAATAGCAACAGGGCCCCTGGTCCTGACAACATTCCAGCGGAATTTTATCAACACTATTGGGAGATTGTGAAGGGTGATATTATGAGACTTTTTGAGGCCATGTATGAGGGTACACTCGATGTTCAAAGGTTAAACTACGGGATCATTACTTTGATTCCTAAGATCAATGGTGCGAACAAAATCCAACAGTTTAGGCCTATTTGCTTGCTTAGATGCCCATATAAGTTGATCACAAAGGTGTTAGACAACAGAGCAGCCCCTTATGTTGACATCCTGTTTAGCAAACACCAAAATGCCTTTATTAAACACAGGAGTATCATGGATGGGGTTCTCACTTTGCATGAGATTTTGCACCATACTCATGTTAAGAAGAGAGTTGGCATCATTATCAAGCTTGATTTTGAAAAAGCTTACGATAAGGTGAATTGGGATTTCTTGCTTAAGTGTCTAGAGATCAGAGGCTTTGGCAAGACTTGGTGCAGTTGGATGGAGAAAATCCTCCACAATGGCACGGTTAGTGTGAAGTTAAATAATACCTCGGGGCCTTACTTCCAAAGCCACAAAGGGGTGCGGCAAGGGGATCCGGTGTCCCCTTTCTTGTTCAATATTGCTGCCGAGTGCTTGTGTAAGATGGTATTGCAAGCACAAGCAAACGGGTTGATTGATGGGTTGGCCTCGGATTTGGTAGATAAGGGAGTGGCCATTCTGCAATATGCAGATGACACAATCCTGTGCATTGAACATAACCCTGAAAAAGCGCTCAACCTGAAACTGTTGTTGTATATGTTCGAACTCATGTCAGGACTGAAAATTAACTTTTAAAAAAGTGAAATTCTTAGCATGGGAGGAGATGATAATATTTTGAGAGAATATGCTGATATTTTTGGGTGCCATATTGGGCATTTCCCAATGAAATATCTTGGTCTTCCTGTTAGTTATTCGACTCTGAAGGGTGTGGATTGGGAATACCTTGAGGCAAAATTTGTCAAGAGATGTGAATCTGGACTGGGAAGTAATGCCTCCTCGGGGGGCAAGCTGACTTTATTGAATGCTAATATTTCCAGCATTGCTTACTATTATATGTCCATGTTTCTTTTGTCTAAAACCATCATAGAGAGGTTGGATAAACACAGAAGAAAATTCTTCTGGCAAGTGACTAAAAACTGGAAGAGATATTACCTGGTTAGATGGTCTAGGATCTGTCGATCCAAGGAAAAGGGGGGTTTGGGTGTGAAAGATCTCCACAGGCAAAATATTTGCCTTTTGGTGAAATGGTGGTGGAAGCTTGAGATGAAACAGGGGCTTTGTCAAGACATTGTCAGAGCCAAATACTTTGGTAGAGACACTGTAGCCTCGGTTAAGGGGAGAATCACTGATTCTCCGTGTTGGAAGACCATTATGAAAGTGAGAGACCTGTATATTGTTGGGAGGAAAGTGGTCGTGCATTCTGGTAACATAGCTAGGCTATGGACTGATCCAGTTGGCGACCAAGTTCCATTTGCTGATCAATTTCCTTAGCTTTTTGCCATCTGCAATAAGCCTGACTGTGTCGTGAAGGACTGTTTGGAGGCTAATCCTGTCACCTTCTTTCGAAGGAGACTGACCTCGGAACTTAATGAACAATGGAAGAAGATGGTTTCCACGGTTAGGGGAACCTGTATATCTACGGATAGTGATAGTATCAAGTGGGGGCTGGGTCCCAAGCCCTACTACACCACGAAAGCTCTTTATACTTACCTGGAAAAAAGCATTGCTGGGTGTGATTATCACTGGATATGGAAAGCCCGTACCCCTTTGAAAATCCAAATTTTCATGTGGCAACTATCGCAAGATGCGGTGCTAACCAGAGATGTGATGAAACGTCGTGGGTGGAGGGGGGAGCCCAAATGTTCCTTTTGTGGGGAGAGAGAAACCTCCCGGCATCTCTTTTTCTCTTGCCCTGTTGCTAGGGTTACCTGGAGAGTAGTTGGATGTATGTTTGGTACATATTTATGCCCTGACAACTTGTGGCAGGCATATGTTTGGTGTTATACTTTCTTCCCGGGTGGCGATGTTTTCTATACGGTGGGCATTGCAGCTTTGTGTTGGGCTATTTGGACTTGCCGCAACCAAGCTACTTTTGAACATACTCCTCTCAAACCCCCATTTGAATGCATTTTCTCTGTATGTGCACTTCTTTGTTACTGGGCAGGATTGATGAAACAGGAGGATGCTGAGACCCTGAGGGCTGGAGGAGCTCTGCTGAAGGACAACGCGTCTCACATGATGAGGATCTGCGCTACGGCGCACCAGGATGGAGGAGTGCACTGAGAACAGGTTGAGGAGAAGGAAGAAGATCTACTGCGCCTTTTGCTTTACTGCTTCTGGTCGAGATGCCTCCTGCGTGAGGATGTTGTGGAGCATGTTGCTCAGCTGTGAGCAGTGGTCTTTTGGTATAACTGTGAGTTAGATGTTGTGGTCCTGGATTTATAGTGTCGTCGGGTTTTCGCCCCATGGTGAGTAATCTCGATGGCGAGTGCTCATGGTGGGTTTCCCGGTGATGCTTGAACCCACTTTCCTCTTTCCCGTCCTATTTGCTAAACTTGGTTGTATTTCCGTTATGTTCAAGTAATGGAAAGGGGATTCGCCCGGTTCAAAAAAAATACATGAATTATTCATGAATTAAAAGTTTGATTTCTTTCTTTCTTTTCTGTATCTTTGCTAGGACCGAGATTTATGTACGGCATGACTCATTACTTTTGTTTTGTTATAAAACAGGAAGATTTTTTTCAAGAGTACTCCTACGCTTACCATATTTTTAGAAGGCAGGGGGCACTTGAATTCATGGGTATTTAGTTGAATACCCATTATCTTTGTCAAAAGAATCATGTGTATATTGTATATGTTGCGTATATGCATAGAAAAACTAAGTACCATTACCCGGTAGGCGCAAACACCAACAATAGTACATGTAACTTGGCTTCCTATTTTGTTACTAAAAATTATGATAGTTCAGGTCTGAATTATTGAAACATAAAGAATACTATATTTTTCTTCTCTTTAGGCAAATTTAATCTTGGAAAATATGAAAATGTGTGTTTTTGGAATACTGGTGAAAAACAAACGTTCTAGATTATACAACATTTGTTTTGATAAAATCAAAACAGATATGTTGATGAAATCTTCTCCAGAGGGCTTGAAAAATTACAATTCAGAAGGACACTTTTTGGAGATACCTTGGAATTATGGAACCACATTAAAGAAACATGCATGGAGGTAGTTTTGACTTATAAAAATGATTCCACTAGGTGATCGATTGCTAAAAATGGGATATATTCTGTCAAATCTTATTATACATTTATTGATTGAAAATGTCATTAAATACCCACACTCTTTTCTGCTAAAAGTTAGAATGCCACATAGAGTTAAGGTTTTCATGTGGTTGGTGCTTAGAAACAGTATTTTGACCAAAGACAATCTGGTTAGGAGGGGATGGATTGGTGATAAGAAATGCCCTTTCTCTCGGAAAGAAGAATCTATTAATCATTTGTTGATGAAGTGTTATGTTTCCAAATTGCTTTGGAACATTATGATATGTGCTTTTGTTTTGCATGATATGCCTGACAATGTACAAGCTATGTTTGAACAATGGATTACTAGATTTAATAAGACTGATAAGAATTTAGTTATGGTAGGGATCTCTACTATTTTCTAGGTTGTTTGGAAGCTAACAAACAACACCATATATTTGATACTATATTTTTAATATTTGTAATAACAAGGTGTCTGATCCTTGTATTACTATTAATCTAATTATAAAATGGCTCCATGATTGGAATTTTTTGCAGAAAAAATCAAGAAAGACAAAGAACAATGGAGTGGATAATAAAGAAGGTAGAACTAGTGGCAAGTGAGGTATTCAAGGCATATCATGTGTGGAGAATTGGAGCAAATAGGATCACAACTGGATGATGGAGAAAATCAGTTCCTTTCCTCTACTGCATGTTTGATGTCCGAACATCTTTGTTGGTGCCTTCTTTTGGTTCTGTTTCTTTAAGCGAAAAACCTCTTTATGTCTAGTGCTATGACATTATATGTTAGTATGCTAGATTATCCTAGAGATTCTGATTTGTAGATATCCTAGGGGATGATGTTTGGAGTTTGCCTTTTGGCTGGGGAGGGAGATGCGTGGTGGTGCATACCTCTCTCGTGGTCTTTGAGGGTGTTGGAAGGTAGTGGTCCTGGTTAGCTCCCTTAGATCATGCTTCGATTTATATTTCCTATTAGGTTCTAGTAGCTATGTAAAGACATTGTGGTTTCTAGTAATGGGAATAGGAGAGGAAGCTCACATTATAAAAAATGCTAAACATATAGTTAGTATAATATGTGTCATAATCAATTAGACATGCCTGAGATACAATCAATATAATATGTGCCATAATCAACTAGAAATAACCTATAAAAGGCTACATCCTATAAAAAATGTTAGGCTTTGAGTGTTTGAATACACACTTCTCAAATCCTGGCCCCGCCTTTGATAGAAGGCAGAAGACAAATACAAGAGACTACCTCTCTTTGCGAGCATCAAGAGTGGTTCAAACTCCACACCCGAGGCAATCAAAATATTACCCATTAGAACCATTACAAACACAATACAAAGGTTCCTGCCCCCAAACAAATCATCAAAGTTGCGTCTTGACAAACACCGGTTACCTCGAAGAGCAACAACTCCAACAGAACTTCCCTTGCTGACGCACCAACCACCCTTGAATTCCTAAAAGGAGACGACGAGTGGGTGGCGGGACTCGGTCGATTCCGAGAAAGAAATCATCTAGGACTCACCGGCAACTGCGTACATATAGCCGGTGAAGGTCAACCCGAACTAGCGACAAGCACCGGAGAACGCCAACGCAGAACCTTCAAACCATGTCTCCACATGGGATGCCCCAAACAGAGGAACAACACCGAGACGCAACCATCGCCGATCCGGCAACGATGCTAGGCTTTCACCTAGAGACAACAACCCAAGCACGGAACGGAGTAGAAGATGTTGACACACCTCAGCGATGCCTCCAAGGAGGGGAACGACACCCACAAGTGGCGTCGTCGCCGGGACCAACCGAAGACGGGCATGATTTTCATCCATAATGTCACACACCACCAACCCTTACCATCGGATTGGGGCAACACTGTCCGTGTTGGGTCACTCCGCCTCCACTCCTACAACACTTCACCATCTTGACCATAACATCACGGTACACCAACACCCCGCACTGCTAAGGGCACACAATCTATCTTCCATCTCCCGCACTGCCCAGAAACTGCACCTCCGGACCTTCCTCCACCTCCAGCATGGCCAAGGGCCGCCGACACCACATCCAGGCAGTCACAACCCTGAGACCCAAATCCGGCCCGCACCGGCACCTCCACATGAGGGCACCACCGCACGCTGTCCACCGTAGCGACTCCCGTACGCCGCTTGCACAACACCTCTTGGCTGAGCTCCGCTGCGTCCATCACCCAACCGCATTGCCGCCTCCAACTCCTACGTTGACGCCTCCAGGAGGACCACCGCGTGCATGCACCTTCTTTGCGAGTTACTGACCATGTTCCGCTGTTACGCTGCGCACCGCACCATGAGCCGCCGCTCCAAAATGACCACGCGCTCCACCCCCTTGACGCCGCTCCCCCACGTGAAGGAGGCTCGTCGGGGCACGCCGACCACAACCACCGTCTTCGACAGCTGGGCGACGGCCAGGGGATCACGGGGAAGGTGGGTTTGCTGGGCTAGGGTTTGCTTCTCCGGAGCTGCCCGACGCGAGCTACCCGGGAGGAAGTGGGGGAACCTTCTATAGGGTTCTGGGCAGGAGAGGGCACACCCTGAACCCATGGGCATATGCACCCACTATTCAAAAAATGCATCTTAAGCATATTTTAAAATGTCAAAAAATTCAAAAAAAAAATATCATGCATTCATGTTTGCAAATGTGTGTAAGCGGCACAAAGTTTTGTGAAAAAATGTTTTTTGTTTTGTCTTCATAAAAAAGACAAATTTCAGTGCTTCTAAATAGTGTTTCACGACATAATTTTTTGTCTTTTTCCATAGGCCACAAAAAAGTTATTTTTTCATGAAATATTATGCACGCACATAAAACATGGAGACGTATCCGTGCAACTTTTTTCAGATGTTTCTAGCATTTAGAAATGTGTTTTTCAAGGTGGCTTTATATGTACCCGAGATCATCCATGCACTTCTCTTCTGGGCAGACATTTGTTTTGTCAATCCTTAGCAAGTTAGCATGTCTTTATCTGCATCTTTCAATTTTAAAACTGATATAGTCATCATTTGATGGGTGAAATGAAACGTGGATCGTTGACTTTTGCTCAGAGTTATCAAATTCAATCTTTTGACAGCCGTTCGGCGTTTGGATTTTGTATGTCACAAACTGATTCATGTTAATCGCTACACTTTCACGGTCTTCTTCTGTATCAGGAACCGCAACTACCATTTTGTCGGTTTGGTCGATCGGTCACCAACTAGCACACCCTGTTTCTTGCTGAGGGACAGCGACTCGCCAACGCATGATCCTAGGCTCTAAGAAAATGACTTGTGACCTAACTGTCAGCTGATGGCGGAACACATCGCGTCACCTTTATCTAAGCTATAGCATGCGAATTTGCCACCACTGAAACTGAGTATGATCTACACGCACAGTTGATAATTGCCTTCCATGCAGAGCAATCATGCATGGTGAGCATGGACGTCGATCACGCAAAAAGGAAAATGCGGTAACTAGCTAAGGCTAGCTTGACGGAAAGAAGGGTTTTTAAACCAACAAAATGCCACCAAGTACTTGGATATACTTCAACAAAAATGCATAGTTGGGGTTTTGATCAAAATCCAAGACGAACAGTTGTTCTTAATACAATATAGACGCAGACGCTCATACATACGCACATACACTTATCCTATGAAACATGCACACACAATATATCTTCAGTTAAACCTGCGTGGCTGCGTGAAAGGTAAGCAGCTGATTGCATGTGGCACTGGCGATTGATGAGGTACGTCATTAGTATGTGCAAAAATTGTGTCCGGCTCCAACGATGGAGGGGCGATGACGGCGGCGCGTCTTCGGCTCGCTTCGGTGCTTGTAATCGTCGCTAGGTGGTCTATGAATCTGGATGTAATTTTTATTTCTGGTATTCGTTGTACTGCCATGATTGAAGATGAATAGATTGGAAGTTTTTTCGTAAAAAAGTATGTGTAAAAATTCCGTGGGTCAGATATGTTGTATCTGGGCCATACATAAGCGAAGCGTGGGTTAGTTGGTCGTTTGGCCCATTTACGTCAAAATTCCGTAGGGCCCAGCGGTAGGCGGGGCAAACCACGTGGTCTCTGCCCGCTACACACGCTCCAAGTCCCGATTCCTCCCCTGCAAAGGCGGCCGCCGGCTCGGCAATAAACGACCAAACTGATCATGAGAAGTAAATTCGTATCTTCTCATCCAGAAAAGGAAAACCAGCCTAACTAACCTATTATTAGTTTCATAATTACTGGAATATTAATTATCAACAATAAAAATTTCGGGCCACGACACATGCCCGGCGCCAGATGGAACCGCGCGGCGTGCCGCCGCCTGCTAGCTAGTGCCTCCATGATCGATATGTATACTGTATGATCAATGCCTACGCATGATGATTCCAGTGCATAGAACAAAGACGCCGCACATCCGCTTGGATGGTATAGTAGTCTACACTCCATTCATGATGCATGTGTTGCATGTCCTTTGCAGATTAAATACGAGGAACTGCTTCCTACTGCCGACCTAGGCTTAAAGGGTGCTTGGAATACGTTTTAGTTCCATGATTAAAAGTAATGGGACTAAAACTTGTTAACCTCATTCATGCTTGGATCTAAATATTAAAGGGACTAAAATCAAGTTAATGATCATTTATTATCCTTCAAACCCTCCAATCCAGAACTCGTCTGTGTTAAAGGAGAGGAGTTAAATAAGGAGAGAGATGACTAATTCACATTTTAGTAGGGATACCTCTGACTAAAAAAAACTTAGTCTCAGGACTAGTTTTAGCCCCTCTTTAGTTAGGGATGCTTGAAACTTTAGCCTCTTAAAGAAACTATTTTTAATCAGACTAAAATAAGCCCTTGGATCCAAACACCGCATCACTCATCAGCCAAAACATTAATAAGAAATTTGGAAAATAGGAATGACGCTAGGAATAACAGCGTTCAAGGCTGGACGCCAGTACCAACAACGTCCAAGTCTGGATGCTCTTATAAACAGCGTCCACTGTTTGGTTCGATCAGACCCCGCCTGGATAGCTCCGGCCTTCGACTTGTACCCACAACGCCGCCTTTAGGAAGGTAACGACGTCCACGGCTGCCGCCGTCGCCGGCCTTGCGCAAACCATACAATGATTACTCTCTGGCATGCACTCTCTGCCTCCGAGACCACCATTGGTTGCCGAACACCGGACACCATGCCACCTGCATGCCCCATGGCAGGAGCAGCCGTTTGTAGCCCGCGCCCAGCAGCCCGAGCCGCCCGCCAACCGTCACACCGCCGCCATGACACTGTCCGTGGCCGCTTCGGTGCACCGCCGCGCCCGTTGTCCAACGCGGCGTCCATGCCTGCCCGAACTGGCCCGCGCCCGACCTCCTGTGCATGGAAGAGAAAACATCCCCGCCGCCGCCTACGTTGACGGGGTGAACATGCCCTTTGGCAACGACTAGGGAGGAAGGAGAGGGGGAGGGGGAACCCCAATGACGATGGTTAGGGTTAGCCTCCGGTAGCTCGAGGGAGAGACCCATAAGGGAGAGGGGAAAGAGGGGAGGTCTCTTGACTATCCATGGTTGAATTGCTGGAGGCTTTCGACCTCAAGGCAGCCCAGAAAGCAATGAAGTCACAGGTGCACAATTAGACTTGCTTGCGACAGTTTTGGTAGCTAATGAGTTAGAAATACATACATTCAAGTGTTGTAAGATGAAGTGTTGTAAGATGATTTTACGTCTAATTTGGCAAAAGCAAACTGTGCTAGAATGGTATAAATGGGTGTTTTCTATCAAAGGAAATACCCTCAGTATAGTTAAATAAAAGCACCTTCGCGGTGATTCGATCCCACGATCTCGCTATACCATACAGCGTGTGCTACCACTCGCCCAAACCGCTTCTTGTGGTATTTGTTACTTTCTCCTTCTTTTCTTCTTACTTATCTGATTGTTTTTTTTCTTTCTTTTCTATTGTTTTTTTCTTAAATCCGTGAACTTTTTTCAAGTCATTGAGTTTTGTTTTTCAAAACTGATAAAAAAATCAAACTTGTGAACTTTTTCCGGAATTGATGAACTTTTAAAAATTCAATGAACTTTTCTCTATTTCAGTGAACTTTTTTCAAATTCAGTGAACTTTTTTCAATTTGATGAAAAAAGTTCATCAATGATTTTCAAATTGGATGAAATTTTTTCAATTTGACGAATTTCTTTTTCAAATTCGGTGAACTTTTCATCAAATTCGATGAACTTTTTTCAGATTCGATGAACTTTTCTGAAATTCAATGAACTTTTTCCAAAATCATTGAACTTTTTTTGAAAATTGATGAACATTTTTCAGTTTTGTGAAAAAAAATCAATATTGATGAATTTGTTCCACTTTTTTCATGAACTTTTTAATTTCCTGTGAACTATTTTTTTTATAAAAAAGATGAACGTTTTACAAATTCAATGAACTTTCCTTGAATAGGGCAACATTTTTTGCATGCCCATGAACTTTTTTTCGAAATCTGTGAAGTTTCGATTTTTTTTTAAAGAAACGCATTTATGGGTAGATTCGAGCTGCATTCGATCAGTAGTAAGTACATGGCGTAGTGGTTAGCCGAGCCATTGTAGATTGCGAAGGGTGCGAGTTCGATTCCTAGCGGGAGCTTTTTTTTTTTTAATTCTATTCGAGGTTAGCTTCCGACTGGGCTTCGAATGAGCAGCCCACTAAACTTCCCTGTAGGCGCCACGTACGGTAACCGGCGCAGAAGGCGCCCGTTAGGAGGTCTATCGATAAAAAAATCGGGTCGTGGCCGGCCTCCCTCCGGTGGGCCTCGTGATAGATCGATCGATCCATCGACTGCATGCATCCGCGGCTGTATCTTCAACGTGCAGCAGTGCCCCGGAACAGTGAAACTTAACACAAAGCTCGTTGTCGGTGTACATGCGGTGACGCCGATCCGAATATCCGATGAACCCATCCATCCTCAGTTTCCTCAACTGCCCAACAGTACCTTACAAATGCCAAGATAACGATCTGCTTGGCAGAATCTGCTCCCATCACTTCCAAATGCTTGTTGGCAAGTACTGGCGATCTGAAAACTGTACAGAATGTGGCTGTAGGTTCGTAGAAACCCTTCGCGATCTCATTGACTGTTCTCTTATAATCATGCATGACTAGAGGTGGACGCTTTAGGGTGGTAATAAAGCGGATTAGTATCTCTCTTTTTTTTTGAGCATCAGTACAGACATAAGCGCTCATACACAAGCGCATACACTCATTAGTATCTCACTCTTGGCATGTAAGTTTCCGTGTATGGGGCGTGAGTAGAGGCATTTGCAGATCACTTGATGACTAGGACACGTCAAGTTGACGCATACTTCCTACCAAACATGACCGCGCCGGTCCAAGCCAACCTCTCCCATACGATCGACCACGTCGCGCTCACCGTTCGAGGCTTCGTGCTAGGTACTGCTACGTCTGCATGGTCGATCCATCCATCATGCACAGTTTCAGAAAACGTGGAGCCAAGGGCCTGTTTGTGGTTGCCAACGCACGATTACGAAAAACCGTTTCCCCAGCTTTGTATTACAAAGCAACCATCCAATACAACCAACGATAGGGGCTCGGGCGGAAGCAGCACAAACACGCCCCAAAAAAATGAAAGAGAAAAAAAAGAAAAGAAACAAATGCCGATAACGGCGGATCGACAAAAATGACGAAGCCTCGTGGCCTCCGCGTCCACCGGAGATCGCCCACCAAGCTCCGAGACTCCGAAGCGCCGGTACCAATCAACAACTCCAAGAAGGGACGCGACGATGACGATGCTGCTGCCAATGGTTTCCCGCGGTACGCGACGAGGAGAGAGGAAGGGTAGCCCCGACGCCCTCCAGGAGGGTCCGGCGGCACCCTCAGGTGCCACCGCGTCGGTGTCGGCCAAGCCAACAGGGTTTTCTCCCGATCCCAGCCTCTACCTCATGCACTTCGGAGCCCTCCACCAAACCGACCACCACCCTGCGCCAACACGGACACGAAGCTTCGCACGCTGTCTCACCACGGCACCGCAAAGATGGTCTGCACAACGAAGAAGAGGAGCCGGGACTAGGCAGCAGCACCGCCGGCATACGGGAGGGCCCCACCTCCACCGTCCATGACGGTAGCCGACCGGACGCCATAGCAGGAGCCTACCGGGCCCGTGGCCCCACAGGCCCAGCCGGGCCCTCAAAGGCCCGAACAGATACCGCTTCCGCACAACAGCTGGCACGCCGTCTACGTCGCTGTCTCAGTCCAAGCCGCTCCCCTGCTTCCCCATACAGAGAGCATCGTGGTCGCGCCGGCGCCGACCCACAAGGACCCAAAAGGGACCCTACGGACCCAGATCTGGGCCGGGGACACGCCACCGGCCGACCAGCACCACCGGACTGCCCCGCCGCCAAGAGGCAGCACCACCACGGCGAGCGCTGCCGGCCTCCACACCAGGGCGCCGGACCACCACCGGCCGAGGCGCATCGCTGCCGGCCATCACCGCCTGAGCAGGGGAAGGCCGCGCGCGGGGAAGGGCATGCCCACCGTCGCCAGCACCACGCGGTCGAGGACCGGCGGCGCACACTGACGGCGGCGGGAGGAGGGAGGGGCGCGGGGGAGGGCTGGAGGAGCACGGAGGAAGGGCCCCGACCGCCTCGCTTGGGGAGGCGGTGTGGGGGTACAGGGAGTGGAGGGGTGGGGGAAGGAGGAGGGGAACAGGAGGGGGAAGGGGTTGGCGGCTCCGGTGGGCTCCGACCACCGTGGCAGGGGCTCCGCGCGAGGGAGCCGGCGGCGGTGGCGGGGGAACCCTAGGGGCGGGGGAGCGGGGTCAGGCTGAAGTGGATACAACGCACGATTCAAAATAGACGTCTGTTTTATCCGGATTTCGCCCGTTTAGGGATGACAATGAGGCGGCGTCCGCTCAGATTTGTGGATGTGTCGGCCGTGCACCCAACATTCGGCTGTATTTCGGCTGCATCTTGTCTGTCTGCATGCAATTTTTTCAAAGCAACATAATGCCAACGACCATAGTCCACACCAGCGGCCGAGGTTCATGCCAGCTGGCAATAAAGCCAGCGGCCTACAGAATGGTCATCACTTAGTT
This sequence comes from Triticum dicoccoides, assembly GCF_002162155.2. NCBI lineage: Eukaryota > Viridiplantae > Streptophyta > Magnoliopsida > Poales > Poaceae > Triticum > Triticum dicoccoides. The sequence goes on along the minus strand of NC_041389.1, from coordinate 383,196,095 downwards.
ACACGCCGGCAACAAAGCCAGCGGCCGGCACACAAGCCAGCATTCAAAATGAACAAGTTTTTGACGCCAACAACAAAGCCAGTGACCGGCACAATAGCTAGCCTTCAAAATGAACCAGTTTTTTACGCCGGCAACAAACTCAGCGGCCGGCACACTATCCATCCTTCAAAATGAACAAGTTTTTTGGCGCCGGAAACAAAGCCAGCAGCCGACACTCTAGCCAGCCTTCAAAATGCACGACCATAGTCGAAGTCCGAGGCCACTCACCTAGTTCAGGCCATCTTGGGCGAAGAGCTCCTTCTGTCGGTTCGCGAACCAAGCCTTCCTCTCCGGTGACATGTTGGTCTTGTCGACGCTCATGATCGCGAGTACCACCTCTTTTTCTTTTGTGTCGGCATTGGTGGCCTCGATCGTGAGCTTCTTCAATTGAGGGGCCTCCACAATGTCAAGCTTCCTCCTCGCAGCCTTCTCCATGCCAAGCTTCTTTGTTTGGAGCTCTAGGTATATCTTCATTTGCTCGTCCTTCCCTTTGCTCCTCCTCTCCTCCCTCACTTCCTTTCAATTCATCATGCCTAACAAAGTTGCTTGCAAGGCCATGGACGACGCATCACGCTTCTGATCGGCCTTGGAGTTGGTCTAGCCCCTCAGTCTCTTGAGGATGTCTCCCTCCTCAGCCACGACCGCCTTTCCTCCTCTCTTATTATGAGCGGCATATTGGTCTTTGAATTAGGGACAATCTTTGATGAGCAACCAACAATGCGTGAGAGTAAAGGGCTTGTTCTTGTGCCGGGCCTTGAAGGCTTTCAAAGATTGGAATACCTACACAATCAAAGATGATGCCGCGACTGTAACATGGAAGGACATAAGATGCATGAAACATTAAGATGGCATGCATTGAAAAATACGAGAGGTTCATATCAAGTCACTAACGCCTAGGCCACTCATGGGACAGGCTTGGACACACTTAAGCGCAGCACTATACTTGTTGCACTCTTGTTGGATGAACCCCCATTTCTTTTGGATTGAGTTCATGTCGCGGGTGCTCAAAAATTGGTAGGGGCAAACTTCCTTCGCTCATGAATGATTTTGTGAACAATCATCCAAAAGACGGATCATTTTTGCTCGACACCTTTCTTAGGATCTTGGACTATCCCCATCCAACTCTCGCAAATCAAAGTGTCCTCCTCTTGGGTGTATGATCCCGTGCAAATGTTTTGCCTTCTCTTTTGTGCATCGGTCCTTTGCATGAGCTCATCGATAAACACCAATGGCTCCTCCGCAATGTCGATCTCTTCTTCCTCATGTTCACAATACAAGTCATCATCTTCATGCCATGATTTGCCATGGCCGTCCATCACATCTTCATCATGGCCACCGAATAGGTCGTCACCATATTTGTCACAGCCGTCCTAGCTTTGGGTCGTGTCGGGATCGAAAGCATGGCCTTGACCATTGATGTTGAAGGCCTCACCATGGCCCTCGAAGATGACATTCTCCATGAAAGAGGCGTACTCAAGGTCGTCAACCGTCGGCATCGGTAGTGGTATTTTATCAAATAGCTTGCGGGCACCGGCAAGGTTGGCCATAGGAATCGATTAGGGTTCCTTCCTTTGCGCCCCGTCGGTCGGCTGGCCAACACCACTCTACCCTGGCGTCACGTTGAGGTCGATGACACTCGTGGTCGGGCTGGCAGGTTTGGCCGACGCGACCACGCCGCCGTCCGACGACGTGGAGAACCAGGTCTGGCCATGGCCATGCAGCGGAGGTGCATGATACCCGGGCATTTCCGGTGTGACGAACGAGCTCGGTGACCAATACTACGAAGGACAAAAGGCCAACGAGCCTGTGCTAGCCCTAGGCAGCAGCGACCGAGAGAATGGCCGACGGTGGTTGGCATAGCCCTAACATGATGAGGGAGTGCGTCTTTGCGATGATGGACTCCTATCGTCAACGTCGGCCTGGTGCTGCGTGGCACGCAATGTAGCCACCTCAGAGGTGTAGCTGGCAGCGACTTTCTTCTCCGCCACCCTTGTCCGCCGGTTCCTCCTCTTTGTCGATTCGGCATTGAATTTGCGACCTCTGCCCACGTGAACTCTGATCGTGGCTTCTTGGGATCCTTATTCTTCGCCATGGGGCGTGCGGCCGCGACTGAGTCACTGACCATGGAGGAGGGACAGGAAGGGGCGCAAGAGAGTTTTAGTGAAATGGAGGGAACATGGGCGCGTGTGTACCAGACGGGCATGCCAGGGGAGGACAAGGGCGCGCATCCCGCCCGTCCTCGTGTTGTCCGTTTCGATGCAAGTGCGGCCAAAATTTGTGTCGGGAATGGGTCGAAAGCGGACTGAAAAAGGAAATTTATCCGTTTGCTCCCGCATGTTGGGCTACATTTTGTGTCTGTTTACCCCCAAACGGACAAGGCTGGACCATTTGGGGTCGCGCGATGGAGTTGCCCTTAGAGCATCTACGGCCGGACGCCCCCAGCCCATCACAAACGGCCGGCCGACCGACCCTGACCAATCACGAAAATACGCCCCAAACGGGCGTCTCAAATGGCCTCAAACGCCCGAGCTGACCGGCACCCCTCACATCCAGCCTAAATATGGAGCGGATATGGAGCACCCGGGCACATCCGACACGTCGGACCCGACAGCCCTACCCGACCTCAAATTTCACCAAATCCACCCCTTCGCCCTACCGGATTCATTTGCGCTCTCCTCTCTTCCTCCTCCACGGTGTCCATCTCACAGCTCCACCATTGCACGCGGTCCGTAGCTATTCTAAACCTCTACGTTGCCACCACCAACACAACACTCCAGTCTCCCGTCCTCGCTGCCGGGGACGTCGTCGCCGGCCCAGACGCCATCGCGGTACGTCCGGAAACTCTCGGACTCCTCACGCTCTTTGTGTTTGACACATTTCTGACCTACTTTTTATTTTTTTAGGGAAACAATGAATTTCAATGCTTCGTATGACGAGGAGTGTGGACCGATAGAGCTTTATCAAATGATTCAAGATGAGTTCTTCGATTCGTTTGATTCGGACAAAGAAGTGGACATGATCATGCTCATGAGCATGCAAGAGGAAATGGACCGACAGGTGAAGCATATTGTCAACTTCAAGGGAGCAATCAAAGGGAGAAGAGTGATCAATTGGGATAGGGTGCCCAGAGCATGACTACTACACACGGACTACTTTGTTCCGAACCCAACTTCCCCAAATGATCCATGGTTTCATCGCCATTTTTGCATGGATAAACCATTTTTTGTGTATTATGGAGGGAGTGGAGGCTCACGATGATTACTTCAGCTCACAAGGGGTTGTTGCGGCCAGCAATCTTTATGTGCTAAGTAGAAATGCATGACTGCTCTCAGGATGCTTGCACTTGGTACTGCCGCAGATGTCATTGGTGAGATGGTCAGGATGGGGGAGAGCACATCTCTAAAGAGTACTATCAAGTTTGCCCGTGCCGTGGTGTAGGTGTTTGGAGTAGAGTATCTGAGAGAACCAGATGTGTAGGACACATAAAAGTTGTTGGCTATTGAAGAGGCCATAGGGTTTTCAGGAATGCTTGGATCAATTGATTGCATGCATTGGCAATGGAAGAACTACCCCAAAGGTTTGTGGGGAATGTATCAAGGTCACACCAAAAGAGGCCTCCACCATACTAGAAGCAGTGGTATCACATGACTTATGGATTTGTCATGCTTTCTTTGGAATGTCAGGTTCTCACAATGACATCAACGTGCTTCAACGATATCCGGTGTTTAGGAGGCTTTGCAATGGGGAATCGCCATCGTGCAACTACACCGTCAACAATCGTGACTATAGCATGGGATACTATCTTAACGATGGCATCTATCCTCCGTTGGTGGCGTTTGTGAAAACCATATCTGAACCACGGGGTAAGAAATAAAGTCACTTTGCAACAATGCAAGAAGCAGCTAGGAAGGATGTGGAAAGGGCATTCAGAGTTCTTCAAACTCGTTGGGACAATTGTTTGTGGAGCTGCAATGATTTCAGAATCAGAAAATTTGTGGCAGCTCATAGCTCATGACATGTCGTGTTATTTTGCACAATATGATTGTCAAGGATGAGGGTGACGGTGTTGCCCAAACCAATGATTTTGAAGTGACTGGAGAACAAGTTCAAATCCCGGGAGATCATGATGTAGCTCAGCTTATGAGCTTTCTACAGATGCATTAGAATTGTTGAGATCATCATGTGCACGTGCAGCTACTCAGTGCACTTGTGGAGAATATGTGAACCCACAATGGAAACCAAAGAGTTGAAGTCTGAGTTGTACACATAAAATAAATTTTATGTAAACACTATGTATTTTCGGTACAAACATTTGTTATTTACGCGCGGCATTGCCATGTACGATCGACCTGCATGGATTTGAGAGCCCGAATTTGAGATATGTGGATGATGGGCACGGGATATGAGTGCCCATCTGGATGCATACACGGACGTATAGGGGGCAGAATTGCCAAGTCCGACTGTAGATGCTCTTAGCTGGTGATGGTATCCTGGATAAGGGGGGTGCTAACTTAGTCGGCCCATGATCCTCGGGTTGGGATGACGAGCCCTAAATCATGGTAAAGGTGGACTCCGGAGGCCATACGCAGGAGGCGTAATCAAGACTGCCTCTCCCGAAGACTTGATGTATACTCCAAGATTTCTACCGACGCCTAGCGCCTAGCTATCGACCTTGTAACCCTAGATGCCCTGCCTGGCGTGTATATAAGCCATAGGGTTTAGCCCGTAGAGGGGACATCAACGCAAAATCATTCACCTAGCCTTAGAGTTAGACCACACATTACGATCTCGAGGTAGATCAACTCTATACTCGATAAATCTTCATCAATATAAATAAGAGCAGGATGTAGGGTTTTACCTCCATCAAGAGGGCCCGAACCCGGGTAAACATTGTCTCCTTTGTTCCTGTTACCCTCGATCCAAGATCCACAGCTCGGGACCCCTGATACGTCTCCAACGTATCTATAATTTTTGATTGATCCATGCTACTTTATCTACTGTTTTGGACTATATTGGGCTTTATTTTCCACTTTTATACTCCCTCCATTCCTAAATATAGGGTGTGTAGTTTTTGGCACGGAAATTAAAGAACACACATGGAGGGAAAATTTCACAAGTTTTGGGCGACATTACACATGACTAATTGACATGAGAAAATAGAGGAGCTTGCGTGATATAAGGAAATGTAAACAAATCCCTCAAAAAATTATCCAAACGAGTGGTGTAGCGCAATACGCCTTATATTTCGGAATTTTTCTCAAAAATCTATACACCTTATATCAAGGAATGGAGGGAGTATTATTTTTGGGACTAACCTATTAATCGGAGGCCCAGCCCATAATTGCTGTTTTTTTTGCCTATTTCAGTATTTCGAAGAAGCAGAATATCAAACGGAGTCCAAACGGAATAAAACCTTCGGGAACGTGATTTTCTCACTGAACGTGATCCAGGAGACTTGGACCCTGCTCCAAGGAACAACCGTGGAGGTCACAAGGGTGGGGGGTGCGCCCCCCCTGGGCGCGCCCCCCTGCCTCGTGGGCCCCCTGTTGCTCCACCGACGTACTCCTTCCTCCTATATATACCTACGTACCCCCGTCAGATCAAATACGTAGCCAAAAACCTAATTCCACCGCCGCAACTTTCTGTATCCACGAGATCCCATCTTGGGGCCTGTTCCGGAGCTCCGCCGGAGAGGGCATCTACCACGGAGGGCTTCTACATCAACACCATAGCCTCTCCGATGAAGTGTGAGTAGTTTACTTCAGACCTTCGAGTCCATAGCTAGTAGCTAGATGGCTTCTTCTCTCTTTTTGGATCTCAATACAATGTTCTCCCCCTCTCTTGTGGAGATCTATTCGATGTAATCTTCTTTTTGCGGTGTGTTTGTTGAGACCGATGAATGTGGGTTTATGATCCAGCTTATCTATGAATAATATTTGATTCTTCTCTGAATTCTTTTATGTATGATTGAGTTATCTTTGCAAGTCTCTTCGAATTATCCGTTTGGTTTGGCCAACTAGATTGGTAGTTCTTGCAATGGGAGAAGTGTTTAGCTTTGGGTTCAATCTTGCGGTGTCCTTACCCAGTGACAGAAAGGGTTGCAAGGCATGTATTGTATTGTTGCCATCGAGGATAACAAGATGGTTTTTTATCATATTGTATGAATTTATCCCTCTACATCATGTCATCTTGCTTAAGGCGTTACTCTGTTTTTAACTTAATACTCTAGATGCATGCTGGATAGCGGTCGATGAGTGGAGTAATAATAGTAGATGCAGAATCGTTTCGATCTACTTGTCTCGGACGTGATGCCTATATACATGATCATACCTAGATAACCTCATAATTATTCGCTTTTCTATCAGTTGCTCAACAATAATTTCTTCACCCACCGTAGAATACTTATGCTCTTGAGAGAATCCACTAGTGAAACCTATGGCCCCCGGGTCTATTCTCATCATATCAATCTCCATTACTTTATTACTTGCTTTGTTTTTACTTTGCCTTTTACTTTTCACTTTGCATCTCTATATCAAAAATACCAAAAATATTATTCATCATCTCTATCAGATCTCACCCTCGTAAGTGACTGTGAAGGGATTGACAACCCCTAATCGCGTTGGTTGCGAGTAGCTATCGTTTTGTGTAGGTACGAGGGACTCGTGCGTGATCTCCTACTGGATTGATACCTTGGTTCTCAAAAACTGAGGGAAATACTTACGCTACTTTACTGCATCATCCTCTCCTCTTCGAGGAAATCCAACACAGTGCTCAAGAGGTAGCAAGAAGAATTTCTGGCGCCGTTGCCGGGGAGTTTGCACAAAAGTCAACCATACCAAGTACCCATCACAATCCCTATCTCTCGCATTACATTATTTGCCTCTCGTTTTCCTCTCCCCCACTTCACCCTTGCCGTTTTATTCGCCCTCTCTTTCCCAATCTCCACCTCTCTTTCCCGTCTGCCTTTTTCCTGTTGCCTTTCTGTTTGCTCGTGTGTCAGTCTACTTACTTGTCGCAATGGCTCTCCCTAAATTTGGTGATCTTCACCTTAAAAGGCTAGAGGAGATCGAAAGTAATGTCAGAAAGTTTATGGTTTTGCAATTCGAGCATAATAATTTCTTTAGAAACGAGCTTAAGGAACAAAAAGGTTTTATGAGTTATATGAATAAAGAACTCGATGATATGTCTAAAGAATTCGATGGTATAAGAGCACAAATTGCTTGTCTTGAAAAAATGACCGCTGAAATTTCGGATATGCAAGCTACCTTAGTTAATAAGATGGCCGCTAAACCGAATTCCTATGAAAATCAAGATGAAGATCTAAAAGTCATTGATGTGTCCCCTATTAAATCTTTGTTTTGCAATATGAATCTTGATGAAACTGAATATGACCTTCCTTTACCTAGAAGGCGTTCTAAGAATTCGGAGTTTCTAGATCTTGATGATGAAATTGATGAAAGTGCGATTGAAAGAAATAAAAATCTAGATGTTGCTAAACCCACTACTTTGGATCTCAAGGAATTTAATTATGAAAATTGCTCTTTGATTGGTTGTATTTCCTTGTTGCAATCCGTGCTAGATTCTCCTCATGCTTATAGTCAAAATAAGGCCTTTACCGAATACATTGTTGATGCCTTGATGCAATCTTATGAAGAAAAACTTGAGTTGAAAGTTTCTATCCCTAGAAAACTCTATGATGAGTGGGAACCTACTATCAAAATTAAAATTAAAGATTATGAGTTTCATGCCTTGTGTGATTTGGGTGCTAGTGTCTCCACTATTCCCAAAACTTTGTGTGATTTGCTAGATTTCCGTGATTTTGAAGATTGCTCTCTAAACTTGCATCTTGCGGATTCCACTATTAAAAAGCCTATGGGAAGAATTAATGATGTTCTTATTGTTGCAAATAGGAATTATGTGCCCGTAGATTTTATCGTTCTTGATATAGATTGCAATCCTTCATGTCCTATTATTCTTGGTAGACCTTTCCTTAGAACGATTGGTGCGATTATTGATATGAAGGAAGGGAATATTAGGTTCCAATTTCCCTTGAGAAAGGGTATTGAACACTTCCCTAGAAATAAAATAAAATTACCATATGAATCTATCATGAGAGCCGCTTATGGATTGCCTACCAAAGATGGCAAAACCTAGATCTATCCTTGCTTTTATGCCTAGCTAAGGGCGTTAAACGATAGCGCTTGTTGGGAGGCAACCCAATTTTATTTTGTGTTTTTTGTTTTTGCTTCTTTTTAGGAATAAATAATCCATCTAACCTCTGTTTAGATGTGGTTGTATGTTTTAATTAGTGTTTGTGCCAAGTAGAACCTATAGGATAAGCTATGATGATAGTTGATTTGATTCTGCTGAAAAACAGAAACTTTGCACTCACGAGAAAATATTCAATAAATCACAGAAACGTGATTTTGCATTGATTATTTTTGCTGCTGATCAATAAACAAATTTTCCAGTACGTCCTATTTTGGTAGAAGTTTTAGAGTTCCAGAAGTTCGCGTTAGTTACAGATTGCTACACACTGTTCTGTTTTTTTACAGATTCTGTTTTTCGTGTGCTGTTTGCTTATTTCAATGCATCTATGGCTAATAAATTAGTTTATAAACCATAAGGAAGTTGTAATACAGTAGGCTTAACACCAATATAAATAAAGAATGAGTTCATTACAGTACCTTAAAGTAGTCTTTTGTTTTCTTTCACTAACGGAGCTCACGAGATTCCTATTGAGTTTTGAGTTGTGAAGTTTTTAAGTTTTGGGTGAATTCTTTTGATGGATTATGGAACAAAGAGTGGCAATACCCTAAGCTTGGGGATGCCCATGGAACTCCTAATATAATCCAAGGAAACCAAAAAGTCAAAGCTTGGGGATGCCCCGGAAGGCATCCCCTCTTTTGTCTACTTCCATCGGTAATTTACTTGGAGCTATATTTTTATTCACCACATGTTATGTGTTTTGCTTGGAGCATCTTGTATTATTTGCGTCTTTGCTTGTTAGTTTACTACAATCATACTTGCTGTACACACCTTTTGAGAGAGCCATACATGATTTGGAATTTGCTAGAATACTCTATGTGCTTCACTTATATCTTTTGAGCTTGATAGTTTTGCTCATAGTGCTTCACTTATACCTTTTGAGCGTGATAATTTTTGCTCTAGTGCTTCACTTAGATATTTTTAGAGCACGGTGGTGGATTTGTTTTAAAGAAACTATTGATCTCTCATGCTTCACTTAGATTATTTTGAGAGTTGTTAATAGCATGGTAATTTGCTTAAAGATAGTATACTTGGTATTCAAGATATGTGAAACTTTCTTTTGAGTGTGTTGAATACTTAGATAAGTTTGATGCTTGATAATAGTTTTGAGATATGGAGGTGATAATATCAAAGCAATGCTAGTTGGTGTGGTTATGAATTTAAAGAATGCTTGTGTTGAAGTTTGTGATTCCCGTAGCATGCACGTATGGTGAACCGCTTTGTGATGAAGTCGGAGCACAATTTTATTTATTGATTGTCTTCCTTATGAGTGTCAGTCAGGGACGAGCGATGGTATTTTCCTACCAATCTACCCCCCTAGGAGTATGCGTTTAGTGCTTTGGTTTTTGATGACTTCTAAATTTTTGCAACAAGTGCATGAGTTCTTTTGATTAATGTTGAGTCAATGGATTATACGCACTCTCACCCTTCCACCATTGCTAGCCTCTCTAATACCGCGCACTTTTCACCGGTATCTGATACGTCTCCGTCGTATCTACTTTTCCAAACACTTTTGCCCTTGTTTCAGACTCTAACTTGTATGATTTGAATGGAACTAACCCGGACTGACGCTGTTTTCAGCAGAACTGCCATGGTGTTGTTTTTGTGCAGAAAATAAAGATTCTCGGAATGTCCTGAAACTCCACGGAACACCTTAGAAAAAATAAAGAAAAATCCTCGCAAAAGATGAAGACCAGGGGGCCCACACCCTGCTCACGAGGGTGGGGGGTGCGCCCCCTGGGCGCGCCCCCCTACCTCGTGGGCCCCCTGGTGGCCCTCCGACGCCAACTCCAACTCCATATATTGGCTTTCGGGGAGAAAAAAATCAGAGAGAAGAAATCATCGCGTTTTACGATACGGAGCCGCCGCCAAGCCCTAATCTCTCTCGGGAGGTCTGATCTGGAGTCCGTTTGGGGCTCTGGAGAGGGGGATTCGTCGCCGTCGTCATCATCAACCATCCTCCATCACCAATTTCATGATGCTCACCACTGTGCGTGAGTAATTCCATCGTAGGCTTGCTGGACGGTGATGGGTTGGATGAGATTTATCATGTAATCGAGTTAGTTTTGTTAGGGTTTGATCCCTAGTATGCATTATGTTCTGAGATTGATGTTGCTATGACTTTGCTATGCTTAATGCTTGTCACTAGGGCCCGAGTGCCATGATTTCAGATCTGAACCTATTATGTTTTCATGAATATATGTGTGTTCTAGATCCTATCTTGCAAGTCTATAGTCACCTACTATGTGTTATGATCCGGCAACCCCAAAGTGACAATAATCGGGACCACTCCCGGTGATGACCATAGTTTGAGGAGTTCATGTATTCACTTTGTGCTAATGCTTTGTTCCGGTTCTCTATTAAAAGGAGGCCTTAATATCCCTTAGTTTCCAATAGGACCCCGCTGCCATGGGAGGGTAGGACAAAAGATGTCATGCAAGTTCTTTTCCATAAGCACGTATGACTATATTCGGAATACATGCCTACATTACATTGATGAACTGGAGCTAGTTCTGTGTCACCCTATGTTGTGACTGTTACATGATGAACCACATCCGGCATAATTATCCATCATTGCTCCGGTGCCTACGAGTTTTCCATATACTGGTTTACGCTTATTTACTTATTCGTTGCTACTATTACAATCACTACAAAATACCAAAAACATTACTTTACTGTCTTTATTTTTGTTACCGTTACCATCACTATCATATTACTTTGCTACTAAACACTTTGCTGCAGATACTAAGTTTCCAGGTGTGGTTGAATTGACAACTCAGCTGCTAATACTTGAGAATATTCTTTGGCTCCCCTTGTGTCGAATCAATAAATTTGGGTTGAATACTCTACCCTCGAAAACTGTTGCGATCCCCTATACTTCTGGGTTATCAAGACTATTTTCTGGCACCGTTGCCGGGGAGCATAGCTCTATTCTTTGAGTCACTTGGGATTTATATCTGCTGGACACTATGAAGAATTTGAAAGATGATCGAACTACTATTTTGCCCTCAACTACGAGGGGAGGTAAGGGACTGCCATCTAGCTCTGCACTAGATTCTCCTTCTGTTATGAGTAAGTTTGCGACACCTAAACCTACTACTGCTATTGATTCTGATATGTCGCATGTTATTGATGATGCCACTTTTGCTATGCATGATACTTATGATGAAACTACTTCTATGCTTGATACTACTGTGCCACTTGGTGAATATCTTGATGAGAAAATTGCTAGGTCTAGAGAAAGAGAAATTATTGAACCTGAACACGATGATGTTAGTGACGATGAACCTATGCCTGCTATTCCTGAGGGTTACCTTTTTGATGCTGAATCTTCTGCAGCTATTTTTGCTTGCCAGGTTAGATATGAACTTAAGAGGTTGCTAATTAAATGGAGTAAAGAATCTCTTAGAGATAGGATGAGACCCGGCCCTGCTTTTGCTACTTCACCTATTTGTGTTCCCGATAAGGATTATTATGATCTTTCTGTTGATCCAGATATAATTACTTTGGTTGAATCCGATCTTTTTTATGGCTATGAATCTGAAACTATTGTGGCACATCTTACTAAGTTAAATGATATAGCTGCCCTGTTTACTAATAATGAGAGATCGCGCTACCTTTATTTACTTAAGATATTTCCTTTCTCGTTAAAGGGTGATGCTAAGATATGGTGTAATTCTCTTGATCCTGGTTGTGTGCAAAGTCCCCAGGATATGATTTATTACTTCTCTGCTAAATATTTCCCTGCTCATAAGAAACAAGCTGCTTTGAGGGAAATATACAATTTTGTGCAAATTGAAGAAGAGAGTCTCCCACAAGCTTGGGGGAGGCTTCTCAAGTTACTTAATGCTTTGCCTGATCATCCTCTTAAGAAACCTGAAATATTTGATATCTTTTATAATGGACTAACTGATGCTTCCAGAGATTACCTGGATAGTTGTGTTGGTTCTCTTTTCAGGGAAAGAACACCGGATGACGCTGAAATTCTATTGAATAATATGTTGGCTAATGAAAATAATTGGGCACCTCCCGAGCTACCTCCTGAGCCAATTACTGAGCCTATTCCTAAACCAACTCCGAAGAAGAGAGGTGTTCTATTTCTTAGTCCCGGAGATATGCAAGAGGCAAAGAAATCTATGAAAGAAAAAGGTATTAAAGCTGAAGATGTTAAGAATCTACCTCCTATTGAAGAAATACATGGCCTTAATTTACCGCCTATTGAAGAAGTATATGATCTCAACTACTTATTTAATGAAGAACCTCCCGATATCCCGACACATGTAGTAAAGGTAAATTCTCTCTATAGATATGATAAAGCTGAAGTCCCTCCTACTAAAATTGCTAGTCAGTGCTTGGATGAGTTTGATGACTTTATATTTAAGCAAGATGACTTTAATGCTTATTTTGGTAGACAACTAAAACATAATACCTTTATGATTAAACGCTTGGGTGATTATATGGCTGATATTAGAGGTGAACTTAAACTTGTTAGCAAGCATGCTTCTATGGTTACCACTCAAGTAGAACAAGTACTTAAAGCTTAGAAAGAAGTGCTTGATGGAATGAATAGTAAGAAAAATGATTATGCTGTTAGAGTGGCTACTAGAACTGGTAGAATTACTCAGGAACCTTTGTATCCTGAAGGCCACCCTAAGAGAATCGAGCAAGATTCTCAGAGAAACAATATTGATATACCTAGTTCTTCTAAAAGGAAGAAAAAGTAAAATGATAGGACTTTGCAAACTTCTAGTGAACCTATCGCTAAGTCACTTGAGAGTCCGAATGATATCTCTATTTCTGATGCTGAAACACAATCAGGTGATGAACATGAGCCTAGTGATAATGTTAATGATAATGTTCATGTTGATGCTCAACCTAGTAATGATAATGATGTAGAAGTTGAACCTGCTGTTGATCTTGATAACCCACAATCAAGGAATCAACATTATGATAAAAGAGATTTTGTTGCCAGGAAACATGGTAAAGAAAGGGAACCATGGGTTCAGAAACCCATGCCTTTTCCTCCGAAACCATCCAAGAAAAAGGATGATGAGGATTTTGAGCGCTTTGCTGAAATGATTAGACCCATCTTTTTGCGTATGCGATTAACTGATGTGCTCAAAACAAATCCTTATTCTAAGTATATGAAGGATATTATTACTAATAAAAGAAAGATACCTGAAGCTGAAATTTCCACCATGCTTGCTAATTATACTTTTAAGGGTGGAATACCAAAGAAACTTGGAGATCCCGGAGTGCCTACTATACCATGCTCCATTAAAAGAAATTATGTTAAAACTGCTTTATGTGATCTTGGAGCCGGTGTTAGTGTCATGCCTCTCTCTTTATATCGTAGACTTGACTTGAATAAGTTGACACCTACTGAAATATCTTTGCAAATGGCTGATAAATCAACTGCTATACCTGTCGGTATTTGTGAGGATGTGCCTGTTGTAGTTGCAAACGTTACTATTTTAACGAACTTTTTTATTCTTGATATTCCCGAGGATGATAGTATGTCTATCATTCTTGGAAGACCTTTCCTTAATACTGTAGGGGCCATTATTGATTGCACCAAAGGCAATGTCACTTTTCATGTTAATGGCAATTAGCACACGGTACATTTTATGAGGAAACAACCTCAAGTTTATAGTATCAACTCTATTGGAAAAGTTCCATCGATTATATTTGGAGGTTTCGAATTTCCTCTCCCTACTGTCAAGAAAAAGTATGATATTCTTACTGTTGGGGGTTTTCATATCCCCGTTGAGGTAACTTAGTGTCATTCGAAATTTCTTCGGTTCCGTGATTATTCGGAATGAGTTTGTTAACAAGACTTGATCAACCTTGTTAGTGGGTTCATTTTGATGATCACGAGATGGATGAAACTAGAAGCACAACCTTCTGTACCCTCTTTATATTTTCTATTATTTAGTATAAATAAATTAAAATAGTATTTTTTGGTCTGTTTCCTAACTTGTCCGTACAATATAAAAATATCCCCAAAATAAAAGTCCTCAGAATACCATGCCAATTTTATATGATTTTTTCGGGAATATTTAAGAATTTACTGTGCAAAAATTACCACGGTGGCCCTCCTCCACTTATTCCTGCACCCATCTTCTTCCTCTGTCTCACACAAACACGAAAAACCAACTCAAGCACGAGTTCCAGCCCCGTTGCTGTGATTTTCGATCTCCTTGCTCAAAGCATCTTTCGCAAAACTGCTTGGGGAGATTGTTCCTTGGTATGTGACTCCTCCATTGGTCAGATTAGTTTTTGTTCTAGTGCTTTATTCTTTGCAAATTTGTGCTGCATAGGTGACCATGTTCTTGAGCTTGCATGACAAATTTATATGGTTCCAAGTAGTTCCAATGCTTTATATAGGCTCTAGGCACTTGCAGGAGTTGTTGCTATCAATTTTATTGAAGTTGGTTCACTTTTATTTGAAGTTACTAAATTTTTTAGATTGTTTCAAAAATAATGAAGAGACTTTTGAGGGGCTCGTCGAGCCGAAACTCTAAGGAAAAACAAAAGGAAGAAGAGGAGAAGCCCAAATTTAATTTACCTCGCACCGCGGAGGTCCGGCCTTGTGAATGGCCTTCCGATGACTTCTTGAGGAGAGCTGGGATTTATGAAGATTTATATTTATTGATTGAGGATGCTGGCCTCACCAACTTCCTCCACGACCAACTTCATCAGTATCTCTTACTCACAAATACTTTTGTGCAAAACTTCTACTTTTTCCCTAAGAAATCACCTCCAACAGTAGAGTTTCATTTATATGACGTTGTTAAAGAGATGACATTAGCAGAATTCTACGAGGTTTGCAGAATACCCTTTGAGGGCACCTTAGATGAACCCCACCATAACGAAGTAGAAGCTTTTGTTAACACTATCACGGTGGGAGAAACCAGAAAGGTTTCTGATACAAGGATCACTAGCATACATTATCCTGTTTTACGCTACTTTGCCTTATTTGCTAGTCGTTGCTTGATTGGATGCGGGAACTGTGGGAACCTTAGTATTCCTGATATTATTATTTTGCTCCATGGTTTATACCGCAATAACTCTGTTAGTATGGGTGGAATTGTTGCTAGACGGTTAAGCCTGAACCGTACTAAGGGCCCCATCTTTGGAGGCATTTATGCTTCACGCCTAGCTGAACATTTTGAAATACCTATTAGGCATGCAGAGAAAGAAGAAACAGCGCTGCCCCGTGCTTATTTAGATTACAAGAGTATGATAGCGCATGATTTTCTTGTTAAGAGTCGCGATGGGGAGCTCAAATATAAATTATACTTTGATAAACATCACCCTGAGACTATTACCTTGCCTGCTCCTTCTTTATTTAACTTGTTTGCAAAACCTCACATCGTTTCGTGGTCGGCTGTTCAAGCCTATCGGAACCCTATACCAGCCCCGGAGCCGGAGCCACAAGATGAGCCTCCACGACTATCTGTTTATTCTTCGGATCCAGAGGAGGCTGCCAGCCAGTGGCAGTCAGAGTCTTCTGCGTCACAGTATGACCCCAACTTCACCTACGGGTATCCGCCAGGCCATCCCTGGCAATAGACCAACTTAGGCCAAAAGCCTAAGCTTGGGGGAGTACGTATTTCCCACCGACATTACATTCATGTTCACACACACTTATTGCTAGATGTCGGTGCTCATACTTTTTCATTGTATTATCCATGCTAGTTTATTTTCTTCTTCCTGCTTTCTTCTTGTGTGTTTGATAAACTTTAAGAAAGACAAAAAAAATTAGTTAGTTTACTTTTCAAGTTTGTAGCAGAATTAAAAAGAAAACCCAAAAATATTTCCCGTTCTTCTTTTACTTGTTGGGAGCTTTCCCGTGTAAATAGTTTTTATTTCGTTTCCTTTTTTTGGGGGTCGAGAAGACTATATTGAAAATGCTTAGTGGCTCTTATATGCATGATTGATTAGTTAAACTCAGTGCCCATATTACTTGTCTTCTCTCTTGAGTTGAATGCTTGCAGATTCCAGCTTAGTCCAATGCACGTGCACTCCTATTATTATCCACATCGTTCGGTCGGGCAAGTGAAAGGCAATAATGATGATATATGATGGACTTATTGAGGGGAGAAAAGCTGGTATGAACTCAACCTCTCTTGTTTTTGTAAATATGATGATTCATCATTCTTGATTCAGCTATTATGAAGTAAACATATCTGCAATGACATTTAGAGATTATAGTTGCTTGTGCCATGCTTGACTAGCTATGAGTTATAATGGTTTACCTTGTGTGCCAACATGCTATTAGAATGATTATGATGTGGTATGATGGGGTGGTATCCTCCTTTAAATGAATTGAGTGACTCGACTTGGCACATGTTCACGCATGTAGTTGAATCCAATCAACATAGCCTTCATGATATTTATGTTCATGGTGGATTATATCCTACTCATGCTTGTACTCGGTGTGAATTAATTTTAATGCATGTTTACGACTGTTGTCGCTCTCTCAGTTGGTCGCTTCCCAGTCTTTTGCTAGCCTTCACCTGTACTAAGCGGAAATACTTCTTGTGCATCCAAACTCCTTAAACCCCAAAGTTATTCCATATGAGTCCACTATACCTACCTATATGCGGTATTTACCTGCCGTTCCAAGTAAATTTATATGTGCCAAACTCTAAACCTTCAAATAAACATTCTGTTTTGCATACTCGAATAGCTCATATGTCAACTAGAGCTTCCCTTATCTTCCGTGTTAGGCGGGTTATTCTCAAGAGGAGTGGACTCCGCTCCCCATTCACGAGAAAAAGGCTGGTATCCGGGATGCCCAGTCCCATGCTTTGTGCAAACTAAATCAAAATAACTGCAAACAAAACTCCCCTTGGGACCCTTGAATGTTGGAGGCACTCGTTGTTTCGAGCAAACCATGGATTGATGCTTGTGGAGGAAGGGGAGTATAAACTTTACAATTCTATTTGGGAACCGCCTATAATCTGTTTAGCATGGAAGATATCATCGTCTTTTAGTTGTTATGTTGACAATGAAAGTATGCCGCTCAAAATATAATTTATCTCTATTTCAAAACCGAGCTCTGGCACCTCTACAAATCCCTACTTCCCTCTGCGAAGGGCCTATCTATTTACTTTTATGTTGAGCCATCACCCTTCTTATTAAAAAGCACCCGCTGGAGAGCACACTGTCGTTTGCATTCATTATTATTGGTTTATTTCGGGTATGACTTGACTGGATCTCTTTTACCATGAATTACAATGTTTAGTCAGTCCTTGATCTTTAAAGGTGCTCTGCATTTATGTTTTGCGGTCTCAGAAAGGACTAGCGAGATACCATTTTGTTATACCATTTTATGATTATTTTGAGAAAGTGTTGTCATCCGAGTTTTGCTATTATGGCTCGCTAGCTGATTATGCTATTGATATGAGAAATTGTGAGACCGATGCGTCATTGTGAGTATGGTTAGTTCATAATAATTGCTGAGACTTGAATGCTGGCTTTTCATGTTTACAACAACAAGAGTAAACAGAGTTTGTAAAAGTTTTCCTTTTTCTCTTTCAGTTTGTCAACTGAATTGCTTGAGGACAAGCAAGGGTTTAAGCTTGGGGGAGTTGATACGTCTCCGTCGTATCTACTTTTCCAGACACTTTTGCCCTTGTTTGGACTCTAACTTGTATGATTTGAATGGAACTAACCCGGACTGACGCTATTTTTAGCAGAACTGCCATGGTGTTGTTTTTGTGCAGAAAAAAAAGATTCTCGGAATGTCCTGAAACTCCACGGAACACCTTAGAAAAAATAAAGAAAAATCCTCGCAAAAGATGAAGACCAGGGGCCCACACCCTGCTCACGAGGGTGGGGGTGCGCCCCCTGGGCGCGCCCCCCTACCTCGTGGTCCCCCTGGTGGCCCTCCGACGCCAACTCCAACTCCATATATTGGCTTTCGGGGAGAAAAAAATCAGAGAGAAGAAATCATCGCGTTTTACGATACGGAGCCGCCGCCAAGCCCTAATCTCTCTCGGGAGGGCTGATCTGGAGTCCGTTTGGGGCTCCGGAGAGGGGGATTCGTTGCCGTCGTCATCATCAACCATCCTCCATCACGAATTTCATGATGCTCACCGCCGTGCGTGAGTAATTCCATCATAGGCTTGCTGGACGGTGATGGGTTGGATGAGATTTATCATGTAATCGAGTTAGTTTTGTTAGGGTTTGATCCCTAATATCCATTATGTTCTGAGATTGATGTTGCTATGACTTTGCTATGCTTAATGCTTGTCACTAGGGCCCGAGTGCCATGATTTCAGATCTGAACCTATTATGTTTTCATGAATATATGTGTGTTCTAGATCCTATCTTGCAAGTCTATAGTCACCTACTATGTGTTATGATCCGGCAACCCCAAAGTGACAATAATCGGGACCACTCCCGGTGATGACCATAGTTTGAGGAGTTCATGTATTCAGTTTGTGCTAATGCTTTGTTCCGGTTCTCTATTAAAAGGAGGCCTTAATATCCCTTAGTTTCCAATAGGACCCCGCTGCCACGGGAGGGTAGGACAAAATATGTCATGCAAGTTCTTTTCCATAAGCACGTATGACTATATTCGGAATACATGCCTACATTACATTGATGAACTAGAGCTAGTTCTGTGTCACCCTATGTTGTGACTGTTACATGATGAACCACATCCGGCATAATTATCCATCATTGCTCCGGTGCCTATGAGTTTTCCATATATTGGTTTACGCTTATTTACTTTTTCGGTGCTACTGTTACAATCACTACAAAATACCAAAAACATTACTTTACTGTCTTTACTTTTGTTACCGTTACCATCACTATCATATTACTTTGCTACTAAACACTTTGCCGCAGATACTAAGTTTCCAGGTGTGGTTGAATTGACAACTCAGCTGCTAATACTTGAGAATATTCTTTGGCTCCCCTTTGTCGAATCAATAAATTTGGGTTGAATACTCTACCCTCGAAAACTGTTGCGATCCCCTATACTTCTGGGTTATCAGTATCATACACCACCCATATACCTTCCTCAAAACAGCCACCATACCTACCTATCATGGCATTTCCATAGCCATTCCGAGATATATTGCCATGCAACTTTCCACCATTCCATTCATATGACATACATTACTTTTGTCATATTTCTTTTTGCATGAACATGTAGTTGACATTGTATTTGTGGCAAAGCCACCGTTCATAATTCTTTCATACATGTCACTCTTGATTCATTGCATATCCCGGTACACCGCCGGAGGCATTCATATAGAGTTGTATTTTGTTCTAGTATCGAGTTGTAATTGTTGAGTTGTAAGAAAAAATAAAAGTGTGATGATCATCATTATTAGAGCATTGTCCTAGTGAGGAAAGGATGATGGAGACTATGATTCCCCCATAAGTCGGGATGAATCTCCGGACTTCATGAAAAAAATAAAAGAGGCCAAAGAAGCCCAAATAAAAAAAAGAGGCCAAACAAGCCCACCAAAAAATGAGAGAAAAAGAGAGAAGGGGCAATGCTACTATCCTTTTTCCACACTTGTGCTTCAAAGTAGCACCATGATCTTCATGATAGAGAGTCTCATATGTTGTCACTTTCATATACTAGTGGGAATTTTTCATTATAGAACTTGGCTTGTATATTCCAATGATGGGCTTCCTCAAAGTGCCCTAGGTCTTCGTGATCAAGCAAATTGGATGCACACCCACTTAGTTTCTTTTGTTGAGCTTTCACATATTTATAGCTCTAGTGCATCCGTTGCATGGCAATCCCTACTCACTCACATTGATATCTATTGATGGGCATCTCCATAGCCCGTTGATACGCCTAGTTGATGTGAGGCTATCTTCTCCTTTTTGTCTTCTCCACAACCACCATTCTATTCCACCTATAGTGCTATGTCCATGGCTCACGCTCATGTATTGCGTGAAAGTTGAAAAAGTTTGAGATTACTAAAGTATGAAACAATTGCTTGGCTCGTCATCGGGGTTGTGCATGATTAAATACTTTGTGTGATGAAGATAGAGCATAGCCAGACTATATGATTTTGTAGGGATAACTTTCTTTAACCATGCTATTTTGAGAAGACATGATTGCTTTAATTTGTATGCTTGAAGTATTATTACTTTTATGTCAATATGAACTTTTGTCTTGAATCTTTCGGATCTGAATATTCATGCCACAATTAAGAAGATTTACATTGAAACTACACCAAAGTATCACTCTGCATCAAAAATTCTTCTTTATCATTTACCTACTCGAGGACGAGCAGGAATTAAGCTTGGGGATTCTTGATACGTCTCCAACGTATCTATAATTTTTGATTACTCCATGCTACTTTATCTACTGTTTTGGACTATATTGGGCTTTATTTTCCACTTTTATATTATTTTTGGGACTAACTTATTAACCGGAGGCCCAACCCGAAATTGCTGTTTTTTGCCTATTTCAGTATTTCGAAGAAACAGAATATCAAACGGAGTCCAAACGGAATAAAACCTTCGGGAATGTGATTTTCTCACCGAACATGATCCAAGAGACTTGGACCCTTCTCCAAGGAACAACCGTGGAGGTCACGAGGGTGGGGGGCGCGCCCCCTGCCTCGTGGGCCCCCTGTTGCTCCACCGACATACTCCTTCCTCCTATATATACCTACGTACCCCCGTCAGATCAAATACGGAGCCAAAAACCTAATTCCACCGCCGCAACTTTCTGTATCCATGAGATCCCATCTTGGGGCCTGTTCCGGAGCTCCGCCGGAGAGGGCATCTACCACGGAGGGCTTCTACATCAACACCATAGCCTCTCCGATGAAGTGTGAGTAGTTTACTTCATACCTTCGGGTCCATAGCTAGTAGCTAGATGGCTTCTTCTCTCTTTTTGGATCTCAATACAATGTTCTCCCCCTCTCTTGTGGAGATCTATTCGATGGAATCTTCTTTTTGCGGTGTGTTTGTTGAGACTGATAAATTGTGGGTTTATGATCCAGCTTATCTATGAATAATATTTGATTCTTCTCTGAATTCTTTTATGTATGATTGAGTTATCTTTGCAAGTCTCTTCGAATTATCCGTTTGGTTTGGCCAACTAGATTGGTAGTTATTGCAATGGGAGAAGTGTTTAGCTTTGGGTTTAATCTTGCGGTGTCCTTACCCAGTGACAGAAAGGGTTGCAAGGCACGTATTGTATTGTTGCCATCAAGGATAACAAGATGGGTTTTTTTATCATATTGCATGAATTTATCCCTCTACATCATGTCATCTTGCTTAAGGCGTTACTCTGTTTTTAACTTAATACTCTAGATGCATGCTGGATAGCGGTCGATGAGTGGAGTAATAGTAGTAGATGCAGAATCATTTCGATCTACTTGTCTCGGACGTGATGCCTATATACATGATCATACCTAGATAACCTCATAATTATTTGCTTTTCTATCAATTGCTCAACAGTAATTAATTTGTTCACCCACCGTAGAATACTTATGCTCTCGAGAGAAGCCGCTAGTGAAACCTATGGCCCCCAGGTCTATTCTCATCATATCAATCTCCATTACTTTATTACTTGCTTTGTTTTTACTTTGCCTTTTACTTTTCACTTTGCATCTCTATATCAAAAATACCAAAAATATTATTTATCATCTATATCAGATCTCACCCTCGTAAGTAACCGTGAAGGGATTGACAATCCCTAATCGCGTTGGTTGCGAGTAGCTATTGTTTTGTGTAGGTACGAGGGACTCATGCGTGATCTCCTACTGGATTGATACCTTGGTTCTCAAAAACTGAGGGAAATACTTACGCTACTTTACTGCATCATCCTCTCCTCTTCGGGGAAATCCAACGCAGTGCTCAAGAGTTAGCAACCCCCTACCCCGAGGTCTTTCGGTTTTGACACCGACAATGGTGCTTTTGCTAAGGGTTCTATTGTGCGATCAACAAAAATATCGATGGGATTGCCGGTCAACAGCTCCGAACTTATAGGGCTCACTCGCACGCCCGAAGCTTCGATCACCAAAACGCCTCCATGTAAAGTTGAGGCGGAACATAACCCTTCTTTGGTTCCCATGGGGAATTCCCGCAAGGACCAGGGGCTGAGATACTTCCTGGAAAGTGAGTCGGACGACGGCCTGCCAGAAGCAGCCGAGGGGCCTGACCTTCAGATTAGTTCGGCCGACCTGATGACCATGAATTCGACATCGGATGAGGAGAACGGGGTTTTGAACCCACGATCTTTAGAAATCAGAACTCATTCTCTAACCTCCCACATAGAGTATCACCCCGACAACTCCGGCCCACTCGACATTTGGGATCTGGCCTACGTTTAGCAACTCCCTGACAAATCAATCAGGCAGAACTGCGCTAGTTTTTTTGTCTATCAAGAACAAGATATTGGATTACCTGGACTCTGACATAATTGCTGATTTCTAGCGTGGGTGCAAGGATAAAGGCGTCTCGAATGCCCTTGCTCGTCGCTGCGTACAAACACTCCCGGAATTATCCAAACTAGTGTCCCAATTCTGCGCCATTGAAGACGCTTGGCTCGCCGAGGACAACACGGTTCGGATTTGTGAAGATTATCTAAGACGTCAGGAATCGGTACCTCGGCGCGGGCCTCGGAAACAGAACACCTCGGGCGAATGACCTCGGAAGAAGAAGAAATCCTCCAGTCACCCAGAGACGACCCTGGACGACTTTCTACATAAACCTTGTCCAATCCACCCTCCTACACAACTCTTGCCCGACCCACAACCTTCGAGACTGTTGAGGCAAGTAGAAAAAGGGGGACCCGCCATCCAGGCAGGTACCTCCCACCACACTGAACAAACCTCGGACAAGGACGAGGTCTTTATGATCTAAGAGACCTTTGCATCCAACAACCAGCGCAAATGGGCCCTGCCTGAAATCAATTCCGTTCGGCAGGTTCCAACCCGGGGTGTGTGGATAGACACGCCAATAACCTTCAATCATAACGATCAACCGAAGTTAACCCCAAACAGGTGCCCTACCGCTCTAGTCCTCAACCCAATTGTAGGTAGCTGCCGATTTCACAAGGTCCTTATGGACGGGGGCGGCAGCCTAAATCTAATATATGTAGATACTCTAGATAAGATGTGCATCGATAAATCGCACATAGAACAGAGATGGACCACCTTTAAAGGTATAGTCACTAGGCGAGAATGTAACGCCCAATATGCGACCCTATCCTAAAGGAACTCGAAGGTCCCACCAAGGATAGAAGCGCATATTGGAGACGCTTTTGCAAGGTGGATATCATTACATCGTACCATTACATAATAGTTGGGGATACATACAAGAGGCATACAATGCCACATGAATACAACATCATACATAAGAGCAACATCCGACTACAGATGAAACACAAACAGAAACTCAACGACATCCACCCTGCTAGCCCAGGCTGCCGACCTGGAACCTATCCCCTGATCGAAGAAGAAGCAGAAGAAGAACTCCAAAACAAGTAAACATCACTCTCGCGTCATGATCATCGCATTACCTGTACCTGCAACTGTTGTTGTAGTAATCTGTGAGCCATGAGGACTCAGCAATCCCATTACCATGGATATCAAGACTAGCAAAGCTTAATGGGTATGGAAAGGATAAGTGGTGAGGTTGCAGCAGCGACTAAGCATATATGGTGGCTAACATACGCAAATAAGAGCTAGAAGAGAAGCAATGCAACATTCGAGAAGCTAGAAGTGATCAAGAAGTGATCCTGAAACTACTTACGTTCATACATAACCCAAACCATGTTCACTTCCTAGACTCCGCCGAGAAGAGACCGTCAAGGCTACACACGCGTTTGATGCATTTTAATTAAGTCAAGTGTCAAGTTCTCTACAACCGGACATTAACAAATTCCCATCTACCACATAACCGCGGGCACGGCTTTCGAAAGTTTATACCCTACAGGGGTGTCCCAACTTAGCCCATCATAAGCTCTCACGATCAATGAAGGATATTCCTTCTCCCGGGAAGACCCGATCAGCCTCGAAATCCCGGTTACAAGACATTTCAGCAATGGTAAAATAAGACCAGAAAGACCGCCCGGATGTGCTGACAAATCTCGATAGGTGCTGCACATATCTCGTTCTCAGGGCACACCGGATGAACACTACGTACAGCTAAAACCAGCCCTCAAGTTACCCCGAGGTGGCGCTGCAAGTGGCTCTAGTTCGGACCAACACTTAGAGAATCATTGGCCCGGGGGGGGGGGGTTAAAAAAAAGATGACCCTCGGGTTAATTACTCCCAAGGGAAAGGTTATAGGTTGTTATGCAAATGTAAAACCAAGGTTGGGCCTTACTGGAGGAGCTTTATTCAAAGCGAACTGTCAAGGGGTTCCCATACACCCGACCGCGTAAGGAACGTAAAATCAAGGAACATAACACCGGTATGATAGAAACTAAGGCGGCAAGAGTGGAACGAAACACCAGGCATAAGGCTGAGCCTTCCACCCTTTACCAAGTATATAGATGCATTACTTAAAGATAAGAGATATTGTGATATCTCAAAATAATCCTGTCCAACATGGAGCAATCTTCAACTTCACCTGCAACTAACAATGCTATAAGAGGGGCTGAGCAAAGCGGTAACATAACCAAGCAACGGTTTGCTAGGAAGGGTGAAAAGGTTAGAGGCTGACATGGCAATTTGAGAGGCTTGATAAATAAAAGATAGGTAGCGCAACATAGCGATAGAACGAAGCAACTAGCATAGCAATGGTAGTAGTGAGATCCAGGGTGACGGTCATCTTGCCTGAAATCCCGCTAGAAAGAAGAACGAGTCCATGAAGAAGACGAACAAGCGAATACGAACCAAGCGTAGTCGAACGAATCCTCATGACCGCAACGAAACAAGAACTATCGAGAAGAAGCACAACCGGAAAGAAGCAAACAACATGGTAAACACACAACACATAAACATGACATGATGCTCAACCAAGTATGATGCATGACAAGGCTATATGATGCTACTCATGGCAAGAGATGAAGCATACAAGAATAACACATCAAAGCAAGTTTAAAAGAGGCCGGAAACAACATATAACAAATCCGGTAAGTCCTGATATACAAAATTCGAAAAGGGTCCAGAACTGAATAAACGTTAAGTTGAAGTTTTTAAACAGCAAGTGAAAATACACCATGATGATCTACACGAAATTCTAGTCAAGTTACATATAAAGTTCATTTACTTCGGAGCTACGGCCTAGAAGATATGAGCAAAACAAGTCAAACATGGCATTGATGCAAAATGCATTAAAACATCAAGCAAACACTGTCAAACATGGATGCAACATGATAATATGAAACTACATGCAAAATCAAGCAAGTTTCATATAGAACATGCTCAAAACGGAGCGACGGTGCAACACATACACTCCAAACAAGATAGAACAACAATCTGCCTACAACAGTAAGTAGGCACTTTGCAAACATCAAAACAACATGCTACATGAATCATATGAGCATAAACTTGACATGCACTTCATGTACAGATAACATACTTTAAATATCATTAAGGTTCAGGTCCTTAGGCATCAAGATTAAACCAATGTGATCAATGCAAAATGCAACTTTATAACACAACAGCATATGCATGAGCAGAGTTATTATGATGGCAACTTGAGAGCAAGAAGGAGACAAGCTACAACAAGTAAACATAGAAACCAAGGACATGGAATCAAAGTACACATAACAAAATGAAAATAACATCCGGGCATCATATACATATGGCTCATGGATTAGTGGGAACCAACATGACAAGATTGAATGTTGAAACAGTTTCAGCAAGTGTAAAACAACAATATTATGATAGCATGTTTGCAAGCATGGAACAGAGGCATATGACATCCAAAATTAGCAAGCATGACATGTGAACAAAGTACTCATAGGATAATTCAAATCATGTAAGTGGATATTCTCCATAAGAGGCATATAATAATTACTATCAAGCTCACAACATAGCATCATGAAGTTAACAGAAATCTGGAATATTATATAAGCATGTTCATGGCAATGAAAACTTATGCTACAGGACATATATATGGCAAAAAAGGCATGGCATGATAGAGCATAACATAGACTACAAAACATTTCAACTAAGCATATCTAGATTATGCATGGATTAATTGGTAGCATCAGGCAAAGATAGCATCATGATATAACAGAAACAGACTTGACAGAAAGTCAACAACAAGTAGCCTACTTCACGAGATCGATGCACTCACTACAGGGCATAAAAAAAAATACATGGATTGCACGTCTGTAAAGATGGCATAACTATGCTCCTAAAACATGTAGACATCATGCCCATAGGATGCACGCACAAAATGCAACAAAAATGACAAATCAGCAAGTTACAACAGTTTTCAGCAGTTAACAGCAACATGCAGTTTTGCAGCAGGGATTAAGATATCAAGATGCATCCTAACATGAATGCAAAGCACACCAACATGTAGAGCATGAAGAGCAGAACATGTGCATATCAAGATCATCATCATAGGATAAATAGGGACAAAGTTTTAGCACTCACAAGATGCACAAATGATGTTAACATGCACCAGTTTATATTACTTAGCAGTTTTGCAACGAAGATTAAGGCATCAATATGAACAGGAACATGAATGAAAACTACTCCATCATCTAGAGCACTCTAAGATGAAGATTTCAACATATCATGCACGCAAAATGGAGCCACATGCACACAGTTACAAGCTGACAAAGATGCACACATAATATAGCATACCGGGGACTTAGCAGTTTTTGTAGAAAAAACACGGGGTGAGCGAAAGCACCTATAATGCACTCAGGGTGAGGGATTGGGCCGGAGTGGAGCTCACCTAGTGGGCTGCGGCCCAGGATGGGGATGGAGCGGGCCGATGTGGAGATGGGCCCTGGAGAGGCCCACGTGGGCCGGCTGGAGCTCATCCTCCTCGATCCTACCTGGATCGAGCGAGGCAGGGGCGGCGCCGTGGCTCCGACGAGGCGGGACGGCGGCGGACGGCGGGGATGAGGCGAAGACGGGGAAGGACGACAGGATCCGGCCGGATCTCGCCGAGGACGGGCGGATCCGAGGCGGAGGGCAGGGTCGGCGGCGGAGTCCGATGACGAGGCGCGCGACGGCTTTGGTGGGGAGCTCGCCTGCGGGAGGAGGAGCGCGGGGCTGCGAGGTCGACGGCGACGGGGCACAGACGGGTGGCGGGTTCCCGGGCGGCGGGGAGCTCCAGGCGGCGGCGGGGCAGGCTCGACCCAGATCAAGCCCGGGCGGGCCGGCCTCGGGCCTGCATGAGCGGAGCGGATGCGCGGGTGAGCTATGGGGCAATGTCGTAGCTCCTGGTTGGCTGCGTGCGTCGCCGACGGCGGGCCTGGCTAATGGGGGCACGACAAGTGGCGGCAGGGTGCTGGTTGGTACAGATTTCGAGGTGGAGACGGTTGGCTGCGATTGGTGGCGGCGGATTCGAGGAGAAGGGGTCTAGGGGTAGGGGAAGGAGCTAGGTTGCCAAATTTGGATGAGGGGTGTCCATATATAGCAGTGGCGGCTAGGGTTAGGGGGGTTTTTCTCCGTTTCAGAGCCGTTCGATCACCATCGGACGGTCCGGAGCGGAGGGGGTAGGTAGGTGGGCTACATGGGCTGTGAAGAGGAGTTGGGCTGCCGGTGAGAAGAGAGAGAGAGAGAGAGGCCCGGCGACAGTTCCAGAGACCGAAACGTCTGACGAAAATACCGGCAACGGTGCCGCTATAGATGACGGTTGGGCTATCAAACGGACTCCGAATGCGATGAAATTTGGCACGCGGTCCTCGTGATCTCTTTGTTATTTCGCATCTAAATCCCCTCAAGCATATTTGTTCTTCCCGGTGATTCATTCTCTTTCATCAGTTATTTTCGAATTCTTACGGTGGTTCCTTCAGCATTCCTCTCCCTTTTTCGTCATATCAATTCATTCATTCTTTCCTATCCTACCGGTGGTTCACCTTCCTCAAGGTTGTGCTATATACCCCTCAATCCCTTTTTCCAACAAGAATAAGTTGCATGCCAAATCCGTTGCTTGCCATCAATTTAATTTGGTGAGGATAAGCATAACGTAATTCTTATTCTTACTTCATCGTCATCAAGTAATCCCTTCCTTTGGAGTTTGTTCTTGATGAATAAATTCCAGTTCCAAGTGTTTTCATATTTTCTTTTTCGGAGTTCAAATTTTCCCTCAGCCATTTCGTTGGAACCTCCATCTAAATCACCACAAGGCTCATCTTATTCTTTCATCCTTCATTCTATCTCATCATCCTTTTGTCACCGGAGTTCTTCATGGTGATTCTTCATGATTTATTTCATTCTTCAAGAGTTCATCAAGATTCTTGTTGGAGGAGTTCAAGTATCTTTTCTTCTCGCGTCTCGAAGTGCAAATAATACTCTGTTTTCTTCTGAAGCGGGGTTTTGCACTTCTTGTCAGCTATTCAGACATTTGGTTGTGGTATAATTTCACCTCAAGTTTTGAGTTGTTTTTGATAAGTCCACAACAAACTTATTCTTTTGTTGTTGATTTTTCCAACAACTCCGTTAAACCCTTCCTTTAAGGATGCTATCTATTTCATTCGTGGTGGAAGTTGTTCTTCTCTTATCCGTTCTTTTCATTCCACTATTTCAATTCTTTCGGAGGCATTGTGTTGTTCATCTCATCAAGTGTCATCCCATCTTGTGAAGTCATGTTCTATTCCTTCAATTTTCAGCCGGAGTGCTTCCCAAATTCTTTTGTTCATTCCTTTTCTATCTTGTTCTAACCGAAGTGGTTTCAGAGTCTATCTTGCTTCTTGAGCTTGTCATTCTCATCATATCTGTCTTTCCTCTTTTCTACCCGAGTGCTCTCAACTTTGTTCTTCTTCCCTCTTGTGTTCTTACTTCACCTTTTCCTCTTTCTCTTCAGTCTCGTTCCTAAGATCTCGGGACGAGATCTCTTGTTAGTGGAGGAGAGTTGTAACGCCCCAAATGCGATGTGCCAGGTGTCATCCAATTATTCACCGTCGTTGCCATGCCATTTCCTTGCGTGTTGCACTTTGCCATGTCATCATGTGCATTTCACCTGCATGTTTTTTTCAAAACTTGCATCCGTTCGGGTTCCCCCGGTTCTCTCTGTTGTCCATTCTGAGCCCAACCACTCTCGCATGCGCCCGTTGCACCTCTCAGACCTCGTTTCGTGGGTAGCATAAAAATGTTCTCAGAATGGTATGAAAGTTTGCATGCGGTGTTGTTATGTGGTAGATAGACCGCATGCAAACTTTCATCCCATTCCGAGAACATTTTTATGCTACCCACGAAACGAGGTCTGAGAGGTGCAACGGGCGTGTGCGAGAGTGGTTGGGCTCAGAACGGACAACCGAGAGAACCGGGGGAACCCGAACGGATGCAAGTTTTGAAAAAACATGCAGATGAAATGCACATGATGACATGGCAAAGTGCAACACGCAAGCAAATGACATGGCAACGACGGCGAATAACTGGATGACACCTAGCGCATCGGATTCGGGGCATTACAGAGAAGCACGTTGCAGTGGAAAAATAACCACGGACGTGGTCTTTGTGTTGGAAATATGCCCTAGAGGCAATAATATTGTATTATTATATTTCCATTATTCATAATTAAGAGTTTATATTTCATGCTATAAATGCTATGATCCTGGAATATGCGATTCAATGGAAAACTCATATGCATGTGTGAAATGATAAACGGATAAAATAAAGTTTCCTAGTCTCGCCTCTAAGACTAACTCAAGTGTTGTTGGTGATCATGTTTTCCAGATCTTAGGATATCGTTAAGTGTGACGATGGTCCTAAAACAACATTGAGATTATGACGTTGGAAGAACAATCATATCGAATCGACCAAAACTTGTTTGTTATGAATTGAGTTAATATCATATGTATTCAATTGTATTAACATGGAGTGTTACATTTGTTTTAGTTCCTCATACCATGACGACAACTTTCAGGCTCACCGGAAAGTTTGACAAGTGACCGGACAACTCGAGAGTAGGTTTGCTCCTCCGGCGATAGAGGGATATTCTTAGGGCCCTCCTGGTGTGACAACATCCATCATCGTCTGGCCAGACAGAGGTGACTACGTCACAGGGATGCCGGAACAAGTTAACAAGAAAGAAGAACAAAACCAGTAAACAGGAGCAACGGTATAGTGAGCATGGTGATGACTCAAGAGGATACCGATGCACACTGGGTTTTGTAAAGTATCACGAAGCAAAGGAAACATTGCATTATAACCAAAGGTTCACTCGAATATCATTCATGTAATCATGGGGACCGATATGGATGTCCACGGTTCCGCTATCGGTCATTGAACGAAGGGGTTTCGTTCATGTCTATGATTTACCAAACCTACGGGGTTACAAGCTTAAGGTAATCATGATGTGCTAAGTGTTAGTAGTATGGGAGTTATGAGAATATATTTGTGAAATAGTTTCAGTAATATCCAGAATAGTTCCGAGAGGTTCCGGAAGCGTTTTGGAGTCACTGGAAGGGTTTCGGTGAATATCGGGTAATATTGGGTATTAGCGATTAATTATATATAGGTGGAAAATGTTTTCAGGGATGTTAAAAATATATATAATACACAGAAAATGTTTAAAGTATTATATATATAATTTAAATATCAACAAGCCTTAAAAGGCCAAGAGGTGGAAGGCAACTTGGGCCAAAAAGGTCCAAGTGGGAAAGTGCCACCCTTCCCTAAGGAAGGGGACTAAATTGGACTAGGGGTGGGAGTAAGACTCCCACCTCATTGGTGGCTGACCTCTCCTCCCCTCCTAACCTATATATACTAGAGGTTTTCCACCCTATTGAAAGACAAGTTTTGGGTGCCTCTTCTAGTTGATCTAGTTCTAGTTCTAGTTGGTCCTTGAGTAATTAGAGCTAGCCCTATCCACCTCTAATCCTCATAATTAGAAGCCCAGTGTGGTTCTAATCTCCTCCTTCTAATTCTTCGGCGATGATTAGCTCTGAACGGCGAAGCACTGCTGGATCATGAAGACCGTACGCTTGCAACCAAGTAGAGAGGCCGTGCTTTCGGTCTTCGGTTCGAGGGGTCGTTCGAGGGTGGTTCACGGGATCGTCATCAACATTCGAGGGACTTCAAGCACGATCGACACAGACTCTTCTTCTTATGATGCACTCCGGAGTTGGTAACGATCGTTGATCCCAACCTGCTATGCATCTTCATATTGATCTTGGTGATCGTAGGTGCGATTTTTTTTTGTTTTTTTACTGCATTTCCCAATAGTGGAATCAGAGCTGGTTTATGAGTAGATGCAAGTTGTGATCTAGATCACATCTGGTATGTGAGGGTTGATGTTCTTGCTATTCTTCCCATGAGTGTTGCTTCGGTTCAGTTCATCAACAAAATGATGTAATTTTGCTACAAGGTTCTGACAATCGTTTGATTCTGGTTGTCAATGATTTGCTAACAGTTCCTTGGGCTACATCATAGTTGAGAATAGTGAACCGTCGCATACACAAGAGGGTGCCGAAGATGGATGATCTTCTAGGGGGTCACGCGTATTGACAAAGTTTAGTGTGGGGGACGATACTTTTAATTAAGTCTCTCTTTCACACACCCCGAAACTTAATCTAGCATCAAGAACATCGCCTGGTTGTGCTTGCACAGGTAGCTAGTCTTAATTGCTAAAACTGGTTAACCTCGTAACTAAAATTTTGCTAAAACCGATTAGAGGACGTCTAACTTGGTTTTTGCAGGGTTTGCATATGATGTGGTATAGCCTTCATCATGATAATGAGTTTATGTATGAGATGGTTATATTTTGTAATGTTAAGTGGCTTGCGCATCACGACATGATGGATGGAGCCAAATGATTGCCACCTTAACATAAATATTGTAGAGATAGGTTACAAGTGATGGTGGCAAAACATACACGGAGGACCCCGATGAGGAGAAGTTGTACCAGGCACAGGACGCGGAGCTATAATTTTGTGCCACGACAGAATTTTAGATTTTGGTATCACGACAACATTTTCTAAAACAGTCGCCATGGCAACATTTTCTGAGATTGCCACCACGACAATGTTTTTGAACAATTGCCTCGGTAACGAAATATTGGCCGTCATGTCGCTTCAACTGGAGATTGAAGACGATCATGGAGGACTCCCATTGCCCAGGGCTATACCATATCATGCTATTATGAATTGCCTGAGATGTTTATTCCTTTGTTGTTTGCACCCTTTGATGCGTTGTAGTCAATTATTACGGTGATCTCTCACAGTAAATATCTAGCTAATAGGTGCTCTTCCCAGTGTTGCAACCATCTATAACATGTAGCGTTCCGGAATGCGACATGTACACATGAGAACAAATAGATCGTGGGGTCAGACCATGCATGTAGATAACACTCGGTTGTCTTGAAGTTCTAGCATAATAGTTCTAAGCTCGGAGCACAAAGCATGGAAAGATGAACAAGAGTCATATGGAGATACGATTGGAAAAAGATTGCCTACCGGTCAAATTCTCATCATCAATGATGCACACATCAATGGCTGAGAACTAGACTTGGATCTTGAATCACCCACAATTAATTATGAGAGATATTAATTTGAGTGGGAGTGCACTTTATATTAAAACTTGTTTAAACAATAAGTGTTATAAATTTATTATGAATTATGTCTACAATTATATGTGTGCTTGTTGTTGTAGATGGCTCACAATATGTTCAACTTAGCCCCAATGCGTGAGAAAGAAAAGTTGGTTGCAAATGGTGAAAACTATGCGGATTGGATCCGAAACCTGAGATTTGTTCTCAAGAGTGCTAAAAAGGAGTACGTGCTGGATCAACCCCTAGGTGAAGCTCCTTCAAAAGATGCTGCACCAGAAGAAGTTGCTGCTTATGCTACTCGTAGTGATGACTATGAGTCAGTCCAGTGCCTCATGTTAACTTGCATGGATCCTGAACTACAAAAGCGTTTTGAATGATCCACCACTCAATTTATAATTTGGTCACTCGAAGTTCTGTACAGGAAACAGGAAGGACCGAACAGTTTGAATTAACCAAGGCCCTGATATAATGCAAGCAAACATGGTTCTTGAATGAGTGAGCATATAGTGAAGCTTGCTGGTTATCTTGATAGGTTTGCTTCACTGGAATTTGAAATTCTGCCAACATTCGGTACATATATTGTGCTTGCTTAACTCCCCCATCTTATGATGGTTCCATCATGAATTACAACATGAACGGGATGGAGAAAAGTGCAAAATGAGTTGCTTGCTATGCTCAAAACTGTGGAAGCTGGGATGCAGAAGAACAAAGAAGTGTTGATGGTCAACAAGACTACCAGTTTCAAGAAGAAGGGAAAGTCCATGAAGAAATCTACTAGTGCCGGTAAGACCGCTTTCTAGAAGAAGAACAAGGGTGGAGCTAACAAAGAGACTGAATGTTTCTGCTGCAAACAAAAGGGTCACCGGAAGCGAAACTGCAAAAAGGTACTTAGCAGATAAGAAGAACGATTCTTCAAACAAAGGTATAAAAGTTATATAATATTAATGTTGTTTTACTTGTTTTTGTATGTCATAAGTATTTGATACTAATCGATTGCTTTTAATTTGCAATCT
This sequence comes from Triticum dicoccoides, assembly GCF_002162155.2. Lineage (NCBI taxonomy): Eukaryota > Viridiplantae > Streptophyta > Magnoliopsida > Poales > Poaceae > Triticum > Triticum dicoccoides. Next base: position 383,162,148 of record NC_041389.1, on the reverse strand, counting down.
GATATAGGAACTACAGAAAGCTCACAAGTTGAAAAGAAATAAAGAAAAGATGATAGTCAAGGATGGTGATGGGATCACTACTCAAGACTGATGGAGTCTATCTTCAAGATTTATCTTAGGATCAAGTAATAGTTATTAGGTTCCAGGGTTGGATAAGACATTATGTTTTGGATTATGCAATGGTCATTCTTATAAAGTTTTGAACAATAGTTGTTGAAATAATTATAAGAATATGTTTTGGATTTACCACAAGTTCCGATGGTTTATTCATGAAATCTTGATTTAAAGTGTCATGGAATTGTCACGTAAGATGTCCTAGTGAAAGGACTTAGTCGTGGAGCCATCGCAACTAGGAAGCTTGAAGGGGTTAATCAGGACAAGAGACACGAGAGTTTTATACTAGTTCGGCCCCTTATGATGAAGGTAAAAGCCTACGTCTAGTTGTGATTGGGATTACTATGTCTCGATAACCAGGGAGCAAATCGCTTGACCTAGCTCTCGAGTTGTTGTTTTGTGTCCTGAATCACCGCCGGGTCGTCCCTTTATATACTGAGGTCGACGCCCAGCGGCTCTACAGAGTCCCGACCGGCTTATAGACTGTATCCGGCTCGGTCTCTTAATATTTCTTGCCTTACAGTACAAGTCACATGAATAAGGCGGTTTAACACTACGGGCCTTAAGTCCCCTCTAGGCCTTGGGCCCTTACTAAGCCGCCGTCTTCAACCTTGAGCTTTGGTCTTCAAGAATGCTTATAGGTATAACCCGGCCCCTTCTGGCGGGTCATACCTATTAGTTATATCCCCAACATTAGGCCCCAGACTAATTTGAACTAGTTCATGTCAGTCTTCAATACTTAAGAAAAGTCTTCTGCTCCTTACTAAAGAAAATTCTTGTAACCCGCCATGACGTCACCCTTCAGATTTGCGGTAACCCGCCATGACGTCACCTATCATAAATGTGTGGTTTGTCCAATATATCCTAACGGATCTCTGTCTTAATGACCATCCAAAAATCGAGGCGCCCTTGTAGCTGGATAAATTTCTTTTTCGGCCTCCTCATTTTTCGCACCCACTTAATAGGTTTTCCTTATAAATAACCCCGACCGGGTCTCTTTTCCAATCTCCGTTCGCATCTTCTTCCTCTCGCCCCCATCTGCCACTGGAGCTCCACCACTGTCGCCACTGCGCCCTTCGTCCTCGTCAAGCTTTGGTCGCTGCATCACCCCGACCTTGACCAGAGAACGACAGCGCTCCTCCTCCGTAGATCCTCCACAGTAAGTGTTTCCCTTTCCACGCCATAGATCTGCATTAGGGTTATCGTATTCTTCTGCACATGCATAGTTCATACGAGCTCTTGTACTTCTGTTCCTTGCCACGACGTCGCCTGATCCAAAGAACCTCATGGATCTGATGCGGTTAATGCTCCACATCCATTTTGATTAGCAATGGACCTCCTTTCCTTGTAAGAAAACCTCATCGTAACATATGAACTTCTCTGCGCCCTGTTTTTAGGTCTAGTAATTTTTCTTTTCTGAACCTTTGTTTGATCCAAAGTAATTACTGCAAACTGTAAAACTTGTTTGTCCTACACTTAGGAAAAATCCATACTTTGTTAGACTTGTCAGTCATGGCGGCTCTCACTGTCGGATTTTAAGGAAGTAATGCTCAATGAATAGTTTGAACTTCCCTTATCGGTTTAAATAGCACTGCCGGCTTATAAAACCTATGGCGGCTTAAGTAAACCGGATGTAACTATCCTTATACCATTAGGCCCCTTCATAAATCGCCATACTGGTTTCCACAGTAGTACTTTTATCTTGTCCGGCTTAAATTTGAACTGGCCCTGTTTACTTTGTCTGTAGGCTTTCAAACATAATGGCGCCCAAGGCACCTACCTCTTGCAACTAGGTGAAATCCATTGTTACTGATAGCACGCTAAATGACTTTGTGAAAATCGGCTATCTGCCAAAGAAAGAAGTCATGCCTTATCATGCTCCTAACCCGGATGAAGAAATCCCTCAACCTAAAGACGGAGAGGTTGTTATCTTTACAGATCATATGAACCGGGGTTTTACTCCCCCTGGTTTGAAGTTTTCCAGAGATGTGCTGAAGTTTTTTGACCTTTGTCCACAAGACATCGGACCCAATTCCGTGTCTAACATCTGCAATTTCCAAGTGTTCAGCGAAGTTTATCTTGGTGAAGAGCCTAATTTACTGCTTTTTAGAGAGCTGTTTTACTTGAACCGCCAAACAAAGTGTGCCAGCGGTCAGAGCTTGTAACTTGGCAGAGTTTCAATTCAGCACCGCAGGGATGCGATCTTCCCCTATGCTAACCCACTAAGCCATCCCAAAGATTGGAACATGACGTGGTTTTACTGCAAGGATACCTCCCCGGCTGACGAGAATCCTCTGCCCGGCTTTCGTGCCCTTCGTCTTGACACCAATCATCCTCTTCCCGACAAGATTACCGCCGCAGAACGTAGATCCCTCGCTCCTACCCTGTCCAAGATTAAGGCTCGGCTGGGGAATGGGTTGACGGGCATTGACCTAGTTCGGGTCTGGCTTGGCTGGCGAGTTATCCCATTGAGCCGCCGTACCGTCTTAATGTGTGAATATACTGGTGCCAAGAATGACCCCCTGCACCATAGTCCTGACGACTTACCTGATCATGTTGTTGATGACATGACCAAATCTCTTCTCAACGAGAGTTTGGCAGATTACGGCAGAGTGGGTCTAGCCCCGTTCTGCAAAGATAACCCGGCTCCAAAGGTAAAACGCCCATATAAAATGCTTATCTTATTCACTTAATGCTTCACCCATACTCATAATATGCTTAATCCTTGCAGGTGGGTGATAAATTTTGGAAAGTTAAATATGATCATGAAGCGGCCAAGAGAGCCAGGAAAGAAAAGAAAGCCGCCAGGAAAGAAGCTTTCAAAAGGAAGGGCAAGAAAGCTACTGCTTTTGACTTGCTTCAGCTGGTGGACTCTTCTGAGTAGGAGGTAGCCCTTGACTCCCTTGGCTTATTTTTTAATCATCTTATTGACACTGATCATCAGCAGGAGGACACTGGGACAAGCCGTAGCAAGGCTGACAAGGTAACTATCCTTTCCTTCGACTCTGAGCCTTTGCCAAGATAGAAAATCCGCAGGGTGACCCGGAAAGTAAGATTTTCTCATCCTCTAGCTCATCACGATCCTCAATTTCTTTTGAAGCGGCAAATTCATGAGAGCCGGAGGCAGACCCGGACCAGCAAGGACGCGGAGCTCTCCTCCGGCTTACCAAATACTCCAAGGAAACGCCGAAACGAGGTTACATCTGTTTTAACTAAGTTTTACCCCTTGGCGGGTCTCTTTTGTCAACCACTCAATCCCTCTGACTCGGATTATCAGGATACTTCCCCTTCCTCCGACGAGTCATTGCAGTCTAATCTGCCAACCTTTAAGACTACACCAGGGTACAATAAGCCGCTCACTTTTATAGTTATTGTAATCTTCTTGCTTCTGTATTAATCCTTTTATTTGAACGCAGCGGTCAAGCTAAACCCAGCAAGATGGTTAGAAAGAATAAACCAACTGAAGAAAGAGTCACAACTGAGCCGACTCTTGAAACAACCGTGCCGGAGTTAAGCACTCATGAACCGCCACCTGAACCAGCACAAGATGTGTCACCTCCTACCGACCTGTCCACTGACCAAGGTGCTACCGACTCAGAAAATCCCAAGCCTCCAAGCCCAACCCGGACAGATGATCCTTCCAATGCTGATGTCGAGATCACCAGAACCGGCTATGCTGAGCCGGGGAGGCCAACCGTGCTGGAAAAATGCCCCGCCAAGGAAGAACTTCTGGACCAACGCCGAGTCAAGATGGATGTCACCAATTATGCTCATATGAGCATTGGAGATGTCTTCTCTGGCTATATTAGCCAAGTGCACAGTAGCTGGAACCTCGAGATTGACATGGTGAAGCAGATGCACCATAAATTCGAGGTATAACCCGTTTTCTATTGTTCATTATCCTATAGTATGTTAGCCCCCAAGTCTGCTGCTTAAGATGCTTATGCTGTAGACTTAGAAACAATCTTGACAACATAAAGAAAGGACATTTTTTCCAGCTTACCATGTAGTCCCCAAGGGGCGGCTTAACCAATATGGTTAGCCGACTCTTTATAAAGAAACTCTTATGGGTCTTTGAACAGCAGTATGCATTAGCCCCCAAGTGCCACGTTGTATTGCTTGCAAAATGCTTGGGACTTTCTCATATAAATCACCATATAATGAATCGTCATAGAAAAGAAAAACTCTGTAGGACATTAGCCCCCAAGTGCCAAGTGTTATTGCTAGAAAAATGCTTGGGACTTTAATACTGCATAATCAATTTGATTTGAATTTTGCCCTTGTTTAGGCTACCACGAGTCAACTCGAATCTGAGGTGACCAATCTAAAGAGCCGCCTTGAAGTCCAAGAGTCAGAACTTGAAAAGGCCAACAGCAAGTTCGAATTCAGTGTTTATGAATAGGAGAAACTGAAGAAAGAATTTGAGACTGAGAAGAAAGCCTGGGCGGATGAAAAGACCGCTTTGATAAGCCGAGCTGAAAAAGCAGAAACGGCTCTGGAAGAAGTCACTGGAGAACTGTCCGGTTTAAAGCGCCATATTTCTCAAATGGTTGCAACCATCTTTGGTAAGTCACCTTGCCATTGTGTACATATCTTAAGCCGTGCAATAGAGTATACGCCAGGAATTAACTCTTCTGATGATGCTTTGTACAGGACCCAAAAGCTCAAATTTAAACCACAACATGCTGATGAAACTGAAAGCCGTGTATACCTTGGTGGAACAATTGTACACCGGGTCACAATGAACAATTGCTTCGGTGGCCTTGTCCAATGAGATGCCAACCCTCCTAACACAAGTCTTGAGGAAGCTTTCTGTCCTTCTACAACGGATCAAGGAACTGAGACGGTCAGCTGCAAGAGCCGGAGCAATAAATGCTCTAAGCCGGGCCAAGGCCTGGCTACCTGAACTAGACCCGGAGGATATTGCTATTGGTTACCCAAGTCTGAAGGAAGATGGCACGCCGTTTGAGGATGCAGATTTTCTTGCCTGTGTCAAAGAGATACGCCCCGTGGCAACTCTGATAGCCACTGAAGTAGATCTTACCAAGTACCAGGCGGGTTATGATGAAGAGAATCAAAGAATTCCAACACCCCAATATGACGTGACCAGTCTAATTCCCCCAATTCATCAGCATACCTTTGCTCCTGAAGTTGACCCGGCCGGTCTTGTTGATGATGAAGCTGAATTTGAAGCCTTAAACAACATTGACTGGTCATCATCAACCTTCCAGGAAAAGGAGCAGAGCACAAGCATGGAGAGGGCTAACCCGGACGCTTCCGGCCAATCCTGAAGGTGAACCTGTCATGGCGGCTCATTACTTGGTGTAAAAAACAATGCAAACTATTTGGACTTAATGAGTCCTGTAATAGGATAGAGATAACTTTGTTGTGGCCGTGCCATTGTGCATGTTTTGATGCTTAACATCTTTAAACCGGCTTGCTGTATTCGTGCACATAGTTGATCATATTTGAAAAACTATCCTTCAAATAAACTGCCAGGCAGGTCAAAAGGTTGTCACAACAATCATAGATTATCTGATCTACAAAAAACACAACTATGATCTTATGCTTAAAACCTCGCAACTTGCATCACCGGTTTATATGACCCGGTCAGTAAGGATAAAGGCCCCAATATTTGGATATTCAAAAAGTACAATGATGCTTATGATTGGCGACTCATCAGTCGATATTGAACTAGTATATATCAATCATACTTAAAGTTGTAAGCCTTAGGAAAAACCTGGAGTCAAACAATGGGCCTTCCAAAGACAACTTAAATCAAAAAGAGAAGTAAAAATGGCAAGGCTACTGATTCGAATATGATCAGTGAACCGTTCCAGAGGGGTTTTTAAACTAGAATTCGAATATGATCATGTAGCCTCCAATGGCTTTGGCATTGCACCGATCAAGAGGGTACCGACAACTGTGTTCTCTTTGGTTCAAATACGACCTATGTTTGAACAGGAAGCCCCCTAATGACCTTGAGAGTTTTTTAACGACTCTAATTCGAATACGATCAAAGTCGGTTCCCAAATGGGGTTAAGCTATGATTCGAATACGATCAAGAAGCCCCCAAGTGAGCTTGGCAGTGTGCCAATCAAAAGGGTATCGACAGCTGTGTTCTCTTTGGTTCGAATACGACCTATGTTTGAACAGGAAGCCCCCTAGTGATCATAATTTATAATGGCTAGATTCAAATACAATCATAAGCCGGATCAGAACGGGCTGAGCCGGATCAAATATGATCAGCCCCTCGAGCCTTCCAATTTCCTAGACCCGTCAAAATGAATTGTCCATTATGTATTGTCTGGCTTTTGCTCAGGCATCTGTAGCTCTGTCCAATCATTGATGAAGTCTACCAACGCTTGAGATTTAATAGCTGTGCGTGGCACATATTTTCAACCATGAGGCCCAAGTTCAATGGCCCATTTGGCGATTCGCCCTGTGGCCTCTCTGTTCTGAATGATATCCCCAAAAGGGGAATAACTAACCATAATGATGGGATGGCCCAAGAAATATTGCTTAAGCTTCCGGCTTGCCATGAACACCCCATAGACGAGCTTCTGCCAATGCGGATATCGCTGCTTGGACTCAATCAGTACCTCACTGATGTAATAAACCGGCCGTTGGACCGGGTGCTCCTTGCCAGCCTCCTTGCGTTCCACCACGATGGCCACGCTGACGACACGCGTGTTAGCAGCCACGTATAGTAACAAGGGTTCCTTGTCAATGGGAGCAGCTAGAACCGGCGGCTCAGCCAACTGCCTCTTCAGATCTTCAAAAGCAGCATTGGCGGCGTCACTCCAAGTAAAGCTATCCGTCTTCTTCATCATCTGATACAGCGGTATAGCCTTCTTCCCTAACCGGCTTATGAACCGTCTTAAAGCGGCAATACGTCCCGCCAAATGCTGAACATCATTGATACATGCTGGTTTGGCCAGAGAAGTGATGGCCTTGATCTTCTCCGGGTTAGCCTCGGTGCCCCTGTTAGAAACTAGAAAGCCCAAAAGCTTGCCTGCAGGTACACCGAAAACACACTTGGCCAGGTTAAGCATCATTTTGTAAACCCAGAGATTCTCAAAGGTTTCCTTGAGATCATCAATCAAGGTTTCCTTCTCCCTAGATTTCACCACTATGTCATCCACATAAGCATGAACATTGCGCCCAATCTGATTATGAAGACAATTCTGCACACATCGCTGGTAAGTCGCCTGGGCACTCTTGAGCCCAAAAGGCATTGAAACATAGCAGAAGGCTCCAACTGGAGTAATGAATGCCGTCTTCCCCTGGTCCTTAACTGCCATCTTGATCTAATGATAACCAGAGTAAGCATCCAAAAAACTCAAACGCTCACATCTAGCCGTAGCATCGATGATCTGATCAATACGAGGGAGAGCAAAAGGATCAGCCGGACAAGCCTTGTTTAAGTCCGTGTAAACCACACACATACGCCAAGTGCCGTTTTTCTTAAGGATAAGAACCAGGTTAGCCAGCCACTCTGGATGAAATACTTTGATGATGAACCCAGCCACCAAGAGCCAGGCCACTTCCTCACCAATGGCCTTCCGTCTCTCCTCATTAAACCACCGAAGAAACTGCTTGACCGTCTTAAACTTTGGATCAATATTAAGAGTGTGCTCAACGAGTTCTCTCGGTACACCTAGCATGTCAGATTGTTTCCATGCAAAAATGTCCCGATTCGCATGGATGAACTCGATGAGCGCACCTTCCTATTTGGGATCCAAATTAGCACTGATGCTGAACTGCTTGGATGACTCGCCCGGAACAAAATCGACAAGCTTAGTCTCATCGGCCAACTTAAACTTCATGACCGGCTCATGCTCTGTGGTTGGCTTCTTTAAAGATGTCATGTTTGCAGGGTCAACATTGTCCTTGTAGAATTTTAACTCTTCCGCCGCGTAGACCGACTCTGCATACGCCGTGTCACCCTCTTCACATTCCAGGACCACCTTGCGGCTCCTGTGCACCGTGATGGTTCCCTTATAACCCGGCATCTTGAGCTGCAAGTATACATAACATGACCGTGCCATGAATTTGGCGTAAGCCGGCCGCCCAAACAGAGCATAATACGGGCTCTTGATCTGGACTACTTCAAACGTCAATTTCTCTTCTCTGGAGTCATATTCATCCCCAAAGGCTACCTCCAATTTGATCTTGCCGACTGGATACGCCGACTTACAGGGCACGACTCCATGGAAAACAGTGTTGGACTTCTTAAGGTTCTTATCAGTTAGCCCCATGCGACGAAAGGTCTCGTAATAAAGGATATTGATGCTGCTGCCTCCATCCATGAGCACCTTGGTGAACTTGTATCCACCCACTTGAGGGGCCACTACCAGGGCTAAGTGACCCGGATTGTCAACCCGGGGAGGGTGATCCTCTCTACTCCATACAATAGGCTGCTTAGACCACCTCAAATAATGAGGAATTGTCGGCTCAACCGCATTCACGGCCCTCTTATGAAGCTTCTGGTCCCGTTTACATAAACTAGTGGTAAACACATGGTATTGCCCACTGTTCAACTGCTTTGGATTGCTCTGGTATCCACCTTGCTGTTGCTGCTGACTTCCTTGACCAGACTGTTGGTTATATCCACCCTGGTTTCCCTGGGAATTTTTAAAATTGGGATCTGACCCGCCACCCGAGCCATGAAAACCGCCACCACCTGAGCCGCCCGGGCCATTGTTACCGTCAAACATGTTGGAATTTTTGAAAGCCTTCATGATCGTGCAGTCCTTCCATAAATGAGTAGCCGACTTCTCCTTGGTATTGTGTCTCGGACAAGGCTCATTCAACAATTGCTCAAGTGTGGGTCCTGACCCGCCGGATCGAGGGGGTGGCCTCCCCTTGCATCACTGGTTATTACCCTGCGCACTGGTGTTAGCCACGAAATCCAAACTATCGTCAGCCTTATGTTTATTACCTCCTTGATTTGCCGGGTTGTGCTGACACTACAAAAAAAATACACTTCCGTGATGATACGTGTTTGTCACAGTAGGTCGCGTTTTTTGTCATGCATGTACATCCATGACAAATTTATGACAGAATCAAGATAGTCATACCTGTGCTATCGTAGAAGTGATCCATGACATTACCAAAATTATCATCACGGAAGTGTCCACTTCCATGACGATAAATCGCGCGTCACAGAAGTGCTTTCGTCAAGGGTGACCGACACGTGGCATCCACCGTAACGGAACACCGTTAAGCTATCGGGTCAGGTTTTGGATCCGATAACCCGTTAACAGCCCCGACCAATGGGGATTTTCTACGTGTAAAATCATCATTGGCTGGAGGAAACACGTGTCGACTCACCGTTGGGACAGATGTCATCCGCTCATTGGACCGAAGGCGCCTATGATACGGCGACACGTGGCACGGCCCAACAGAGGCCCATTCCTGTGAAAAGGCCGGCCCGTTTGACTTGGTCAAAAGGTGGCGGCCTGGCCCACGGAAAGCCTGTTAACGGCCTGTTCGCATATATCCCATTTACAGCCCGCTAACCCAGGGCCCATTACACCCTATCCGAATTAGGACCACTAGCGTCATCTGGCCCGTCCAATATGATTCAGCTCGTTTTAACTTCCGGCCCATGTGTGGCCCATGACTTCTTTCGGCCCATATGAGGACCTTTGTAACTCTTGGCCCATTAACGGCCCGTGGTGAAACTAGCCCGTAATGAACAGTGTATCACTTTATACCCATTAACGGCCTGTTATTCCATTGGGCCATTTCCAGCCCAAGTTATCTTTCGGCCTTCTCAGGGCCTATTGATTCTTGGGCTCACTTGCAGCATTCGGTTACATACGGCCCATTACTGTCATTTTCTGCTTGTGGGCCAAATTCAGCCCATCGTTACAGTCGGCTCGTTTGCGGACCGTTAATACGTTGGGCCGTTTTCATGTAAAAAAACCCGTTGGGCTGTTTTCATAGAGTTATCAAATACAGCCTATTAACGGCCCGTTATGGTCCACGAATAGTATGGCCCATGATTGTCGAAATGATGATACGCCCCGTAGAAGGCCCATGGATCCTATGGCCCGTATGAGGCCCATGGATAGTACGGCCCGTAGAAGGCCCATGGAACGTGTGGCCCGTAGAAGGCCCATGGACCCTATGGCCCGTAGAAGGCCCATGATCCCTAAGGCCCGTATAGAAGGCCGATGGATCCTACGACCCATATAGAAGGCCAATGGTCCTACAGACGAACGAAGGCCCATGGATCATAAGGCCTGCAGGACGCCCATGGTTACAACAGTCCGTGTGTTGCCATGATTATTTTTGCCTAGTTACCAAAAATAGGCTATTGTGGCCACTAGAAAAACACAGAAAAAGAACTGCAGTGACTACAAGCAAACAACTAAACAAGACAATAAGGAAATAAATAAGCAAGCAATTAAGGCTAGCCTATTACCGCTATTACACATATTACATACACTGGGCATCAAAGTTCGCCACCAGTGCAAATATAGGGAACAAAGGAGCATATTACATACACTGGCCGTCAAAATTGGCCACCAGTGCAAATAAACGCGGCAGCAAAACAAGAGCATAACTGAAACAACTTCAAAAGAGCTCAAGAAACGTTATCCTTGGTATCCACCATGCTGGCAATAAGCTTAGCAAGCTGATTAGCTTTGTCCTGTTTGGCGCTAAAATCCTCCAACGCTTGCTGTTGCACCAGAAAGTATGCATCTGAATGCTCCAGGGACTTCCGTAGTCCTTCCGCTTCTTGTGCAGCACAGCTGATCAATGTCTTTCAGCTTGTAGTTGAGACTCAAGAAACCGAACTGATTCAGACAGTGAGTTTGAATAGCTTGTGCAAGCGGTAGTGGCCAGTAACTCGAACACTAAACCAAGACAGGACTTTGGGGTTGTCTCGTCGTCTTCAAGATAGTCTTGCTTAGCTGTTTTATCAGCTTTGTTGGAGACCAACAAGGATGTGTCACTATCCTGAACCTTATCTGCATTACTTCCTTTACCATTGCTTAATAAGGCACTCTTCCCCAATATTCTGTCAGCATTCTAAAAGAAGAAACAAGCAGACACATAACAAGTTTAGCATGTACTAGTATATGAAACTCATTTCAGTGAACCAGTTCACTAGTAAGGTGGACAGTATTACACTACCAAGTCTTCTATTGCCAAGTACTAGTACATAATAAAAGCATCAAACAAACATATATCTATGTCCTATGGCCACTGCATTGTCTTGCCAAATCAAAATAGAGACACGGTTCAAATCATATCAGTTCAAGAAAAGCAGCAGTGAAAGAATACAAAGTGTGGGAAACTACATGGCACAACAAGATTTCAGATGGGTACCACGGGTCTACATGTACAACAACACTATTGGCTCTGTTGTGATGCTAGTAATGTGCATGATATGAAAGTCAACTGTATACACAATTGAAATTGAAATCAAAAGAGCTATTGATAAGTGCAAACCTGTTAAAGAAACATGCGCGAACATACCTGCTGTGCCATTGGAGTTTCGATTGGATCCTTCAATTTAAAAATAAGTTTGTATCAGTAAATACAGTGATACAAGGGCAAAGCAATCATAGTTAAAAAAGGCGCGCCTAAGCGAGCGCTTAAGCACGCCTAGGCTCTAGGCGTTGGCAAAACGCATTGCGCATAACTACGCTTAATCTGTGCATAACTGTGCATAAGCATGCACTTTGGTCAGTAAAGTGCAAGGCGGTGGCAAAACGCACAATTAATGCCTAGCGCTTTTTTGAACTATGATAGCAATGGAATCTTAAATTGAACATTTGTTCTTCAGGTTTAGGCACTTGTTCTACATGAACAGAGTACAGTAAGACGCAAGAATATAATACTTAAAAATAGAAAATGAGCTCATAGACCTTACCACATTCTTGGTTCGGGACCAGTACAGAACAAGGCGTTCCTAGTCATCGTCCAGTAAATGTGTCTCAGGAGAACACAAGGGAATTTGATGAGTTTCTTTGCCGGTGAAGTACGTTTTCTTCAGGTAATTCCGATACTGCCACCAAGCATTCTTGAAGATAGGAGAGGTATTAGCACAGGTTACCTCATCCCGAGTTTCCAAATCGGTCCTTCTCTATAGAGAAAAATGGGAAAATTTGCTGTATTATAACCATCATGGAGGTAGGATGTATGGGACGAAGCAAAGTAATTGCCATGAATAACATTACTTACACATAACTCCTGGACAAACACCTGCAACTGGCATTTTCCTTCATCTTCAGTATAATATTTCCAAGATGGGAAGATACGCACATACGATTTAACAACATCAAATGTGATAGATGCTAAACTACGACTAGTTGCTTGTGCTTCCTCCACAGGAATAGGCGTACTAACTGGTGGAGTTGGGGTTCGTCGTGATAGTACTGGCCCTTTGGGCATTGGAGCTGCCTTACTAACTGCTCTTGTTTGGGAGCTCTGTGGTGGAGATGGTGCTGTGTCAACAGGAACTGGGTTACTATCGGCTGGGGTTGGGGTTAGATTGGGTGAAGCTGGTTCTCTGTCCATCATAGTAGGGGTACAATCTGCGAGAGTTTGGGTTATGTGTGGTAGGGCTGGTTCTTGTGCATGTACAACCGAGGTGCTATCTTCACCAAGAGGTAGCACTGTTTTATTTGAAGACCATGTTTTTATTCCGCTAGATACTGGCATCACCCACTCCAATTCAAATGGCTGATAAACAGGAAACATAGTTGAATGTACAGACATTGTATGAGAGACAGATGCAATAGATAGTGTGGAAAAAAGAGGGCATGAAATAGTTGACATGTATATTGTTTAACTAAAACGGATAGCATGACATAATTTCACATATATGATGTCTATCTAAACTTGATAGCATAGCATAACATAATTCAAAGATATGATGAATAACTAAACAGGATCGCATGACATAATTCACCTACATGTTATCTAAGTAATCAGGATCGCATCATTTAATTCACATATGTGATTTATATGCTAAATAGAGGGCATTCGATATGATGTCTGAACTAAGAACATGGTGTTGAATATTGTGTATATGATGTCTAAACTATGCAATGCAAGACACCGTATGCATGATATGAGCAGTATAACCGTGCCAAGTTAGAGCATACACCTCAGTAGGGGAATATGACTGGTCATCTGTCTCCGAATCCATCTCTGAGGAGCTATCGGGACCCGACAAGAGATCTGCTTCGACAGGTAGCATTGTCTGCTCTGAAGGCCTTGTTTTCACTCCAGATTTTTCCATCTCCCACCCAAATGGCTGATTCACAGGAAGAGTAGTTAAATGTACAAACATTGTCGACAAATGGAAATGTAATGAAGAAAAGGATGGGCAAGATATCATTCAAATATATGATGCCTGGTTAAACATGATGTCATTGCACATTTCACATATATTATGGCTGGCTAAAAGACATGAGACTGCATAATTCCCATATATGATATAGAAACTAAACAGGTGGCATTACAGAACATGTCTAAACTAAGCAGATGACATATATGATGTCAAAAGTAGGCACTGCAAGGCAACATATGCATGATATGACTAACATCATCATGCCAAGGTAGAGCAAACA
>NC_041389.1:383137683-383148235 GCF_002162155.2 Triticum dicoccoides | reverse complement strand
GGGGTGGGGAGGGTTTGCCATTGAACCCACCATGGAGCGATGTCTGCATGACATTGTATTGCCGCACAAAACTCTTCTCTTTTTCTCTACATGTTCAGCATGACTGTGTACAATATCTGACATGCATACGAAAAAATATGGTGAGATTATGTAAGGAGAGCATGCAGAAATTTAGAGTGATGGTAACAACCAGTGGATGGATCCAAAAATAATGATAGCAGGCTGATGATTGCTTTAAATTAATAAAAAGACAGATGATAATTGCTTTACTATTTGTTTCCCACCCAAGATGAACAACATAGGCATACCCTAGGTGAACCAGATATTAGACAGACATACTATTCATTGCTGCGTCAATATGTGCCCCACAACTAATTTAGAACTCAAGTTTGAACATTAATTTGGACCTGAGTTGGGAGTCCAATATCTGAACAGGACGATAAAGTAGTACGTAAGTTTAAGCAATGCATAACATAAGCAGAAACAAAAGAGTGCGACCTCTCTTGTGGACCAGTGTACTCCTCAGGTTCATCTGCTGAGTCGATGATGGTGATGCCGTTGGGGTGGGTGCCGACGGCAGGGAAGGAGATCTGAGGTGGTGAAAGACGGTCAGGAGTCGTGATGTCTGGTTTGGTGGATGCTTCTGCCGATGGAGCAGCTCAAGTGAGGAGGACGACATCGCAGCAGGAGCAGGACAAACCGCACAAAGTTCCCTTCGACACGTACCTGTAACTGAAGTAATTCCGTAAGGGCTCATTTGGCTTGCATGATTCTTAAAACACAGGGATAGGAAAAACACCAAAATAGGATAGGAAAATGCACATGGTAAACAGAGCATTTGTAAACACAGGATTTCTGTCAACTTGGGTGTTTGGTTTACAGGAATTGGAAGAGCAGAGGAATGCAAAGAAACATGGCTAGAATAAAGAGAAACCATATGAAAGCGTGTATAGTTGGAATGTTATTCTGGCACTAATGCACTTGGTCTTGTTTTCATGCATAGGATTTTGAAAAGTAGGTCCAGGTGGATGTTTTGCTTCATTCCTTTCAACAAAATGCATGAATAATTGAATAGTAGAGTGCCATTGGAAAATTCCCTATTGCTATGTTTTTCCGTTGAACCAAAATAGCCCTAATGGATCGACATGAATGTATAGTAATAAGTGATGCAACAAGTGTACAACCTCTTTGCCGTAGCCGTGTCGACCTCAGCGTCATTGGGTTGGTCGCTGAAGCAGTTGAGGCAAAGGTGGCTGTCGGAGGTGTGGAGGAAGATCTGAGGAATTTGTAGACGGCATCCAGGGCACTGCTCTATTGTGATGGGTTGTTCTGTCGTTGGAGCAGCTCCGTTGACGCGTAAGACGTCAAGGCTGAAGCAGCACAAGACCGACATCGTCAATCTCAAGTGGGATTCTAATAGCATCTCCAATAGATGATGTAAAATGGATGTAAAATTAACATCACCAAAAACTACCTGACTACAACAGATGAGGTAAAAACTCTTGACTCTGAACTTAACTGTCAAAACTGAAATTTACCGTGGAATCTGAATGCTACTGTTGAAACTGAATGCAATGGTAGCAGAGAGGCACTTGACATGTAGTTTAGGGAGGGCCTGCAGTTCATCTTCAACCTACACCCCCCAGAGCTGCCAGCCACCACCGGCCGAACCGCCGGGCCCAGCGCCGCCTCGCCGCCCCGAAACAACTCGCCACTGCTGCCCCGGCCAGCCCTCTAGGCCCCCCGCCCCCCACCCTGAACCCTAAGATAGATAGTGGGGTACCTCTCCGGCGAGCCCCCGTCCCCGCTGCGGGTGGTTCTTCCTTAACTCCGGCGAGCCCCCCAACCCCTGAAAATAACCTGACCCAAAAGTCGATTCAGTCGACTGAAGTGTGGCTTAATCGGAGCAGAGCAGCAGCACGAGCGAGGGGGAGAGCAGCAGCAGCAGCTGGGCGAGCAAGCGATCGAGCGAGAGCCAGAGTAGCAGCAGCAACACGAGCGAGCGAGAGCCAGAGCAGTAGCAGCAGATCCGGCTGGTATGGACGCCGCCGCTGAAGGGGCCTCACACTGGGGGAGAGCCGTCGTGGAGATGTCGCCCGCGGCGCCGACTTCAAGGTAGCCGCTCCATGGGGGTGCGTGATGGAGCACCGTCGGTGCCGGGAGGTCGAGTTAAGGAGAAGGTGCGATGCGATGAGTGTACAACCTCTTTGGTGGCACCGAGTAGGCCTCGGCTTCATCCGAGGAGTCGGTGAGGATGCTGCGGTTCCGGTGGAGTAGGTTAAGGCGGCACTGTGGGGATGGAGCAGCCGCGATAGACGAGGCGATCGTCGGAGCAGCTCCTTGGAGGTGGAGGACGGGGCGATTGAACCGGCTGGACGGCGAGATGGACGATAGATCCTCATCCGGGGAGGTGGACGAGGGACGTTGAGCTGTTGCGGTGGACGACGTCGTCGGGGAAGAGGCTCCGGCTGGGCAACGATGATGTGGCGGATGGAGGAGGGTGGGGTTTCGCGGCTGGAGCGGAGAGGTTATGGCGGCCTGGGTTTTTGAATGGCGAAAAGGGGGCGATGGGAGGGGGTGAAGCATGACTCAGGGACGCGCTTGTCCAAAATGTAGGGTGTGTTACAAAAGTACCCCCCACCGATTTGAACTAGCGGCCCTTTCGGCTCAGGGTTAGAAGGGGGATTTCGCTTGTCGGGATTTGGCAGCTGGAGGGAGTTTTCGCGCGGGTTGTAATTTCGGGATAGCAAGGCGCGGGTTGTGAAGGCGCCAGTTTTGGGAGCACGATATCTGAATTTTCGGGATATAACAAGACGCGGGTTGAATTTTAGGGACAAGCCTAACGTGTAGTAATATTGTACTTGTACGTACCAAATCAATTCAAAAGAAAACGAAAAAATAGAACCATTCACACCACACAAAGAGAGAGTCTTGCCCCGTTTTACTATACAAATGCTATTCAAAGCTACTCCCTCCTTCCATCTATATAGGGCCTAATGCGTTTTTCGATGCTAACTTTGACCAAATATTAGAGCAATGATATATTACATGCAACTTACACAAAGCACACCGTTAACTTCGTCTGCGAAAGGTTCTTTCAATGATACAATTTTCACATTGTGCATGTCATGTACTATTAATCTTGTTAATAGTCAAAGGCGGTCTTAAAAATCTCATTACACCCTATATAGATGGAAGGAGGGAGTATCAATCCATGTTATGTCCGATTAATTTTTTTCGCTTGCTGTATAATGCATGTAACCTACTCATACCAACATTTTAGTGCATTCCAAATGTCTATACTACCGCTGCAATTCGAACTAAATTTGAATTCGTTTCTCTATTTCAATAAGAATCTACAATCATGATTGTTGCCAACTTCAACCATCATTCGTGTATTACCTTAATAACACACCACATGATTACTATAGAGATAGATATGAACTATGTGTACTACATGAACTCGAATTCTATTTTTTGAATACACTTGATGTTGATTCCAAATAATAGTACATTTGATGTACTAACTATATATTCATAATCTAAACCATGTTCCATACGTACACCGTGTTTATCACACAAAGTATAGTGCCCCGCCCCCTACATTATGACAAGTATTTAGACCTGAGTTGCAAAAGCCACACATTAGCCCAAATTATAATCAATGTTCTACATTATGATATCTTCTTCAAGTATCTGTATCCACCTTTTTATAATGAATTATGATCTTTGTTCGTCTTTTACACCTTCACGATCCTCTTCTATTTGTAGCTAGCTAGCGCTAACTTTCTATCGTGCATGCACACGCCCGCCCCTCTCACACACCCTTAGTGTCCCCTCCATCGCGCATGTTCATTATTTCTCTTTAGGTCGTCCACCAGCGGTGTGTGTAGGCCCCCGGCTCCTTCTTTCTGGCACACATCGGTCGATATACCTCTCTAGCCAAGTGTGCCTACAACAAACACATATATACTTCCCCTCTTCTCTTCTCACCGTCCATACCCCATATGTCCAATACGATTCCACGCAGGTGCACACTCCCGCCCCTCTTTTCATTAATCACATGCTCGCACACTCCTCCCACTCGACATGGTAGGCCTCTCGCACCACCTCCTAGCCACACCCTCTCCCCCTATCTGCCTCTCCGGACCTTATTTGCTTCTAGCACATGCAGGCGTCTATATAAACTAATCTCCCTACATATAGCCAGGTCGACTATAATTTGTTTTCACCAAGCACCATTACACTTACCTCGCTAGTTATGTCTCTCCTTTTCTCGGACACACGATGGTTGATCTTCCTATGTAGTTACGCATGCTTACCACAACCATATCTTCTCCCCTCATCATCCTTGAATACCTCCCGACCCGTCTCTCACACACACGTGCATAGACAGACAGACATCCCCCGCCCTCTCTTATTGATATTGCACTCATACCCTCCGTTTGTCTAGCTGGCCTCTCCCACCATTTGTGAGACACCACTCCACCACCAACCCTCCGACGCTCTAGCTTTGTCATTTTCCCAACCTTATTCCTCTGCTACACATATCCATGGATGTCAATCGATCTCGCTCAATACATAGCTAGGTCTCTATCCTTCCCCACACATATACTAGTCAACCGGTCTCTACCCCCCCACACCGATAGTCGAACGTTGTAGGTAGGTCTCCATGCCATGGAGAAGAACTGCACCTCTGCCCTCTCAAATTCCAGTAGGCCAGCCGCCCTGTATCTTTGACGTGGGCAAACACAAATTCGATGGCACTCTTTATCGACCGCGCAGCCACACACTTCATCCCAGTTTTCAATTCTATTGATATCTCACGTCCATGTCTCCGTTTCACACACATTTCATATGTTACGCTTTTCTGATTGAGATATCATCAACACATTGCCTCTGTTTCGCACAAACCATCTCTCTCACACCCACCCACGTATGTACCTGCACCTAAAGAAGAAGTGCATGCAGGACGCACGTACTCACATCTCGTTCCCGGCCACAGCCTCGCGGGTACACGGTGGAGTTCGTTTCTGTACGAAAAGGCAGCCCACGTGATAATTTGACGCGTGTAGTCGAAGGAGGGTCGGGTACCACGCCTAGAATATAAAACGATTGCCGTGGGGAAAATGGAAAAATGGGTTTGTCTCTCGTGAGTCTCGTCACACAAGGCCGCCCTGGCCTCTCACTCTCAGCGTTGGTCAGTGTTCCGGCCGCATCCCGTCCGCCGGCGGAAAGGGAGGATGTGCATCGTCTCTCCGTTCGACGGCGTTGAGGCAGCTCGTCCCGATCTACGGTACCCGCCGTTCTCTCTGACCAAGTTCCGGCACGGTAGGGCCTTCACCACTTGCTCGCTGCCGCAGTATGGGAAGATCCCAGCCGCCGGCGCCCTCCTAGTAACATCCCGACGACCCTCAGGTACAGCTTCCTCCGTCCTTGCTCCACTGGCCATCTTCCCACATTGCTGCATGTGGATCTTGTTTAGTTGTTTGCTTAAATCGTATCTCGGCCAGCGTACTTTCCATCTTGCAATCTTGTCCTCAAACCATTTTTGATAAACCACCATGTGCTATGTTTCCCTTTTTACATGGAACATGCTTCTTTTTTGTCAGCGTATGTGTCTTCAACTCGTGTTATTGGGCAGTAATTGTTTCCTTTCGACCTCCTTTTGCAAACAGGGCTATCCATTTTCACCTCGTTGCTATTGCGACCTTCTGGTGAACTACACAAATCACTTTTCTGAAGAGTGTTTTGTGCAGTTCCGCCAAAATGTCACACAGGCAACGTTTTTACATTTCTGTGGGACTACGGAAAGGGAGATTGGTTTTGCTATCCTCCTCATTCAACTCCGTGCCTAATCTTCTCCAACAAGAATTTAGTCCTAAAGAGAGATCGTAGAGGTGATCGACTTCTATTTATGTGTGTTATGTTTCATCATCTAGTTCCACTATTATTGTAATCACACTGACTGGATATCTTTGCAAACAGGGATGGTCCGCCCGATTTTAGTTGAGCTGCACAAAATGATCGGATTGTGGTGTCCTTCATACACCTCTTTTTTGGCTACAGAGCTGGGTGAAACTAGCTGCCAAGCAATGAACACTGTGCCAAGGAAATGGAGCTATGCCTACGAACAACATCGATCAATTATATTTTTTTCTTTATTTGTACACCTTCTCACAACTTTGTCTTCAGTTGTGATATGAATATTGGCGCTGATCTGCGAACCATTGAGATGCATTAGCCATGGTAGTTTCATTTGTATTTGATGGAATGTTGTAACGAGATAATCTCGAGGCAAGACACATGAATCCTAAGTTGAAACCTTTTTTTTCCTATGGGAACCAGAGTTGAAACCTTCATAGCATCACAATACAATTTCATCAAAATTATGCGTACATATAAACAAATCCTAAAGGATTGATAGCAATTCCAGAAACAATTCAACTTTGTTTCGCCGACATGTTGGACATCCTTCATCTGGCTCCACCTGCCATGCAGCAATATTGAGTGCACAACACATCTTCAGGGAAAGATTCACCCCGGTCGTTGCGCCGCAGTAGTAATGACTAGTGAGCAGTCAAATCACAGAGCCCCACCTTCGCTACAGTAAGTTGCTCGGATGAAGCAATCATCATTTCTCTATTCCTTGAATCCGCTGGTACTCCCATATTCCCACAGTAATAAGTTGCTCGGGCGAATCAACCATCACTATATCCGCTCACGTGTGATGACCACAGGAGTGATACGTCTCCAACGTATCTATATTTTTTGATTGTTCCATGCTATTATATTACCCCTTTTGGATTTTATGGGCTTTATTCTACACATTTATATCATTTTGGGACTAACCTACTAACCGGAGGCCCAACCCATATTGCTGTTTTTTTTGCCTATTTCAGTATTTCAAAGAAAAGGAATATCAAACGGAGTCCGAACGGAATAAAACCTTCGGGAGCGTTATTTTTGGAACAAATCTGATCCGGAGAGCCTGGAGTGCAAGTCAAGAAAGCTCCGAGGGCCCCACAAGATAGGAGGGCGCCCCCCCCTATAGGGCGCGCCCCCCTCTCTCGTGGGCCCCTCAGGCATCCACTGACGTACTTCTTCCTCCTATATATATCCACGGACCTCGAAAACATCCAGGAGCACCACGAAACACAATTTCCACCGCCATAACCTTCTGTATCCATGAGATTCCATCTTGGAACCTTCGCCGGCACTCTGCCGGAGGGGGAATCGACCACGAAGGGCTTCTACATCAACACCATAGCCTCTCCGATGAGTTGTGAGTAGTTTACCACAGACCTACGGGTCCATAGTTATTAGCTAGATGGCTTCTTCTCTTGGATCTCAATACAATGTTCTCCCCCTATCTTGTGGAGATCTATTCGATGTAATCTCTTTTTGCGGTGTGTTTGTCGAGATCCGATGAATTGTGGGTTTATGATCAAGTTTATCTATGAATAATATTGGAATCTTCTCTGAATTCTTTTATGTATGATTGAGTTATCTTTGCAAGTCTCTTCGAATTATCAATTTGGTTTGGCCTACTAGATTGATCTTTCTTGCCATGGGAGAAGTGTTTACCTTTGGGTTCATGTAACGCCCTCGATGCGGCTATATCTCCCACGTGTCGAAGCACGACTTAGAGGCATAACCGCATTGAAAGCAATGTCGCAAGTGAGGTAATCTTCACACAACCCATGTAATACATAGGGGAAAGAGATACATAGTTGGCTTACAATCGCCACTTCACACAATTACATGAATAAAGCATTACATCAACCAAATACAATCAGGGCCCGACTACGGAGCCAAAATAAAAGAAGAACCCCAAATGCGACAAAGGTCCCCGATCGACCCCAACTGGGCTCCACTACTGATCAACTAGAACGGAAACAACACAAAGGACAAGATCTTCATCGAGCTCCTCCTGAGCTTGGTTGCGTTATCTGTACGGACTCAACGGCACCTGCAAGCTGGTTTTGGAAGTATCTGTGAGCCACGGGGACTCAGCAATCTCGCACCCTCGCGATCAAGACTATTTAAGCTTATGGGTAAGGTAAAGGTATGAGGTGGAGCTGCAGCAAGCGACTAGCATATATGGTGGCTAACATACGCAAATGAGAGCGGGAAGAGAAGGCAAAGCACGGTTGATAAAGGTATGATCAAGAAGTGATCCTGGACTACCTACGTCAAGCATAACTCCAACAACCGTGTTCACTTCCCGGACTCCGCCGGAAAGAGACCATCACGGTTACACACACGGTTGATGTATTTTAATTAAGGTCAACTTTGGGTTTTCTACAACCGGACGTTAACAAATTCCCATCTGCCCATAACCGCGGGCACGGCTTTCGAAAGTTCAATCCCTGCAGGGTGTCCCAACTTAGCCCATGACAAGCTCTCACGGTCAACGAAGGAATAGACCTCCACCCGAGACATTCCGATCAGACTCGGTATCCCGGTACAACAAGACATTTCGACAGGGTAAAACTAAACCAGCAACACCGCCCGAATGTGCCGACACATCCCGATAGGAGCTGCACATATCTCTTTCTCAGGGCACACTCAGATGAGCGCTCCGTACAACTAAAACCAAACCTCGAGTTGCCCCGAGGGGGCGCTGCACAGGACTCTAGTTCGGACCAACACTTAGACAAGCACTGGCCCGGGGGGGTTAAGATAAAGATGACCCTCGGGATGCGCGACTCCCAAGGGAAAAAGGCTAGGTGGCAAATGGTAAAACCAATGTTGGGAATTGCTGGAAAAGCTTTACTTAAGGCGAACTGTCAAGGGGTTCCCATAATAGCCCAACCGCGTAAGGGACGCAAAATCCGGGAACATAACACCGATATGACGGAAACTAGGGCGGCAAGAGTGGAACAAAACACCAGGCATAAGGCCGAGCCTTCCACCCTTTACCAAGTATATAGATGCATTAATTAAATAAGATATATTGTGATATCCCAACAAGTAAACATGTTCCAACAAGGAACAACATCTCCATGTTCCAACAAGGAACAAACTTCAATCTTCACCTGCAACTAACAACGCTATAAGAGGGGCTGAGCAAAGCGGTAACATAGCCAATCAACGGTTTGCTAGGACATGGTGGGTTAGAGGTTGAACATGGCAATTTGGGTGGCTGACAAGCAAGTGGTAGGCATCGTAGCAATGGCATAGCAAAAGAGTGAGCAAACTAGCATAGCAAAGATAGTAGTGATTTCGAGGGTATGATCATCTTGCCTGAAATCCCGCAAGGAAGAAGAACGAGTCCATGAAGAAGACAAACGGACGTAGACGAACGGATCCTCACAAACGCGACGTTATCGGAACCAACCCGAAGAAGCAACACCGGAAAGAAGCAAACAACATAGTAAACAACCAGCACATCAACATGGCACGATGCACAAACAAGAATGATGCATGTCCGGTTTAATGAGGCATGGCATGGCATGGCAAAGTGCACAATCAATCCTACAAATTAAATGGAGCTCAATATGCATCGGGATGCATATTGACAAAACACCACATCGATTATTTAGTTCTCTCTCGTTTATGTACCCCAACAATATTAAATGTTGATTAACATGGCAAGAGGGTGAAGCAAAGTCAAACTACCTATCTAGTCAAGTTTAAATGAGGCCGGAAGCAACGAACAACAATTCCGGAAACTCCTCATGAGCATAAATTAGGTTTGGTCCTGTTCTGCCCTAAACACGATTTTAGGGTTGTTAAACATGCAAAGTAAGGCCACCATGTTAAACTAGGCAAAATTCTACCCCATTTACATATAAAGTTTATTTAAATCGGAGCTACGATTATTTAGTTATGTAATAAAGCATTTTAACATGGCATTTGAGCAAAATTAAACAAACAGCATTTTTAACATTTTTAAACATGGATGAAAGTGGCAGAATATTAATCTACACAAAATTCTAAGCAGTTTGCATGTTTAAAACATTTTAATCCGATGCACGGTTTGTGAGTTATTAAATGCATGATGCTAAGGGGTTTTTCTGTAAAACTGATAATCACTGGATAAAGCTAAAATCACAGGTCAGGGAAAAAAAATACACACGGGCTGAATCTGCTTGGCCCAACAGTAGAAAAAAAACAGAGGAGGGGCGCTGGGGTCTGCTCACCCTTGGGCCTTGGCCCGATCGGTGGATAGGGAAGGCAGGGCGACGGATCTGCGCGGCTGGGCCTAGCGCGGTGCCGGGGAGCGGCTGGGCCGAAGCAGAGGAGGCCCAGGCGCGTGCGGTCGCGGGACTGGCGCGGTCAACGGGGCGAGCGGGCGAGCTGCTCGTCCTCTGCTCGATGCAGAGCTGCGGGCGGCTCCTGGTGCAGAGCTCCGGCGAGCGAGGCGAAAGGGCGGCGAGGCAAACGGTGACAGGGGCGGAGCTGCATCTGGCTCCGGCGAGGGACAAGAACGGCGCGGGATCCCGGCAAGGTTCGGGGCTTGGCTGGCGCAGTGCCACGCGGGAAGGAGGGCGCCGGATCCACCGGACCGGGACGAGGCAAGGGGCGCCATGGATGAGCAGAGGGG
>NC_041389.1:383120099-383137019 GCF_002162155.2 Triticum dicoccoides | reverse complement strand
CGGGGCAGGAGGAGGAGCATGGCACGGGGGCTCGGGCGCTGCGGGATGAAGGACGACGGCGAGCGGAACCAGGCGCGCGACGGTGTTCTCCGGCGAGGGCATGGCCAGGATCCGGCGGACCCTGATGCGGGCGAGGCTGGGGAACGACGAGGCCGGATGGATCCATGGGTGGATCGGGCAGGGAGGCGGCTGCGCTCGGTGGAGTCGAGCAGGAGCACGGGCTTGAGGATGCACGCCTCCATGGGTGCTTGCGCGGCTGCGGGGACTAGGAGGCGTCGGGGTGCGCTGCTCGGGAAGGAGCACGGCTGACGGGAGAGAGCCTCGATCCCGACGAGATCGAGCAGGGATGGATTTGGAAGTTTCGGTGATGGCTGGTTGGAGCGAAAGGAATCTAGGAGGATCCCGAGGGAGAGGAGTGGCGGCGGGAGGATGGGGATGGGACAGCTGGCCTAGGTTTTAGGGTTGATCTATTTATATAGCAAGTGGGGTAGGCTTAGGGTCATTTGGTCCCTTCGATTAAAATCGGACGGTCGCAAATAAAATAGTTAGGGAGCCCAAATAACAAAACGGAGATGTTTTGTAGACGTTAGGGGATGAACCGGACCCAACGGTAACGACAGACCGGTTTGGGTTCGGGACAACTTTCAGACGCGCGCGAGGGGGCTGCGGGCTGACGAGAGAGGTTAGGTTGGACCTGGCGGTAGGTAGTGAGCTGTGTAGACGGTCTCGCACTGAGAGAAGAGAAGAGAGGAGGCCCGGCGACTATTTCCGGAGACCGAAAACGTCCGACGTTTTGACCGGCTACTATTGCCGCTATATTTATCCGTTGGGGCGTCAAACGAACTCCGATTGCGATGAAACTGGACAGGCGGTCTGTCTACACTATAATAAGACCACACACCAAATTTCAACCCAATTCGAGAATATTTTCCGGCCACTTATAAAATAATATTTCGGACATGCCGCGGGCGCGTGCAAGTGTGTCTGGGCTCAGAACGGACAACGGACGGAACGAGGAGACCGGGACGGATGCAAGTTTTGAAAACACGATGATGCAATGCACATGATGACATGATGAAATGCAACACGCAAGCCAATGACAAGACAACAACAACGAATAACTGAACGACACCTGGCACATCGGTCTCGGGGCGTTACAGTTCAATCTTGCGGTGATCTTACCCAGTGACAGAAAGGGTTGCAAGACATGTATTGTATTGTTGCCATCGAGGATAACAAGATGGGGTTTATATCATATTGCATGTGTTTATCCCTCTACATCATGTCATCTTGCTTAAGGCGTTACTCTGTTCTTATGAACTTAATACTCTAGATGCAGGCAGGAGTCAGTCGATGTGTGGAGTAATAGTAGTAGATGCAGGCAAGAGTCGGTCTACTTGTTATGGACGTGATGCCTATATACATGATCATGCCTAGATAACATCATAATTATTCGCTTTTCTATCAATTGCTCGACAGTAATTTGTTCACCCATCGTAATACTTATGCTCTCGAGAGAAGCCTCTAGTGAAACCTATGGCCCCCGGGTCTATCTCTTATCATATTTGCTTTCAATCTACTTTTATTTGCATCTTTACTTTTTGCATCTATATTATAAAAATACCAAAAATATATTTATCTTATCATACTATCTCTATTAGATCTCACTTTCGTAAGTGACCATGAAGGGATTGACAACCCCTTTATTGCGTTGGTTGCGAGTTCTCAGTTTTTTTGTGTAGGTGCATGGGACTTTTGAGGAGCCTCCTACTGGATTGATACCTTGGTTCTCAAAACTGAGGGAAATACTTACGCTACACTTTGCTGCATCACCCTCTCCTCTTCGGGGAAAACCAACGCTAGCTCAAGACGTAGCAAGAAGGATTTCTGGCGCCGTTGCCGGGGAGGTCTTCGCTCAAGTCAAGAAATACCAAGTACCCATCACAAACCCATCTCCCTCGCATTTACATTATTTGCCTCTCGTTTTCCTCTCCCCCCACTTCACCCTTGCCGTTTTATTCGCCCTCTCTTTCCCAATCTCCTCCTCTCTTTTCGCTTGCTGTTTTTCTGTTTGTTTGTGTGTTGGATTACTTGTGGCCATGGCACAAGATAATACCAAGTTGTGTGACTTCTCGAATACCAATAATAATGATTTCCTTAGTACTCCGATAGCTCCTCTTAATGATGTTGAGTCTTGTGAAATCAATGCTGCTTTGCTGAATCTTGTTATGAAAGATCAATTCGCCGGCCTTCCTAGTGAAGATGCCGCTACTCATCTAAACAATTTTGTTGATTTGTGTGATATGTAAAAGAAGAAAGATACGGATAACAATATTGTCAAATTGAAGTTATTTCCATTTTCACTTAGAGATCGTGCTAAAATTTGGTTTTCGTCTTTGCCCAAAAATAGTATTGATTCTTGGAACAAGTGCAAAGATGCTTTTATCTCTAAGTATTTTCCTCCCGCTAAGATCATTACTCTTAGGAACAATATTATGAATTTTAAACAACTTGATCATGAGCATGTTGCCCAATCTTGGGAAAGAATGAAATTGATGCTTCGTAATTGCCCTACTCATGGTTTGAATTTATGGATGATCATACAAAAATTTTATGCCGGTTTGAACTTTGCCTCTAGAAATCTCTTAGATTCATCCGCGGGAGGAACATTTATGGAAATTACGTTAGGAGATGCTACAAAATTGCTTGATAATATTATGGCTAATTATTCTCAATGGCACACCAAAAGATCTTCTAGTAAAAAAGTGCATGCTATAGAAGAAATCAATGTTTTGGGTGGAAAGATGGATGAACTTATGAAGATGTTTGCTACTAAAAATACTCCTCTTGATCCAAATGATATGCCTTTGTCTTCCTTGATTGAGAATAATAATGAATCTATGGATGTGAATTTTGTTGGTAGGAATAATTTTGGAAACAATGCTTATAGAGGAAATTTTAATACTAGACCGTTCCCTAGTAATCCCTCTAATAGTTACGGAAATTCCTACAATAATCCTTATGGTAATTTTAATAAGATGCTCGCTGATTTTGAGAATAGTGTGAAAGAATTTATGATTTCTCAAAAGAATTTTAATGCCGTGCTTGAAGAAAAATTGCTCAAAGTTGATGATTTGGCTAGGAACGTTGATAGACTTTCTCTTGATGGTAATTCTCTTAAACTTGGATCTTCTTCTCCTAAGCATGATATCAATGAGTCTCTCAAAGTAATGAGAATTTCCATTGACGAGTGCAAGGAAAGAATCGCTAGATTGCGTGCAAAAAAGGAAAGCTTTATAAAAGCGTGTTCTTCTAGTCTACATGAAAATAATGATGAGGATCTCAAAGTTATTGATGCGTCTCCGATTAGATCTATGTTTTGCAAGATGAATTTTGATGATTATGGTAGTGATGATGAATCACCTTTGCCTAGAAGGCGTGCCAAAAATTCGAAATCTTTAGATCGTGATGTTAAATTTGGTAAAAGAGAGATTAGAAAATCTTCAACTTCTAATATTGAACCTACTATCTCGGATTTCAAGGAATTTGATTATGATAATTGCTCTTTAAAAGGTTGTATTTCCTTGTTGCAATCCGTTGTTAATTCTCCTCATGCTTAAAGTCAAAATAAAGCTTTTACCAAACATATCGTTGATGCCTTGTTGCAATCTTATGATGAAAAACTGAACTTGGAAGATTCTATACCTAGAAAACTTAATGATGAGTGGGAACCTACTATAAAGATTAGAATTAAAGATTTTGAGTGTTTTGCTTTGTGTGATTTGGGTGCTAGTGTTTCCACAATTCCGAAAACTTTATGTCATATTCTAGATTTTCATGATCTTGATGATTGCTCGTTAAATTTGCACCTTGCGGATTCCACCATTAAAAAGCCTATGGGAAGGATCAATGATGTTCTTATTGTTGCTAATAGAAATTTGGTGCCCGCAGATTTTATCGTTCTTGATATAGATTGCAATCTTTCTTGCCCTATTATTCTTGGTAGACCTTTCCTTAGAACGATTGGTGCGATTATTGATATGAAGGAAGGGAACATTAGATTCCAATTTCCTTTAAAGAAAGGCATGGAGCACTTTCCAAGAAAGAAAGTCAAATTACCTTATGAATCTATCATGCGTGCTACTTATGAATCAAGTGGCAAAGATGGCACTAGTTAGATCTATCCTTGCTTTTATGCCTAGCTAGGGGCGTTAAACGATAGCGCTAGTTGGGAGGCAACCCAATTTTTCTTTATGTTTTTTGTTTTTGCTCCTGTTTAGGAATAAATCTTGCATCTACTCTCTGTTTAGATGTGTTTTTATCTTTTAATTAGTGATTGTGCCAAGTAGAACCTATAGGATAAACTATGATGATAGTTGATTTGATTCTGCTGAAAAACAGAAACTTTGCGCTCACGAGAAAAAAATCAGTAAATCACAGAAACATGATTTTGCATTGATTCGTTTTGATGCTGATCAATAGACAAAATGTCCAGTACGTCCTATTTTGGTAGGATTTTAGAGTTCCAGAAGTTTCCGTTAGTTACAGATTGCTACAGACTGTTCTGTTTTTGACAGATTCTGTTTTTCGTGTGTTGTTTGCTTATTTCAATGCATCTATGGCTAGTAAATTAGTTTATGAACCATAAGGAAGTTGGAATACAGTAGGTTTAACACCAAAATAAATAAAGAATGAGTTCATTGCAGTACCTTATGTGGTGGTTTTATTTTCTTACACTAACGGGGCTTATAAGATTTCCTGTTGAGTTTTGTGTTGTGAAGTTTTCAAGTTTTGGGTAAAGCTTTTATGGACTATGGAATAAAGGGTGGCAAGATCCTAAGCTTGGGGATGCCCATGTCACCCCAAGATATTCAAGAGTATCCAAAATCCTAAGCTTGGGGATACACCGGGAAGGCATCCCCTCTTTCGTCTTCGTTCATTGGTAACTTTACTTGGAGCTATATTTTTATTCGCTACATGATATGTGTTTTGCTTGGAGCGTCGTGTATTATATTGGTCTTTGCTTGTTAGTTTACCACAATCATCCTTGCTGTAACACACCTTTTGGGATAAGCCTATTTGATTAGAATTTGCTAGAATACTCTATGTGCTTCACTTATATCTTTTGAGCTTGATAGTTTTTGATCTAGTGCTTCACTTATATCTTTTAGAGCACGACGGTGGTGTCTTAATTTTGAAGAAATTGCTAGTCTCCCATGCTTCACTTATATCATTTTGAGATTCTTTTAGAACAGCATGGTATTTGTTATTGTTACAAAGTTGGTCCTAGAATGATGAGCATCCAAGTTGGGTATAATAAAAACTATCATAGGAAGTGAATTGGATGCTATGATCAACTTGATACTTGATAATTGTTTTGAGATATGGAGGTAGTAATATTAAAGTCATGCTAGTTGGGTTATTATGAATTTAAAGAATGCTTGTGTTGAAGTTTGTGATTCCCGTAGCATGCACGTATGGTGAACCGCTTTGTGATGAAGTTGGAGCATAATTTTATTTATTGATTGTCTTCCTTATGAGTGGCAGTCGGGGACGAGCGATGGTATTTTCCTACCAATCTATCCCCCTAGGAGCATGTGCGTAGTGCTTTGATTTTTGATGACTTCCAAATTTTTGCAACAAGTATATGAGTCCTTTTGATTAATGTTGAGTCCATGGATTGTACACACACTTTTACCCTTCCACCATTGCTAGCCTCTCTTGTGTCGCGCAAGTTTCGCTGGTACCATACACCCACCATACTCCTTCCTCAAAACAGCCACCATACCTACCTATTATGGCATTTCCATAGCCATTCCGAGATATATTGCCATTCAACTTTCCACCGTTCCGTTCATATGACACACATTACTTTTGTCATATTGCTCTTTGCATGATCATGTAGTTGACATCGTATTTGTGGCAAGGACACCTTCATAATTTTCATACATGTCGCTCTTGAGTCATTGCATATCCCGGTACACCACCGGAGGCATTCATATAGATTCATATTTTGTTCTAGCTTTGAGTTGTAAATCCATAAAAGTGTGATGATCTTCATTATTAGAGCATTGTCCTCGTGAGGAAAGGATGATGAAGACTATGATTCCCCCACAAGTCGGGATGAGACTTCGGACTTTACAAAAAGAAAAAAAAGAAGAGAAAAAAAAGGCCAAAAAAAAGGAAAAGGCCAAAGAAAGAAAAAAAATAGAAAAAAAAGAAAAGAAAATGAGAGAAAACGAGAGAAGGGACAATGCTACTATCTCTTTTCCACACTTGTGCTTCAAAATAGCACCATGATCTTTATGATAGAGAGTCTCATATGTTGTCGCTTTCATATACTAGTGGGAATTTTCATTATAGAGAGTCTCATATGATGGGCTTCCTCAACGTGCCCTAGGTCTTCGTGAGCAAGCGAGTTGGATGCACACCCACTTAGTTTCTTTTATTGAGCTTTCATATATTTATAGTTCTAGTGCATCCGTTGCATGGCAATCCCTACTCACTCACATTGATATCTATTAATGGGCATCTCCATAGTCCGTTGATACGCCTAGTTGATGTGAGACTATCTTCTCCTTTTTGTCTTCTCCACAACCACCATTCTATTCCACATATATTGCTATGCCCATGGCTCACGCTCATGTATTGTGTGAAAGCTGAAAGAGTTTGAGATTATTAAAGTATGAAACAATTGCTTGGCTCGTCATCGGGGTTGTGCATGATTAAATACTTTGTGTGATGAAGATAGAGCAACAACCAGACTATATGATTTTGTAGGGATAACTTTCTTTAGCCACGTTATTTTGAGAAGACATGATTACCTTGATTAGTATGTTTGAAGTATTACTATTTCTTATGTCTTTATGAACTTTTATTTTGTATCATTTGGATCTAAAAATTCATGCCACAAAGAAAGAAAATTACATTATCAATTATGCTAGGTAGCATTCCACATCAAAAATTCTCTTTTTATCATTTACCTACTCGAGCACGAGCAGGAATTAAGCTTGGGGATGCTTGATACGTCTCCAACGTATCTATAATTTTTAATTGTTCCATGCTATTATATTACCCCTTTTGGATGTTTATGGGCTTTATTCTACACATTTATATCATTTTTGGGACTAACCTACTAACCGGAGGCCCAACCCATATTGCTGTTTTTTTGCCTATTTCAGTATTTCGAAGAAAAGGAATATCAAACGGAGTCCAAACGGAATGAAACCTTCGGGAGCTTTATTTTTGGAACAAATCTGATCTGGAGAGTCTGGAGTGCAAGTCAAGAAAGCTCCGAGGGCCCCATGAGATAGGAGGGCGCCCCCCCTGTAGGGCTCGCCCCCTGTCTCATGGGCCCCTCGGGCGTCCACCGACGTACTTCTTCCTCCTATATATATCCACGGACCCCGGAAACATCCAGGAGCACCACGAAACACAATTTCCACCGCCATAACCTTCTGTATCCGCGAGATTCCATCTTGGAGCCTTCGCCGGCACTCTGCCGGAGGGGGAATCGACCATAGAGGGCTTCTACATCAACACCATAGCCTCTCCGATGAGTTGTGAGTAGTTTACCACTGACCTACGGGTCCATAGTTATTAGCTAGATGGCTTCTTCTCTCTTTTTGGATCTCAATACAATGTTCTCCCCCTCTCTTCTGGAGATCTATTCGATGTAATCTCTTTTTGCGGTGTGTGTGTCGAGATCCGATGAATTGTGGGTTTATGATCAAGTTTATCTATGAATAATATTGGAATCTTCTCTGAATTCTTTTATGTATGATTGAGTTATCTTTGCAAGTCTCTTTGAATTATCAGTTTGGTTTGGCCTACTAGATTGATCTTTCTTGCCATGGGAGAAGTGTTTAGCTTTGGGTTCAATCTTGCGGTGATCTTACCAAGTGACAGAAAAGGTTGCAAGACACGCATTGTATTGTTGCCATCGAGGATAACAAGATGGGGTTTATATCATATTCCATGTGTTTATCCTTCTACATCATGTCATCTTGCTTAAGGCGTTACTCTGTTCTTATGAACTTAATACTCTAGATGCAGGCAGGAGTCGGTCGATGTGTGGAGTAATAGTAGTAGATGCAGGCAGGAGTCGGTCTACTTGTTATGGACGTGATGCCTATATACATGATCATGCCTAGATAACGTCATAATTATTCGCTTTTTCTATCAATTGCTCGATAGTAATTTGTTCACCCACCATAATATTTATGCTCTCGAGAGAAGCCTCTAGTGAAACCTATGGCCCCCGGGTCTATCTATTATCATATTTGCTTTCAATCTACTTTTATTTGCATCTTTACTTTTTGCATCTATATTATAAAAATACCAAAAATATATTTATCTTATCATACTATCTCTAGTAGATCTCACTTTCGTAAGTGACCGTGAAGGGATTGACAACCCCTTTATTGCGTTGGTTGTGAGTTCTTAGTTTGTTTGTGTAGGTGCGTGGGACTTTTGAGGAGCCTCCTACTGGATTGATACCTTGGTTATCAAAACTGAGGGAAATACTTACACTACACTTTGCTGCATCACCCTCTCCTCTTCGGGGAAAACCAACGCTAGCTCAAGACGTAGCAAGGAGCTATCCATTCAGATTGCATGTTAAAAAAATAAAGGTCGATAACTAATGCGGCAAACTTTCAAAAAAAAACTAATGCGGCACCTCGGGCCAACGCGGCCAGATTGCATTTTGCACGAGAAATTACACACCATGTTTCATTGACATGTGGTCCCGTTCCAACATATCAGTGAGACGACAGCGAGTAGTAGGAGTATTTCCGAACCGATGTGTAGGCCAGGGCGCCCCTTTGTGAACCGTGGCAAACTGGCAACCGCTCACTGACTCTTCGCCTTTCCCTCTTGATTTGGAACTGCTGTCGCACGCTCTTCCTCTCCCTCCTCCATTTTCCTTCAGCCCTTCACCCTTTCTTCTACCATTGTTCGATCGTCTTCTCCATGGAGGGAACAGGACGGAAACGACCCCGTTATTCTTGCCCCGATCTGAAAGATGACGTGGTGGAGGAACTCATTGATCGGTGCGACGTCATCACCTCGGCTAGCATGGCAGGTTTGTTCAAGCCCATTCTTGACTCAACTAATAACATCATTACAAGGAACCCAAGAGTCAAGGAGCGGTTTGATCTCCCCTATCTTCTTCGCCGTGACCCTGATGACTGGCGCCATCACGATGGAGGCCTCGCCCTGTGCAAGTTGATGCCGCTTGATAATGATACGTATGATGTTAAGATGCCATCGCTTGAGGGCAAGGCTTGGGCAGGCGCAAATGGAGATTGGGTTGTTTACATTGGGATCAACTGCGTGTGGGAACTTGTGAATGTGTACACTCGTGACCGGGTTCCACTTCCAAAAATCTCAGCAGACTGCCCAGAGGTTGAGCACACCGGTATTGTACGCACGTTCAAATACAATCTTGGTGACTGTCTTCTATGGAAGATAGCAATTTCTCGAGTTCCCAACCGCTCTTGGAATTACAACAACTATGAAGTTGTTGCTATCTTCGACAAGCTTGTTGTCGTCCATGCTGGTTTGACTCGATGGATATTGCTCAAAAATCAGTTTCTGTACACGGATGAGTAGTATGATGCAATTGAATACGAGGGCCTTGTGTTTGCTGCCACCACTCGTGGCACTGTTTTTGCATGGAGTCATTGTTTCGGTACGTTTGTCTTCCACCATAATTATAATTGTTTCATCCACATGCATGCGGGTTAGCAAGTTTCCCTTTACTAATTAACCTTCTTCTTGTGTTTCCAAGGTCCTATGAACATTCCACCACCTATACTTGAAGATTTTTATAACCAAGGGGGAGATGACGATGGTGATGACCACGAGCATGAGGACGAGCAGCGCCAATATACTATTTGGCGCCTGGCAACTAATTCCGATGGATCACCTCTTCTCGTGTGTATACAACCCATTGATGATGTTACTGCTAAGGAAGCAGGTGTAGTCTCCCATGGTCGCACTCTCCGGACCTATTCCAACACCCATTGCATGGTATTCGGGATGGATACTATTGTGCTAGCGCCAACTCCTTTTCCCTGGTACAGAATTGATAGTCTTGGAGAAAACTCGCTCTTCCTTGGACAAAACTATCCAATGATGGTGAAAGGCGATCCAACTGCTATTGACACTATGTTACTACCATTTATGAGAAGCAACCTTGTCTATACCTCAGACATTTGGGTGGTTCCCTACCCTGGTACTGATATAGTAGGCCGCTTCAGCCTGGATGATCAGTCCTGCGTTGGTCTCTAGATTGACAATGGATGGCCCGTCCCTGAGAATCACTTGTGGTTCAAAGCAAGCATTTCCGATGCCGAGGAATGGTTGAGTTGAAGTTCATTTCATTGCTTGTTATTTGTTGCGTGGTGAAAACTTTAGTATATATAATGTATCCTCGTTGTCGATGTGGGTTGATGACCTGTTGTATGTAATAAAATGATATGCATGTGATAAACTTACTAAATTTATGAATGGCTTTTGAGTCGCTTCTGTGAGTGAGTGGTGCGACGAGGCAAAAAAATATTTTCTGAATACATAATTGTACGTGCATTGCAACAGGTTATCGGATGAGGCCAATCAACAATAGTAGTACACTATTTGTACTAGCTTCACATGCTTCGCGCGTTGTGCGGGTGTTTTTACTGTAGCCATATTTTACTCTACTACGTAACCAGCACCTCGAATCCTCGATACTAGTAGTACTATATAGTAAGTAGTAGGAGTAGTAGGGTGGCATGGGCCAGAACAAGCATTCACGTCCACGAGTACGGCACACGCCACCAGCATGACTTCCATCTGACACCATATTTCTTGGAGTCCGTGCTAGAGCAATCTCTTCAACCTCATCGTTTCTCTAACTCAGCCATCGCGCGGTGGGCGAGGTGGGGGTTTGCCGATAGTCGGTTTCCTTAACTGCGGTCCCACTTGTAAGGCCAACTGCAACGCATGACCCCAAACGGACCTCCGTTTTGCACGAACTCCAACGATAATTTTGACTAGAAAAGCAAGACCAAAGAAGACAAGAACCACAAGAATACATTTTACTACTCCTGTAAGTTGGATTAGTGCCTTCTTGATGCATTCATTGTTGATCTGTGGAGGCTCGATCTTGCGTGCTTCTTTCTTCTTCGAGTGTAAAGAAGTAGACGTTGCTTACTCGCATCTAGTCTCATGTCTAGCCTCTATTCTAGTACTCCCTCTGGTCCGTTTTTCTCTGCGTCTAAGCAGCAACACGCATACCAAGTAGGAGTATCAACAAGTGCACTAATCTCATCTATAGCCTCTATGCTAGCTAAAAGTGATAGAACATCTACTAAATTGTGCTCTATCAATATATGGATGTACTCTTCTTCCCAATACAAAAACTTGCATCCATTCTACTCCCTCCGTTGCACAATACATGCCTTCTATTTGTCAAAATATATATGTATCTAGACGTGTTTTAGTATATAGGTACATCCATTTTTGGACAAATGGAAGTCAAGTATTTTGGAACGGAGGGAGTACACAATAAATTTTTTAAGTTAGCACAACTAGTCTAATCCGAGAGCACAACCGAAGATTTGGTCGGGTTCTTCCTCCTTTTGCCAACACGTGGGACATCCAACATCCAGGTCATGTCATGAAAGAAAATAGAGTGGTAGTTGAAGCCACGAGATGTGCATCTTGGGTTAAACTGTAAATAGAATCTTACTACTCTTGAGTAACTCCAAAAGCGGCCACCGAAGATCTTTCTTGGATTTATTTTTCATCACCAGCACGTCGAGGTGAAAGATGTGCAGGTTCAGTGGGTCCTCTTGCATTTTCACTGACATGTGGGGCCGCATGTGAGCAAACAGACGATGGGCTCCACGCGTCCGCTGGCTGGCTGAGAAGGGAGATAGAGGAGGGCTGAGCACGGACTGCAGGAAATTTGTTCTATGTAACCAGCACCTTGATATTCGCATGTGGTTGTTTCTAGAATAAAAAAAGGAGGTACCTCTACTTATGTTACTCCCACTACGCCTAGCCTAAGGTTAGTAGGTGACCTTGCACTTGGCTCTTCGCCTCTTCCGGAAGTCGATGGTTCTACAGTAGTGCTTCTGGCAATCTAACACCAAATGAACTAATGCACGTCCACCGCTTGTAAGCAAAAGTTTCTCCTCGTGCTGCGAGCCACCGCGCACGCGTTGGCGAGGGAGAAGGCGTAATCAAGCTTCTCGTCATTCTGCGAGTTGATGGGACACATCAAAGTTATTTACTAGTAGTACGTACTCTCTCCAAAAAAGGGCTGACCATGTCATTGCTACCATCCCGTGCTCCGTCGTTGAGTACATGCACTATTCACGTGCCATCGAGGAGAAAAAATATTGTGTAGGTGCCATCGAAGTGCACGACTCACTTACAGAAAAGGGTTTCCCCCCGCTTCCCCCCCCAGCACGACTCACTTACACACTGCTTATCTGATTATCTCCATTTTCTTGCATGACACGTGCACCTTGATGCTAGATGTCTCGCGTGTTGGGAAAAGGATGAACAAAGCTCACGTAAAAGAAAAGAGTTGAAGAGCATAGATTCCCGACGACCGAGGAGGAGCAAGGAACCTCGCGGTGGAGCGTCTGCAAGGAACCTTGCGCGTTTTCCCCTGTTTTTTGCCGCCTGCCCACCTATAAACAACTAAAAGAACATGAACTTTTCGCTATAGAACGGTACATCAGGATGCTAAGTTGAAGATGTTTTATACTCCCTCCGT
This sequence comes from Triticum dicoccoides, assembly GCF_002162155.2. Taxonomy (NCBI): domain Eukaryota; kingdom Viridiplantae; phylum Streptophyta; class Magnoliopsida; order Poales; family Poaceae; genus Triticum; species Triticum dicoccoides. The sequence goes on along the minus strand of NC_041389.1, from coordinate 383,124,244 downwards.
TCCCAAATATAAGTCTTTTTACATATTTCAATAAGGGACTACATACGAAACAAAATGAGTGAATCTACACTCTAAAATATGTACACAAGCCAACGCACTAACTCCATCCGATCCAACTCATGCACATACGCGCACAGCATGGAGCACACAACGCACGTACGCAAGACGTGCATGCACACACGCTCTGTCGCAGAATGCACGTGAATAACACATGCATGCGCACACACTCGGCTGCATGGAGGCGTGCGCCATCCGCGGCGACGTCCGGTTCGTCATGCTACGGCGAAGCTCGCACGCAACTGCGCATACGCATCTCTTGCAGCACCTCTTTGCCGTCGTTGCTCAACTACTAGTCGGAGACGAAGATGACCGCAGCCTCAGTCTTAGAGCTAGCACCGATGGAAAAACACGCACGCTGCACGCACACGAGCAGATACAGAGTGCCCACGACGTGGTGGTGGTGCGTCCCCAGTCGCCTCTACTCCTTCTGCGCACGTTGTCTATCAAGGCGACTGCATGCTAATGATGATGTGGGTGAGATCTTCTAGGACTCAGATGATGACGAGGAAAATTATGAGACACAAGGTGACGTACACCGTCAAGGTCCACGGTCAAGGGGGTGCTAGCAAGTGCTTAGATGTGCTTAGAGCAAGTACAATAGAGCTGAGTCAGCGGACTATAAGGAATAAATAGTAGTATATTTGTGCTTAGTTGGAGGAAAGAGAAGAGGAGAGAGAAGGTAAGCGGGCTCTTCGTGAAGAGCCAGCTCTAGCACGTGCTCCTAGGCACTTTGTACATGTTGACTATAAGATGGGCTATAGGCTTATAGCCAGCAGCTGGCTATACTATTAATGCTCTTTAGATGTGGTGCTAAGTGCATTAAATGGCTTAGTAACTCAGGTGTTTAATGCATAGGTGCTTAGTTTATTGGTGCCACATCATATTTTATGCCTATGTGGCAGGCTTAGCAGCTATACATGGTGGATCATTGGGATAGGCCAAGGCTGGTCATAGTGGGGAGTAACTTGTACTGTAACATATTACTATGTTACTCTAAACATCTCTGTAAACCGGAAAGGAGGGAGTAGTAACATAGACTAGTGTCATATGCAGAGTATGGGAGCACATGATATTTCCCCGTTCGGACCGATCCCAAGTTGGCTTCTCACCTTCTTGGCCCAACAAAAACCCCTCCCCCCTCCAGCACGCGCTTCCCGCCCGGCGCCAGCTGAGCCCGCCGCTCCACATTGATGGCAAGTCAGGGCGACGCGACCTCTCACTGCTTCCGCCATTGAAGCGGCGCGCCGACCAAGGGCACTGCCCGCTGCACGCCCGACATTTCAGACTACACAGTGGATAGTAACTTTTAGAGCAAGTACTATAATTAGATGACATAAGCAGGCTATAAGGATTTAAATATAGTATTTGTGATTAGTTGAAGGAGAGAGAAGAGAAGCGGATTGTAAACATGTAGCCGGTTGTACTCCAACATACTCTACTTTGTGAGACAAAAGGTGGGGCCATTATTAATGATATTGTATTTATACTAAAGGGACTAACAGACTCCTTAATTACTCCAGGTTTTTTTTGAGACAAACCTTGGTGGGGCTATTATTAACTTTTTTGAGCTATTATTGACTTGGACGTGGGGTTTGGGGGCCAAAGGCCTACTATTATACTCCGAATTGACATGCTCTACCCTAGCCGCTGCTGTATCATATGGTTTCGCACCGTTCTAGATCTTAGCGCCGCCACACAATTCTTCTCCAGCCCTCCTTCCGGCTGCACCGTGAGAAGGGACAGCAGTCCTCCGAACCCCGTCTTTCGTGATCCTGTACGGGAGAGGGGCGATCAGGTTTTTGGGGAGCACACTCCTGTGACTGCTGCCAGCGACGACTTCCTCAACGACAACCTTCTTCCCCGACCTCGGTAACCTCTTCATCAACGACATGAGTGACAACATCAACCACATCGGTTCTGCTCCCGCTGTACAGTATGTGATTCTGTCCTCCTGGTTTAGTCCGCATCATTACTTTGATGTTTGCAATTGTCGTCATGATCTATTTACTGCTGATTCGGATTAAATCTCATACTAAATTGCTCATATATTCAACAATCCAATCCAAAAACCTGATCACAGGCAATTTACTCTGAGTGGTTTTGCTGCGCTTTTGAAGCCGCCTACTTTTAAGGGGGTGCAATATAAAAGGTGGCGCATAAGAGCAGTATATTGGTTTTAGATCATGTACTGCTATGACGCCACTAAGGGTAAGCCTGAGGGCGATCTTAATCCTACACAGCAGGAAGCTTTTCAGAACATGGATACCCTCTTCAAAGCCGCCCTACTGAGTGTTCTTGACGATTCCATTGTGGATTCATATATGTTGTTTAACAGCGGCAAAGACATGTGGGCTGCGCTCTAGGCCAAGTTTGGGCCCTCGGGCGCTGGCAACGAGTTGTACGTCATGGAGCAATTATGTGACTACAAGATGACTGATGAGCGCTCTGTTGTTCAGCAGACTCATGAGATACAGTCACTCTCTAAGGAACTTGAGCACTTTAAGTGTGTGTTGCCGGACAAATTTGTTGCTGGGACCATCATTGCCAAGCTTCCACCTTCATGGAATGATTTTGCTACTTCTCTGAAAAACAAGAGGCATGAGTTTTCTGTTTTGGATCTCATTAGCACTCTTGATTTTGAGGAGAAGGCGAGAGCAAAAGACACACGTGCTCGGGTCGCTGAGGGAGCTTCTAGTGCCCACATGGTACACGAGAAGAACTTCCAGCCCAACCAGCCCCAAAACAACAAGAACAAATCTCAGGGGAAAGGCAAGTTTGATGCAAAGAACAAGCCGCCACATTCTACCAACTTCAAGAAGAATTCTCATAATGGGAAGGGATACAAACCTCAATTTTGGTAGCACCGCACAAAATTTATATGGCTGCATCTACCTGCTGTCAGCTAACCTCATGGTGCTCCAGCTATTCCTACATTCGTAACTAGGTACAATGACCACCGCAAGATGAAATTAGCTTATTTGTACGTTGACTTGCTGAATGCAGTGCGGAACGATCCTGTCATGTGTGGAGGAGCAAACAAGCAGTGCAGCCGACGGTGGAAATCAACCAAGGACTTATGAAATTATATGTAATCTTCCTCAGGCAGGTCATTATCCCCTTCGTCCAGATGATCGTGTTTTGTCATGCCGAGGTATTGATATGTGCTACTGTTTTGCAACACCGTTTAAGTATAGCTATTGTTTTCCTATCTTTTCAGATTCAGGACAATGAATATGATATCAGGGGAACTGCACAATATGGACCCAAGTTGAGTCATCTCTATTGCCTCATGTGTTTGCTGCAAATGTGTCAGCATCAATTGCAAGATGAGGCAACTAGCTAGCTGTGGAGTTGCCAACATGCTCAAAGTGCTCGCAACATTGAGAAGAAACAAGCATGCCCAGGAAATTAATGCCTGCGCAGGGAGGCCATTTGCTCAGAGAAGCATCAACCGATTTTCTTTATTTCCACACCTTCTCACAGTTTTGTATATTGGTTATAGTATGGTGAATCATTGAGATGCATAGACATGCTGAACTTTTCTTCTTCTGAATGTTAGTTTAATGTGAGTGTCTGCATCCAGTACCGCATCCTCTAATTTGGTGGATGCACACAGAGAAAATAAATCTCCTTAATTTACTCCATAACCACCCTATTAAATAGGCCTAGTAACAAACCAGACGCATGCAGTGGCCGGCGGGCACATGCATCCTGCATGCATGGCCAGTCATGCAGCAACGCAAAAGAAGAGAGCGGTTCTTGGGAAAAAAGCGAGTAATTAGTGCAGCGGGCCTTATAAACACGAATAGCTCGCTCTCCCGCTTCCGTCTCCCCACACAACCCCCTGCTCCTCAATCTTCCTCACTTGTCCAGAAAACCCCGCTCACCTTCTTCCTCACTCGTACAGAAAACGCCTGCTCCTCTTCTTCCACTCCTACAGAAATCCCCAGCCCTCCTTCTTCCCCACTCGCACTGCCACTAGGCTCGTCTCTGGCTACTCTGCTCAAACCCGTGAGCTCGGCGCGACGCCCACAAGGAAAATGGAGTCGGCTGGCCCCAGCGCCAAGAAGATGAGGCTCCCGCCA
>NC_041389.1:383106756-383119595 GCF_002162155.2 Triticum dicoccoides | reverse complement strand
GGACGTCATCCTTGAGGAGATCATCTCGCTTCTCGCCACCAAGGATTGCTGCCGCACACAGGTCCTCTCAACTCGGTGGCGCCCTCTATGGTGCACCGCGCCCCTCAATCTCGACTGTCATTAGATATCTGTCCTTCCTGAATTTGATCTCATCGGAGCCATCGTCTCTTCTCACCAGCAGGGCCCCGTTCAATGCCTCTGCATCCCGACAGGCTACCTGCTGTCCATACTCAGTAAGGTGGACGCTTGGCTGACATCCCTTGAATTCGGAAAACTCCAGCAGTTTGAGTTCTACCATTAACACGAAAGTTTCATACAACAAACATACCAAGAATTCGTGCCCACACCACCGTTGTCCATCTCGCGGTTTTCCTCCTCTCTCCACACCGCCACCTTCACCCGGTGCCATCTACCAGACGATCTGGTACAAATGCTTCGACTCCCACTGCTAAAAAAACTTTCGCTTGTGGTGGTTTATCTGTCGGAGGCCTCACTGCACAGCATCATCGACTCCAGTTTCCCTGCCCTGGAGCGCTTGCTGATTGTTTTGGGAATATAAATCGGTATCAGTTGTCTCCAAATAAAGTCGCCTCACCTTAAAAGCATTGGAATTTGTTTTGAAGGACATCAGCTCATCATCGAAGATGCCCCTTCACTTGAAAGGTTGCTCCTTGATAATTGTTATACACCTTCAGAAATAACTGTCGTCTCTGCGCCCAAACTGGAGACCTTGGGTGTAATTCATGACCCGTTTAATAATCACACGGAGTTGGTGTTTGGCTCCTCACCTTTTCAGGTACCGTATATTATCATCTACACATTTGTAATCATATGCTGCATTTTTCATTTGTGCGCATAAGTTTTATATCATCTTGGAGTACACTTTGGGTACTAATATTATGTTATATGCTCAATGAAGAGTTCGTCCATTGATAGCCTATCAATGCTGCTGGATTCTGTCAAGATCATATATATCAGAATGTATAGTTTTGATCTGGACATAATTATTGGCTTGCTGCGATGCTTTCGATCTCTGGAGAATTTATACATAGAGGTGATGATTTCATCCACATTGAAAGCCCGTATATATTGTACTAGAATTAACTGTTCAGCTCTCGTTCTTTCGACATACTCTTTTTTCAGACCTTAACTGTTTTCAATCTTCATGTCTAGGCAGAACCACATGGAGAAAAACATATAACCAATCGTTGGCGTAATAAGAAAAAGGATTTTTTCAGTTCTCATGACATTCGTTTGAGGACAATAACGATGGGACGATATGCATCCAACCAGGCAAACAGAAGCTTTGTCACATTCTTCCTGTTGAATGCGAGGTTACTATTGTCCATGAGGCTTAATTTTTACAGCAAGAGATTTCTCACGGACGAACATGTTGAACAGCAAAAAAAGAAGTTTTAGGTGGACAAATGGGCTTCTAAACATGCTCGGCTTCTATTTACAACAAGTTGTAGACATCCTAAAATAAATTTTTTTGCACAGGATGTTGATTTTATGGATCAGACCGATCCATTTGTTTGTGACTGCAAAAAAGAGTGGTTGGGTTAGATGTTACTGACATGTTCAATCTAGGTTTTGTCTAAAAATTTGATGAACAATTAATCCTTGGCCTTTTTGTACCATTTGTATGCTTGACTTGCATGGTGTTGCCCTCGTACTCCCCTCCACCTGCCTCTACACTGCCGCATCTTCCATGGCTGCTGTTCGTTCCCGTCCGAGGCCTTGTCGTCGTTCTCCGCCTTGGTTATCTCGCTATGCTCGCCGCCGTCTGGTGTTGTCAACATGGTCAACAACCAAGAGGAATCAGGAGATGACTGTACGTGGAGAGGCTGACAGTAGGGACCCACCAGGGTCATTGCATTTCGCAAGCAGGTGTCTCGTTATTACAAGCCAAAACAATACTTCCTCCTAATTGTTTGACAACTAGGTTCCACGCCATTGTCAATGTAGTCAATAAACGAGAAAATTACACAACGAGCGGATAACACCAGGGACCCAGCAGCTCGCCCAGTTGTTTTTCAGTTTCAGAGACGGAGCTCAACTGCGCGTTGTGCGGGGGCTGTGGCCCGTCTATCCCACGCTTACGCTTTTATTAAGCACATGACGAGCCCAGTTGATATTTTTTTCTTTCTGAAATTGGCTAGCCCAGTTCTTTTTTTGGAGAATACCAAAACTGAGGCCTACTTGCTTTTCTCAGCCCTGCTGGGCTGCAAATCTTTCAAGACGAGGAGGGATAAGAAATGGGCTTCCCCAAAAAACAGGCTATAAGTTGTAAGAAATGGGCTGTAAATTTTTAAACCAAAGCCAACCGGCAATTGCATTAAAATATCATTTTTTCAGGATTTCTCTACTCTCTACTCTTATAAAAACCAAAGCCAACTTCCAATTACATTAAAATATCACCTTTTCACCCACAAGATAAACTACTAGTACAAATGCATCTTCATCTTCCGTGCAACGAACGAGCATCTTGCTAGTTAAGATTCTAAATTTCATTAATTTTTTTGCGGACAATTGTTTTTTGAATTTTATTTTGATATATTTTTTTGATAACTATTTTTAACGTGACTCGAAATTTCGTGATTAAAAGAGTTCGGACCCCACCGAAATATGCAAAATTTCGTTGAATTTTTTAGCAGTTCCCAGAATATATGGTCTGTAATGCTAATAAAAAGAATATGGGCTTCAAATATCCTTAAGAATTAGCAAATGGGCTGTAAATTATTGAAAATAATGGCTAATGGGCTGTATGCTATTTTCCACAGATTTGGAGGCTGACTTCTGGGCCTACTAGGTTGACGATGACGCTGTCCTAAATCTTTTTTTGACGCGTACGCAAGGCTTTGTCAACTTAGTCAACACACATCAGTGACTATTGGATGTCCATCCAACGGCCGTCGTGCTTCTTCAATCTCTGATCTTCCTGCTCCAGCCGCCCAAACCAGGGCCAGTGGGACTGTCTGCTCCCTCCTCCCGTGGCTGGCTGTGCTGCCGCTAGGCCATCCCTCTAACCACCCACACATCCTATTATTTTCCGGCGACGTCAGCCTCACCCCACAATCGACCAGTCAGCGCTCGTTCTCCCCTCAGCGTGGGCATCCGCTGCGGTGGCTTCGCCGGCTCCGGGTGGTTCTCTTCCTGGGCCCCGCCCTCGTCCATCGCGTTTGTGCTCTCGGCGCGGCGAGGTCAACATGGTCAACAAACAACATCCATCGGAAGAGGCCGACAGTAGGGGCCCACACAGGAAAATGCCTCCTTATTACGCGCAAAATAATGATTCCTCCACCTGATAGCTGGGACCCACCGGAAGGGTCTCTGTATTTTGCGAAAAAACGTTCCCCCCGCTGTCAGCTCAGACCCACCGGAAACGCCTCCTTATTACGCACAAAAAAATGAATACTCCCCCTGCTAGCTGGGACTCACCTTGGTGCGAGGCTGACTTGTGGGCCTACTAAGTTTACGGGGACGGAGAGCTTTGTCAACTTAGTCAATATGAACGACTCTAGCTCCAGTGACCGTACGATGTCCATCCAACGGCCATAGTGCTTCTTCAACCTCTGGTCTTCGTGCTCCAGCCGCCCAAAGCAGCGCCGGTCATGCCGCGTGCTCCTGCCTCCCGTGGCCGGCTGTGATGCCGCGGAGGCCTCACCGCCCCTACTACCCCCACCGCTGGCCAGGCCATCCCTCTACTCACCCACACCCCCTGTTATTCTGCGGCGACGACAACCTCACCCTCGTACTCCTCTTCGCGTGGGCATCCACTGTTGCCTCTTCCCCGGCTCCACGTTGTCCCCTTCCTAGGCCTCGCCGTCGTCCACCGCCGTGGTGCTCTCGGCGCGGCGTGGTCAATGTGGTCAATGACCTACTTCCATCGGAAGAGTATTGTGCGTGGAAAGGCTGACAGCTGGGTCCACGGCGGCCGCGAGGAAGTGCCTTCTTATTACATGCAAAATAATTATTCCTCCACCTGACAGCAGGGACCCACCGGACGGGCCACCGGTATTTCGCGAAAAAAATGTTTCCCCCCCGACTGCTGGGACCCACCAGCTACATCTTCGCATGCAAGGAAGTGCATCCGGGCAAAAAAAAACCCAAAACGATTCGCCCCCCTGACTTCTGGGACCCACCAGCTACATCTTCGCAGGCAAGGAAGTGCCTGACAGTCGGGACCCACCTGGTCAAAGCGTACGTAGCGTTGTCATTCCAGTCGCGAAAGTGTACGTACATACTGGTCGATGTAGAGGCACACACGTGTCGATGTAGAGGCGCGCACGTAGCATGTACACGTACGTACATCGGCGAGGGTGCAAGAAAGAACATGCGGCCACGTACGTACATACGGGCAGGGTCTCGAACGCCTACTTGCGCATACGTACATGGCTGGGTCGGAATGGAGCAACAGCGCCATCGTCGTGTTCATGGGGAGCCAACCGGCTGGGTCGGAATGGAATGCATGGTCGTGTTCATCGGGAGGGCTTGGACGGAACATGCGATGGAAACGAGGCATGGCGTAGCACATAATGGAGGAAACGGACCTCCTACGTTCGGAGCGGGGTCCTATTGATCGGGAGGGGTGTGGCGTACCGCAAAACGGAGGAAACGGACCTCCTATGGTCAAAACAGGGGTCCTGTTGATTGGGAGGGGTGTGGCGTACCGCAAAACGGACGAAACGGACTTGTGTTGGAGTGATATGGTCGAAATGGGGGTCCTGTTGATCGGGAGGGGTGTGGCGTACCGCAAAATGGACGAAACAGACCTCCTATGGTTGAAACAAGGGTCCTGTTGACCGGGAGGGGTGTGGCGTACCGCAAAACGGAGGAAACGGATCTCCTACGGTCGAAACAGGGGTCTTGTTCATTGGGAGGGGTGTGGCGTACCGCAAAACGGGACTCCACGGGATACTGTTCATCTCCACCGTCGACCTCCTCCAGCCTCCACGGGCTACCGTCGACCTCCTCCAGCCTCCACGGGCTCCTGTTCATCCAGCCTCCACCGCGCGCTACTCCACCGGCTACTGTTCAACGACCCCTCCACTGTCTACTGTTCATCCACCCCTCCACCGTCTACTGTTCATCCAGCCCTCCACACCACTGATAACCCGCAAGTATACATGATCGCAACAGTTTTCGATAAGTAAGAGTGTCGAACCCAACGAGGAGCTAAAGGTAGAATAAATATTCCCTCAAGTTCTATCGACCACCGATACAACTCTACGCACGCTTGACATTCGCTTTACCTAGAACAAGTATGAAACTAGAAATACTTTGTAGGTGTGATAGGATAGGTTTGCAAGACAATAAAGAACACGTAAACATAAACTAGGGGTTGTTTAAATAAAGAAGCAAGAAAGTAAATATAGGGAGTGTGGAAAAGTGGTGGTAGGAGTTGTGGAATTGTCCCTAGCAACTGACTATGTTACTAGACCGGTAATCACTATTGCAATTCTATTTGAGGGAGATGCATAAGCTAACATACTTTCTCTACTTGGATCGTATGCACTTATGATTGGAACTCTAGCAAGCATCCGCAACTACTAAAGATTCATTAAGGTAAAACCCAACCATAGCATTAAAGTATCAAGTCCCCTTTATCCCATACGCAAACAACCTACTTACTCGGGTCTGTGCTTCTGTCACTCACGCCACCCACCATAAGCAAATCATAAACATATTGCAAACCATACAGCGGGAATCCCTCACGCTTGCGCGACATGGAGGGCACAATAGGACAACACCAATAATAAAACATGACGTAAAATACATAACCACAAAGTGATAGATGTAAAATACATCAGCCGCTCATCTCTGAACTTAACTGTCGAAACTGAATTTAATTGTCGAAACTGAACTTAACTGTGGAAACTGAACTTAACTGTTGAAACTGAATTTTGCTGTCGAAACTGAATTTTGCTGTCGAAACTGAACGCACTAGCAAGGTGAGGCTACACGTCGGTCGACTGACTTTTTCATCTCTGGTCAGTCGATTTTGCAGCCGTTGGATACGAAATCAAGGGCCTGCGGTTCATCTTCAACCGCCACCCCCCTGAGCCGCAATCCACCACCGGCCAAACAGCAGCCTCCCGCCGCCCGTGGCCGGCGGTGCGCCGCCCCGCCCGCCCCGAAAACACTCCACACCGCCACCCCGGCCATCCCTCTAGGCCCCCATGCCGAGATTTTTCTCCGGCGATCCCCACGCCACCGCCCCACCAACACCCCGCCACCACAGGCGACCACCGCTCCCACCCTGAACCCTAAGATAGATAGTGGGGTACCTCTCCGAGAAGCCATCCTCCCCGCTGTGGCTGGTTCTTCCTTCACCCCGGCGAGCCCCCCCACCCCCTGAAAATCGACTGACCCAATAGTCAATTCAGTCGACTGAAGTGTAGCTATATCGGAGCAGCATCGCAAGCAAGAGCAAGAGCGAGAGCAGCAGCGAGAGTAAGAGCAATAGCAAGAGCAGACCAGGCAGGGGACCGAGAGCAAGAGCAGAGCAGCAGAGCGAGCAAGAGCTAAAGCAGCAGCATCTCCTACTGATGTGGACGTCGCGGCCGAGGGAGTGATGTTGTGGAGGAAGTGGCCAGCGACGCCACCGTGGATGGAGCCGCGCTGTGTCGGCTCGGGACCGAGCGCCGGCAGCACCGTGAGATCGAATCAAGAAGAAAATGCGGCGATTAGTGTACAACCTCTTTGGTGGTGCCGATTATGCCGCACCTTCATCTAAGGAAACGGTGATGATGATGCTCTTCCGATGGTGCAGGTGAAGACGATGGTGTGGGAATGGAGGTGGCGCGAAAGACGAGGGGAACGTCGGGGCAGCTCCTTGGAGGTGGAGGACGGGGTGGCTGAACTGGCAGGACGACGAGATCGACGACGGATCCTCATCCGGTATGGTAGATGAGGGACGTCGACGTGTTGCTGTGGACGACGTCGTCGGGGAAGAGGCTCCGGCTGGGTGGCGGACGGAGCAGGGTGTGGGGTTTCGTCGCTGGTTTTCGCGGCCTCGGTGTACGAATGGGTGGGCGGATGGGATGGCAGTGGGGAACCATGGCTTAGGGACGCGCTTGTCTGAAACATGGGGTAAGTTACGGAAGTACCCCCACTGATTTGAGGCGGTTCTTTCGGTTCAGGGGTACCACGGGAATTTCACGTGTCGAGATTTCATACGAGGTGGGAGTTTTCGCACGCGTTGTAATTTCGGAATAGCAAGGCGCAGGTTGAGATGGAGGGAGTTGTCGGAACACGACGAGACAAAGATATATCTTAAATATTTCGGGCTAACAAGGCGCGTGTTGAAATTTCCGGACAAGCCTAACGTGTACTATACCAAATCAATGCGCACTACAAATGTCATTCAAAACTTTGAATTCATGTTATGTTCAATTAAAATATTTCTCTACGTGTATAACGCATGCAACCTACTACTCAAATGAACGTTTTAGTGCATTCCAAACGTATATACTACCGCTTCAATATGAACTAAATTTGAATTCGTTTCTCTATTTGAATAAGATCTACAGTAATGATTGTTGTGAAGTCAAAGCATTTGAATTCGTTTATCTGTTTTAATAAGATCTACAATCATCATTATTGTCAAGTTAAACCATCGTTTGTGTATTATCTTCATAGCACACCACATGATTAGTCTCGAGTTACATATGAACTATGTGTACTATATGAACTCGAACTCGATTTTTTGAATCCACTTTATTTTGATTTCAAATCACATTACATTTCTAGCTCTAGCTAGACCTTCATAATCTAAACCATGTCTCATATGTATAATGTGTTTATCACATTATGTATGGTGCCCCGCCCCCTACGCCTACAAGTATTTAGATGTGAGTTGCAAACACCACACATTAACACAAATTCAAATAAAATGTGAGAATGTTTGATATATAGTATTGTTTGGATTGTTCGATATTTAGTTGTAAGCTGCAAACGCCACACATTATCACAAATTCAAATAAAATGTGATATTGTTTGATGTATAGTATGGTTTAGATTGTTCGGCATTTAGCTGTGAGTTGCAAACGACATGCATTATCACATTATGGTATAACATGTGCACATCACGTGTATCACCATTATATTCATGCATGCAATGTTTAAAACACTATGATCTCCTATTCAAATATACGAATCCACTTTCATATCAAATTATGATCTTTGTTAGTCCCTTACACCCACACAATCCTCTAAACTTTGTAGCTACCACTAACTTTCTCTCGTGCATGCACACGCCCTTGTCGCCCTCCCTCTCCCCCAGCATTCTATCCACCGGGCACATTCATTTTTTTTCTTTAGGTCGTTCTCCCAGAGTATCCACAACTCCTTTTCGACACACACCGATCGATAAACCTCTCCAGCGATGCCTGCTTACAACATACACACACACCTTCAATCTCCTCCTTTATGTGTCCTTGCCTCGTGTCTCTCGTACGGTCACACACACGTGTAAACTCTCGCCCCTCTTTTCATCGATCTCACAACCGCACACTCCTCCCCCTATCTAGCTAGTAGCTGGGCCTCTCGCACCACCTCCTAGCTCCATTCTCTCTGTCTATCCGTCTCGCTGGGCCTTAGTTACCTCTAACAAATGGACGTACACCGACCGTTCTCTCGCTATACATATAGCTAGCTAGGTCCTTATAACTCGTTTTTACCCACGCGTCGATCGATCTACCTCACTAGTTGTGTCTCTCCCTTCCTCCGACAAACAACAATTGATCTACCGATCTAGTTAGGTTTGCTTACCAAACACATGGTTCCCCTTCATCATCCATGGATGCGTCCCGACAGATCTATCACGCACAGGCACACACAGAAACACATCCCCACTCTTATTGATAACATTGCAGTTCCACCCTCAGTTTGTCTAGTAGGCCTCTCCCACCATCTTCAAGAAGTAACTCCATCACCCATCCAACACTCTACCCCTCTCCCTCCCTCTCTCTCTCCTCTCTCTTTGTCCCATCATATTTCCCGTCCTTCAGTTATGTATGGATGTCGATCGATCTCCCTCAAGACATAGCTGGGTCTCTCCTTCTCAACACATATACGAGTCGTTCTACCTCTATAGTTAGGCCTCAGCCTACCCCTCCCCCACCCCCTCCCCCCCACACACCGATACATCGAGCGCTCTAGTAATGTCTCCCTGCCACACACAAACTTGACATGTGCCCTCTAACGTTCCATTAGGCCAGTCACCCTATATCTTTGACTTGCACACACACACAATTTCGATGGCTCTCTTCATCGATCTCGCACCCACCCACTTGATCCTCTCTTCGACTCTATCGATAGCTATGACCCCTCCCTCTCTTCTCGTGGATTGCCGGATCCTCTATATATGATATGGATAGGCCTTCATTTCACACACATTGCATGCAAAATTTTGTTTGAGATGTCATCGACACATATTCCCACAAATAATTCACGAAATCAACCCCCACCCCACCCTTACCCCCACCCCAAAACAAAAAACACTCACGAACACGGTTTGTATCTCTCACACACACCCACGTAGGTGGGGGGCATGCATGAAGAGAAGAGGTGCATGCACGGCGCACATACTCCCGTCTCTTTTCCCAACCACACCCGCACGGGTACACGGTGGAACTCATTTCTGTACGAAAAAGGTAGCCCACGTGGTAATTTGGCACATGTACTGGTTGTCCACTTGGTGGAGGGAGGATCGTCTACCACGGGTGAACAAACAAATTGCAACTTGACACGTTATGTTAAATTAAAAAAAGAGGCAAACCATGTGGGGCCTACCTTAGAGGCAAGGCTCTATACACTGGAGTACTTTTGGTGTGTCCCATCAACTCGCAGAACAAGGAGAAGCTTGCTTAGTACGCCGTCTCCCCCGCCCACGGGCGCGGTGGCTCGCAGGATGAAGTGAAGCTTGCTCCGCCTTACGCCCGCTCCCTTGCCCATGCCCGAGGTGGCTCGCAGGACGAGGAGAAAAATTTACTATAATCCCTCCGTTTACTCCTCGTCCCTACTACCTTGGTTATAGAGATTATATCATATTGTTTGGAATATATATGTCCTTTAGTAGATTTCAATATGAACTACTAGTACATACTCCAAACACTGATGTATATAGACGTATTTTAGAGTGTAGATTCACTCATTTTGCTCCGTATGTAGCACTCTCCCTCGCCCCTCGACCCTCGCCCATGTGGTGGACGTGCAACAATTCATTCGGTCTCATATAGCCAGAACGATATATACTGCACTACCATCATTGCTCGACTTCCCGAAGAGGCGAAGAGCCAATCGCAAGGTTAATATTTTGGAGATGCCAAGCGCAAGGTTATAGGAGAACGAGTAGTAGGTGCCGCGTCATTTATAAATAAAGTTTTTTCTTCAGTGGCACATAGGCAATATGATAGGTTCATATGGAGAGAAAAGGAAACCGCTCCACTATATACATAGTCAGGACGGGCCAACCTACACGGTTGCTTGCTGGGGTTGCTCTCTTCACACTCTCTCGCACAAAACGATTGTGGCCACATCTCTAACATCCGGGCGGATCACGTCCACTAGGGGAAGGTGTCGATGCTTAGTGTATATGCGGTCGCCGTCGCCGACGGCGAAAACCCACTGTCGGCATGTCCCGATCAGGAGTCCTCGCCGTTCTCTCTCACAAAGCCAGTGAGGTTGCCTTCGTCCCTTGCTCACTGCCCCGACGTGGGCAGTTGCTGCCTCCCGCCGCCCTCCTCAAGGTTGAGCTACGTCCCTCAGGTACAACTCCCTTTACAACCGGCTTGCACCACTGCTCCAGCTGCCCACATCACTCCCTGTGGATATTTCTCTACTTGTTTGGCCCGCACATACCTCTACTGGCTTCTACGTACTGTATTTGTGATGAGTTTATGTCTCATCAACTACCCCGCACAAACCTCTACTGGCTTCTACATACTGTATTCTAATCACGCTTCTTCAATTTCTTTACATGCAAAAATACCGTGGCATGCATGTGAGTGGGTTTTAAATGACATCAACATGTCTGCATGCAAGCATGCACCGGTAGCATGCATGTACGTGAGCATTTAAGTCCCATTAACATGTCAAAAAGAAAAATATAATCCCATTATGCAGTAGGAGTTGGCTGATCTTTTTTCCTTACGTGGGATGATCTAAATGATGATGGGAGTTTATTTAGTTTGGCTACCACATTTGTCATGCGGTTATAGAGTTTTTTTAGTTCTATGAAATTGATAATTTTGTGCAAAGAGATATACGACTGTTCCGTGGCAACACGCGGGGACTCATCTAGTAATATTTAGGAACGGAGGGAGTACTATGTAAAGAGTTAGGTGTTGCACGATGATAGTGTGAGGTGGGCCATGTAATCACTGAGCCTGCGTGTTTTCACTGCTCTTGCACCCCTCCGTTGTAAGAATGGAGAAAATTGTAATCTAGTAGTACCTCCTTTCGCCCAAAGCGTGGGACATCCAACAGTCCTACCACCTCAGTAATAAATACCAATGATCCGTCAAATCACATAGACCCAACAGTAAGTTGGATGGACAAAGCAACAATCACTCTTGCGCCAGTGAGAGGTCGCGTCCGCTCTGCCCGGGCACAAATGCGGCACCGATTCTTTGGAGAGGCACTGACCATTTCGGGCGGGAAGCGCGCGCGGGCGATGGAGGGGCTTTGGGTGGGCCAGGCTGGTCAGGAGCGGGCGTGGCAGCTGTCCGCATGTCCCTACCGGACACGCCCGGAAATGAGAGGATGCACCGACTCTCACGGCTAAAATCGTACACTACACACCATCTCTCTATAGGAGTAGGTCGATCTGTCGCTCTCTCTAACACACACATGCTGTTAAACACACACACACACACACACACACACACCTTGGTCCCGTTGCACCTTCTAACATGACTTATTACACCTAGACGGAGGGAGTACTAAGTATACGAGATACGGTGGCACACTGACTTAAGTCGAATACAAGTGCCCAAAATTGTGTGCATGTTATAATAATGATTCACTTAAAATAGTAGGTGAGCGAACAGAGGGATCAATTGGACAGTGTTCCCGAGCAGTAGCGAGATGTGTGAGGTAAGATACACCGTTGGCGCTTTTAGTTTTTCTTATTAATTTGTTTGTTTCACCCTCTGACTGGTGGGACCCAACGTACTGCATGGAGAGAGGTAAGGTGACTAAGGCTGCATTATTTCTGCACCACTAAGGATAGTCTTACCACCAAAGCCACATGACACGATTATGATTGAAATCCCAATGACTCCCACACTACTAGAAAAACCTCTACTAATGGCGCACCTATTATGGCCATTAATGGCGCATCTGTGGTGCGCCACTAACAGCACGCCATTAGTAATTTTTACTAATGGCGCACCAGTGGTGCGCCATTAGTATCTGGTATACTAATGGCGCACCAAGGCGCACCACTGGTGCGCCATTAGTATAGGCCACGGTGCGCCATTAGTATGTCTCCCAGGGGCCAGGTGCTTTGGATACTAATGGCGCACCACAACTGGATGCGCCATTAGTAACCGCGGCATACTAATGGCGCACTTTCCTGTGATGCGCCATTAGTGATGCGTCATTTAGAATCTAGATCTGGATCGTGATTTTTTGCCCATTTTTTGCTCGTTTTTTTGCTTGTTTTTTGGCACGACAATATTCTCAAATTTTGTTCCTGTTGTTTTTGGATCTTGTTGCCATGGTCTTTTGCCGGAGAGGAGTTCGCCGGAGAGGAGGAGGAGGAGCTCACCGGAGAGGAGGGAGGAGGAGCTCACCGGAGAGGAGGGAGGAGGAGCTCTCCGGAGAGGAGG
>NC_041389.1:383105398-383106142 GCF_002162155.2 Triticum dicoccoides | reverse complement strand
GGAGGAGGGAGGAGGGAGGAGGGAGGAGGGAGGAGGTAGGAGGAGGTCGCCGCAGAGGAGGAGAGAAGGGAAGATGAAATGAAGAGAGGAGGAGAGGACCAGCCATATATACGGCATACTAATGGCGCACCGCGGGCAGGTGCGCCATTAGTAATTTTTTTTATTTTTTTGATTTATTTTGAATCTTGAAGGCGGGAAGATACTAATGGCGCACCATGGTCAGGTGCGCCATTAGTAATTTTTTTTATTATTTTGATTTATTTTGAATTTTGAAGGCGGGAAGATACTAATGGCGCACCATGGTCAGGTGCGCCATTAGTAATTTTTTTTATTTTTTTTGACTTATTCTGAATTTTGAAGGAGGGAAGATACTAATGGCGCACCATGGGCAGGTGCGCCATTAGTAAGTTTGAATTTTTTTGATTTTTTTTTGCCTCTCTAGATCTTAAAAGCCCCGTATCTTTTTTTCTGTTAGGTTTTTGAGGATTTTGAAAATGTTTAACGGGGTTCCCCCAGTTAAATTTGGATGTAACTTTTCGAGTAGATGATTTTTCATATAAAAAACTTTTTCATCCGAGTTAGTATGCAAAAGTTATGCCCATTTTTACAAATTCTCGCGAGATTTTGCAAATGAAGTCAAAATTCATATTTGCAAATTTTCCCAACAACTAGGCCACATATCACATGGGAAACTTATTTTCTTTTATTTTTTTGACATTTTTATCATTCTGTTTTATTTTTTTT
>NC_041389.1:383096415-383105388 GCF_002162155.2 Triticum dicoccoides | reverse complement strand
GCCATTACTAGTTTAACTAGTAATGGCGCACCACACACACGGTGCGCCATTAGTATGTTTGGACAGGCGCACTAGTTCAAAAAAAAAATTTGGTACTAATGGCGCACCGTAGGCAGGGTGCGCCATTAGTAGTTTCAACACTAATGGCGCATCAGAAGGTGGTGCGCCATTAGTATATACTAATGGCGCACCACATGTCTGGTGCGCCATTAGTGCCATTTCCATCTATAGCCCTTTTCCTAGTAGTGCCACAGTAGTGCCACACACACAAAAAAAACACGGCATGCTTGTTACATGAATGCAGGAATGTATAAAAGGTTATTTTCCTCTCATTGAACATAACAGGAGGGTTGTGTAGCTGGTTAGCATGTTCGCTAATCAAACTTGAGGTCTCGGGTTTGATAACTACACTTGAGCATAATTTGTGCCAGGAGGATTCTTTGACTGGTCAAAATGGATGGATATGGAGCTATACGATCTCGTAGTGACCGTATAATCACCTCATCACCTATAAGCTGCAGGCTCGACACTTGTTTTCTAGGGTTTGCACGCTTCACACACTCTCTCCAGTATATATATATATACACGCTGGAGCCTCAGTGCTTGTAGTTGCTCTCTTCACACTCTCTCACCCTCTCTAGATCTAAACAAGACTTCATTGGCCTCTCTCTCCCCTCACTGCTGCTCAAAGAGCTGGCAAGATCCGTCTGCCAGGAAGGGAAGGAGGCTTAACGCTATCGCCGTCGGCGAGGGAGGGAATCCACTACCGGCGCAGCTGTTCACTTTCACCCAGCGGCGACGCGGGAGGGCCTCTGACCCCTTCTTCTTCGCCGCCGTCCTGTCGCCCACCGAACCATTCCCCAAGAACCTTAAGGTATAATTTACTTACTCCACATGCATTACTCTAGCTGCATGTATACCATGAATCTAGGACATGGTTCAAAGAGGAAAGGAGTGGGGGAAAGTAGTGGGAAAATTTGTATATAGCATGAATCTAGGACATGGTTCAAAGAGGAAATGAAGGGGGAAAGTTGTATAGCATGAATCTAGGACGTGGTTCAAAGAGGAAAGGAATGGGGGAAAATAGTGGGGAAAGTTGTATCGCATAAATCTAGGACGTGGTTCAAAGAGGAAAGGAAGGGGCGAAAGTACTAGTATAGACTGGCTATCCAGCACCTATGTTGGTCGAAAAGGGAAAACAATGACAAATGCAGTACAAACATCTGTAACGAACTGATCTTTTGTTTTGGGGGACAAGGCTGTAGAGTTTGAGCAGGACTAGATTTGCTGCGCTCACAAAGGGAAAGGTGTCTAAAGATAACAACACTGGTACCAACAAAAATATGCTCCTTGGTTGTTTGTTCTTTGTTGCAACAAACTATGCATGACCACAGTACATCGGTAGATGCACATGGTGCTGGTACGTCCATTGTCCCGTGCAACTCATTAGCTGTTGTTAATCTAAGGCCTTGTTTGGTTAAAAACTCCCTAGTCCCTACCTGCTTGGTTCCAAGGACTAAACATGGACTAGAGGTTATTAAATGACATGCTAAAAGACCATGTTACCCCTAGTAATGAACTAATAGAGACAAGGTGCGATGCATGGCAGGGGCAACTGTTGGAAAAAGTCCCAAAAGGACTCCCTCGGGGTCTTCTTTCTTTAGTCCCAAATGCCCACTTTTAGTCCCTAAAAGTCCCTCCTGTTTGGTTTAGATGGGACTGACACGGAGTTTTTTTAGTCCCTACACCAAAATGTCCCTATAAACAAACACCATCTAATAATGCCACTGGAAAATTGATGCAATGCCACAGTTAAAAGAAAATTACATGTTTAACAAATTTTATTGTTAATATAACCTCTATGTTAATATTAATCAATGCAACCATTTGAGAATTGCTACTGTCTTGCTTTCTTTCCCATTTAGATAAGGTAGATGCTTCTTTTTGTTGGCTTCTGTGTCATCCATCGTTATTGACCACTAATTGTTTCCTTTGCACCTATGTGTAAATAGGGTTATCTACTTCACCTCGTTGCCATTGTGACCTTTTGTTGCACTGCACAAAACACTTTTGATTTAAGAGTGTTTTGTGCAGTTCAACCAAAATGTCACACCGACAACGTTGCTTGATTTCTTGATCTTAGTGGAACTGCACAAGAGGAGATCTTACTTCCTATCTATGTTGGCAAATTTGGTTTAGATCTTCTTCTTGTGAGTTGTTTGAATTCCGCATCATGAGAGGTTAGTACTAGCCTTCTTTCACATGATTCTGCAGTGTGCTTTCATATGTTGTGCTACTTGTACGATAATGTTGCTTGATTTTAGTGAACTGCACAAATGGAGACAAGACTTCCAATCTGTATGTGCACCTTAATATCCCATTGAGGTAAGATAAGGATATTTCACAACTCTTGGCCTGTATTTTGCCACTTTCATCAGAAAATTAAGTTTAGTACTATACTTGTGCTCCCTAATTGACATGCCAAATCTTACATTGAAGGCGAAGCTTGTCTGTTATTGAACCAAGTGATGAAGGGGAAGAACAAGCGGAAGAAAAACAAAAATCAACTCCCAGTGCTATAATGAAGCACTGGAACTGTGATGTCACAAGTAATGATATGGTCTTGCATCTTAATTTATTGCTATGGCTGGAACGAGCAATTGTTTTGCCACTGATTTGATGCCACTCTTAATGTAATACCTAATTATCTCTACTTGTGCAAACAGCGATCCTCTTTGAAGATACCATATATTTTAGTGGAACTGCACAAGAAGATGTTGGAAACATTAAACTAATTGAGGAGTATATAGTAAGCATGGCCACCGCCGTAGATAGCAACAGATGGTTCCGGAGAAGTGCTCCATATGTATGCTCTACACAATAAGCCTCCTGAAAAAGGTTGGTACTCGCCCACTGATTTCATCCATATGATTGAGCTTTGTCATCTCTATTGGTGTTGTGCTACTGTTTAGATACTGTCATGAAAAGGTGGTATTGTCCTTGAGAAGTGCTTCATCTATGCTATTTTAAATATTTCCTTTCCTTTTTTTCAAGCAAACAGGGATGCTAGCATTTAGTAGTCCTCTTGTCTTTGCACAACCGGATCATCTTCCTCTGAAGAAGAATATGGACTACGTGAAGTGACTAGTTCCGATTATGCCAGGATGAAGAAGTACTGTCTATCTTCTCATCAGAAGGAGCAGTTGAAGGATGGTTACATTACTCCCCACAAGACCAAACTAACTTCAGCTCAGAAGGACTGACAAATCTCCATTCTTTTGCTGTGATGCGCGAGTACAATGTTGTTCTAGGATTCTTTCTGGTGAGTTCCATTTTTCTAAAAGTGTGCTCTACATGGACCATGTAGGTGCCTGTGTAAACTGTCAATTCATAGTACAGTTTGCTTTATACTAATCACTTTTTTGTATTCGTGCAAACAGGGGTGCTCAGCTTGATTTCAATGGGAACTGCACAAAATGTTCATGAATACATCGAATCTTTCATTTCCACCACAAGAAAGGAGGTGTCGATAAGTTCAAGGCATTGCAACATATAAGGGCGAAATCATACAAGCTACGCACGAATTTGGTTGATTTTGGCGGAACTGCACAAAAAGAACAACTGGTTTATTTAGCACGAGGTGCCATGCCAATGTCTGAACTGATGGCAAACCCTGCCCATTCCACAATCGTAGGCATTTGATATTTTGGAATGGGACAACCTTGTCAAATTTTGCTCATTGATTTTAGCAAGACACACGTTTGATATTTTCGAATGGGACACCCTTTGCTGTCAGCAGCGTCGATCAATTTTTCCTTTATTATTTAGTTGTGAAGTAAATATTGCCTCTAACATGTGAGTCGCTGATATGCATAATCATCGATTGTTTTGAATGTTCTCTATTAATTGCCAGCCCTGTGTGTTTGATTGCAATGTACAGAAACGCTAAAAAGCTGCTCAAACTCTTTGTACTCCTTCTGTTCCTTTTTACTTCGCACATTGTGAAAGTGCATACTTTTTTGTATAAGATTGGTCAAAGCAGAGATACTTTGACTGCAGACAAAACTTGTATGCAGACTAGAAAGGACCGGAGGGAGTACATGTGAAACTGCTGCAAACGAGGTGATCACCCTGGGAATAATGCTAGTACGTATTGTTTTGCATGTTCATCCAATGCTAGTGATACAGGAATTCGAACTAATCGAAATAAATTCACTCATACACGGTCGGATTTCATATAAACACGCCGGATTTCATTACATTTCATACATTCTTCAACTAAAAAGGGGTGCGCTGGAGGTATAATTAATTAACTGAAGCTACCCACCTGTGTCCCGCTGAGCCGAACAGAAGCTTCAGTGAGTTAACTGCAGGTGCAGTTGCCTAACTGACATGTGGCCTGTTGGGCCCACATGTCAGTCAGCCAACTGCACCAGCAGTTAAGTAGAAGCAGCGTTCTTCTCCAGCGCAGCTCTCCGACTCCATGTCGCCGCCAAGAAGCTAACCGGCCGTCATTGGTCAACCCGCCTAACTTGGCTTCAACCGGAGGGTAGCAGCGGTGGCCTTACTTGGACCCGAGCGGCGGCGACCTACCATGTTCTACTCTTCCTCGTTTTCTGTGTGGCACAGCGTCATTGGCAGCGGGGCGGGGCCTCGGCGGAGCCGGCGATGTCCTCTATATCGTTGCCGACGGGCGGCGCCTCGGCAGAGCGCTGGAAATCCTCCCCCACATTGTCGGCAGGGTGGGGCCTCGGCTGAGATGGCGATGTCCTCTGCCTCGTTGTTGGCGGGGTGGGGCCTCGGCGGAGCCGGCGGTGTCCTCTGCCTCGTTGTTGGCGCCGCGGGGCCTCGGCGGAGCAGGGCCTCGTTGATGCCAGCGGAGTGGGGACTCATCGGAGCCGACATTGTCCTCTGCTTCGTCCTCGGTCTCACCAAACAGCGCCTCACCGCTTCATCGCCCTCTTTGTAGGCGGCCGCAGCCTCCACCACCCGCATGTGGTACCGCCTGCGCTCGAGGCAGCCCTTGCGGGCGGAGTGGTACGAGTCGAGCAGCGCCTCCTGCTCCGACCGCTCCACGGCGATCTGCTCCTCCGCCTGCAGGTGCTCCTGGAGGAGATGGTGGTTGTAGGCGGCGTCGGCCTGCACCTCCTGGGAACTGCTCCTCACGCATCTGCCTCACTGTGTCCATATATTGGGCGCGGGCCTCGCCGATGGTCATGGTGCAATGCACCCGTGAGGATGGCGTGGAGGAGGGGGTTGGCGCCGGATCGCCGACTACCATGTTCTCCATTGGCACGTCGTCGTCCTCCCGCTACCTGCCAGCCAGCCGGTCGGCAGCAATGGCTGCCATCTCCTTGTGGTCCGTCGTCCGCCCGCCCCGAAGAGCACTGGAGTGCGAGGAAACCATGGTGGGCAGTAGTGGTGTGGACAGGAGAAAGAGAACAGATGCGATGACTGCGGCTATGGCCGGCGCAGCAGTTTATATAGCAATGCTGGGCGGCGGAGGGACGGACGTGTGGCACAAGAGTAGCCGCGTCGGCAACCGCGTATCATTAACGTGGGTGGGAGATGGACGGACATATGACACTTTTGTCGTTTGAAGGCGGAGCAATCGCCTACACCGGGAAGCGGGGCGGGCGGCACTGACTGTTTTGGGCGGAAAGCGCGCGCGGGCGAGGAGATGACTTTACTTGGAGAGGATGACAATGGGGACCCACTAGGACCATAGCCTCACGTACGCAAGTGCCTCCTTATTATATATATATATAACTATAATTTATTTTGCTTCCTCCTGGTTTCCTGACATCACGGTCCCACACCATTGTCAACCTATGTACTCCCTCCTTTTCGGTTTATAGGGCTTATCTCAAAATTTTAGTTTTTCCATTTTATAAGGCTCAATTTGGTTGTTTTCCATCACATGTTCAGATTCCAAGGTGCATTAAATCATTGCATGCAATTATTAAGAGAAAATTGACCAATGCATGTACTTTATGCATGCATGCATTGCAATTAATGCATTGATAAACATAATTTTTTGAGGATCACAAGAGCATTATTAGGTGCTTTTGCAAAACTACAAAAAGTATTCCACCACTCACCATCTACCTTGATTGGTGAGATTTTTGAATTGAGCACTATAAACCGGAAAGGAGGGACTAGTCAATAAACGAGAGAATTGCACAAGAAGCGGCTAACAGCTGGGACCAAGCAGCTCGAGTAGTATTTGTGTTTTTGAGGTGTGAGCACTACAGAGTTTTTTGATGTTTAGCCCATATATTAAATTTTCTCCTATGAACAACAACGAAAACATCGCTGCAGGTATTAACTGGGCGGGCTGTGGCCCGTCTAGCCCAGGCCAGATATCCAGCCTAGATATTAATTGTTTTCAAGCTGAAAATGGCTAGCCCAGCTATACTTTTTTTAGGAATACCCACGCAAGGTCAAGGTGTTATTCTCCGCCCGGCTGGGCTGCAAATCTTTCCTAGGAGGGATGCGTTAGGCTTAACAAAAAAATGGGCTTTAAGAAATAATAAATGGGATGTAATTATAAAAACTGGGCAATAACTATAAAAAATGCACCAAACACCTAATTACTTTATAAAATATTATTTTTGGATATTGAAAATTTTAATTTCATTAATTTTTGCGAGCGCAATGTTTCGTTGGATTTTTACGTAATATAAATTTATTTTGAAATTGTATTTAATCTGACTAGAAATTTCGGGATCAAAATATTTTGGATCCCATCAAAATGTGGGAAATTTTATTGAATTCTGTTTTGAACGGTTGGTTGAAATGGGTTGTACTTTTAGAAAGTGTAAATGGGCTGTAGTAAATTCCATTAGAATTCAAAAATGGGTTGCACATTCTTACAAATCTCAAATGGGCTATAAGTTCTCTGGCACACACTTCTGGCCTTACTAAGTTGACACGTCCCCTAAAAAAACAGAGTTGACGCGTATGCAAGGCTTTGTTAACTTATAGTCAACACACGGTTCTAGCAGCAGTGGCCGTTGGATGTCCATCCAACGGACGTCGTGCTTCTTCTTCAATCTCAGATATTCTAGCTTCACCCGCCCAAAAAATGATTCCTCCCCCTGGCATCTGGGGCACACCGTTTCGGAAGCTGACCTGTGGGCCTACTAAGTTGACGTACCAAGGGCTTTGTCAACTTAGTCAATATAAACGATTCTAGCTGCAGTGACCATACGATGTCCATACAACGACCGTCGTGCTTCTTCAACCTCTGGAATTCTTGCTCCAGCTGCCCAAAGTAGCACCGGTCGTGCCGCCTGCTCCTGCCTCCCGTGGCCGGCTGTGCTGCCATGGAGGCCTCACCGCCCCTACTACTCCCACCGCTGGCCAGGCCATCCCTCCACTCACCAACACCCCCTGTTATTCTGCGGCGACGACAGCGCAGCCGAACCAGTGAACCCTCATACTCCTCTCCGCGTGTGCATCCACTGCTGCGTCTTCCCCGGCTCCGTGTCGTCCCCTTCCTAGGCCTCGCTGTCGTCCACAGCCGTGGTGCTCTCAGCACAGCGTAATCAACATGGTCAAGGAACGACTTCCATCGGACATGGACTGTACGTGGAGAGGCTGACAGTGGGTCCACGGCAGCCGCAAGGAAGTGCCTCCTTATTACGCGCAAAATAATTATTCCTCCACCTGACAGCGGGGACCCACCGGACAGGCCACCGTATTTCATGAAAAAAATGATTTGCCCCCTGACTGCTGGGACCCACCAGCTACATCTTCGCACGCAAGGAAGTGCGTCCAAAAAATGATTCCCCCCTGACTGCTGGGACCCACCAGCTACATCTTCGCACGCAAGGAAGTGCGTCCGAAAAAAACGATTCGCCCCCCTGACTGCTGGGACCCACCAGCTACACCTTCGCACGCAAGGAAGTGCGTCCGGGCAAATGAAAAAACAAAACAATTCGCCCCCCTGACTGCTGGGACCCACCAGCTACATCTTCGCACGCAGGGAAGTGCCTGATAGTCGGGACCCACCTGGTCGAAGCGTACGTAGCGTTTTCATTCTTGCCGCGAACGTGTATGTACATATATACTGGTCAATGTAGAGGCACACACGTGTCGATGTAGAGGCGTGCACGTGTCGTAGTAGAGGTGCGCACGTAGCATGTACATGTACGTACATCGACCAGTGTGCAAGAAAGAAAATACGGCCACGTATGTGTACATACGAGCGGGGTCTCGAACGCCTACTCGCGCATACGTACGGCCAGGGCTCGTGTACATGGCTGGGTCGGAACGGAGAAACAGCGTCGTCATCATGTTCATGGGGAGGCAACGGAATGCGTCGTGTTCATGGGGAGGCAATGAAATGTGTCGTGTTCATCGAGAGGCAATGGAACACGTGGGAGCCAACCGGCTGGGTCGGAACGGAATGCGTCGTCGTGTTCATCGGGAGGGCTTGGACGGAACAGGCGATGGAAACGAGGCCTGGCGTACCGTAGAACGGAGGAAATGGCCTTGTGTTTGACCGGCCATGTTTGAAACGGGATCTTGTTCATCGAGAGGGGTCTGGCGTACCGCAAAACGGAGGAAACAGACCTCCTGCGGTCGAAACGGGGGTCCTGTTGATCGGGAGGGGTGTGGCGTACCGCAAAACGGACGAAACGGACTTGTGTTGGAGCGCTACAGTCGAAACGGGGGTCCTGTTCATCATGAGGGGTGTGGCGTACCACAAAACAGGACTCCACAGGAAACTGTTCATCTCCACCGTCGACCTCCTCTAGCCTCCACGGGCTACCGTCGACCTCCTCCAGCCTCGACGGGCTCCTGTTCATCCAGCCTCCACCGCGCGCTACTCCACCGGCTACTGTTCAACCACCCCTCCACAGGCACCCCTCCACCGTCTACTATTCATCCAGCCCTCCACGGGGTCGTCCTGGTCATCTAGAGGCAACGCCACGGGGTCCTGCATCCACCCCCACTGCTCACTGT
>NC_041389.1:382976834-383096191 GCF_002162155.2 Triticum dicoccoides | reverse complement strand
AATGCTCACTGTTCATCCAATCGATCGGCTTCAGTTAGTAGTAGTAGCAAAGGAATCGCTCGATCGGGTTCAGTTAACAACCATCAATCGATCGCTCGGGTTTAGTAACGCGTAGCCTGCAGTGCAATCACTCGGGTTCAGTTAGAGCCCAACGCTTCGCTCGGGTTTAGTTAGAGCCAGCGCCTCGCACACACGCGCGTACGTGTACGAGAGAAACCCGCATCACTTGGCCCCCGACCGCCCACCGTAACCAGGAACTCCCCAAAATTTTCCTCGCCCTCTCTTCTACCATGGTTTTTTCCGTCATGGACGTCCCAAAGAATGTCATGCAGCTGCGTCTCCGGCCCGCCCAGGACGAAAAGCCCATTTTCTGTCATGATTTTTTGTCATAGAAGTAGGAGCCCACCACATCTATGATGATACCGAGTTTTGTCACAATTATCGTCATAGAAGTGTCATATGTATGACAGAAAAAAGTTTCGTTCGGCCCAAAATGTCACAGATGTGTCTTTTTTTTGTAGTGATGGTGGCCCCCTCCACTTATTCTTGCACCCACACACTCCATCTTCCTCCCAAAAAAATCACTATCCAGCTCAATCATTCTAGCTCATTTTGCAGCGATTTTTCGATCTCCTTGCTCAAAGCTCCATTCAAAAAACTGCTTTAGGAGATTGTTCTTTGGTATGTGACTCCTCCAATGGTCCAATTAGTTTTTGTTCTAGTGCTTTATTCATTGCAAATTTTTGCTGCATAGGTGACCCTGTTCTTGAGCTTGCATGTCAAATTTATGAGGTCCCAAGTAATTCTAATGCATGATATAGGCTCTAGGCACTTGTGGGAGTAGTTGCTATCAGTTTTGTTTAGTTTGATTCACTGTTATTTTGAGTTACTAAAAATTTCAGAAATTTTTCAGAGGAAGAAATATGTCTAGGAAAATGTACCAAGGTGGTTCTTCAAGAAAGAAAGGACCCAGGCTCGCAATGCGTGAGCAAGACGATGAACCACCAAGGGAAGCTGACGTGCGGCCTTTTGAATGGCCGTCAAAAGAGTTTATGGTTAATGCAGGCATCAAGGATGAATTTGATACATGTGTGCGTAATGCCGATCTTGAGGACTTCATGCAAGATAAGTGTCCTCAGTACTACTATTTGAATGATTCATTCGTGAGAAGGTTTGAATTTACATCTTCGCGTAATTCTCCAACTGTCCTGTTTGATATCTATGATAAATCATATACCATGGACTTAGAAGATTTCACTACTGCTTGCAAACTCCCACAGTGGGGCAATGTTAATGAACCCCGTAAATCTGAATATAAAGACTTTCTTGCTAGTATCACTGTGGGAGAATCTAGAGATATAGCACAAGCTACCATAGGGAGCATTAATTTTCCTGCTATACATTATTTTTCTCTCTTCATTGGTAGATGCATTAATGGTAAAGATAAAGCATGTCACATGTGTGTACCTGATCTTTGTGTTCTCAAGAGTGCTGTATTAGGTGATAAACAATACAACTTGGGGGCAATTGTTGCACGTAGGTTGCATAATAATGGTTTAGTTGGAGATTTTTTTGGAGGGATTTATGCGACCCGTGTGGCTAATTATCTTGGTATACCTCCACATGAAGATGATAGGGAGTTTCCTCCCTCTTATTTAGATTATAATGCCATGGTTAGTCATCATTTTCTTGAGAGGAATGAACAATTCCTCCAGTATCGACTAATCTTTGACAGACGTCATGCTATCCATATTATTCTTCCTGCTCCTACCCTTTTGGATTATCAGGCAAAAGGAAGATATGTTGTAACCAGGGAGGAGGCAACCGAGTACAAGAGGAGGACGGAGGCAGCTCGCCGCCATGCCGCAGCTCAGGAGGCATTGGCTGCTGCATCTCAGTACGACCCCAGTTACAACTTTGGATATCAGTCAGGCTACCCGTGGCCATAGACCAACTTAGGCCAAAAGCCTAAGCTTGGGGGAGTATGTATTTCTCACTGACATTACATTCATGTTCACACACTCATTCTAGTTGTCGGTGATCATACTTTTTCCTTGTACTATCCATGCTAGTTTAATTTCTTTTTCTTGCTTGCTTCATGTGTGTTTAAATAACCTTAAGAAAAACCAAAAAAAATTAGTTGTAGCTTTTAGCTAGTTTACCTTCCATGCCTGTAGTAGTAATAATTAAAAAGAAAACCCAAAAACATTTCTCATTCCTCTTTTGCTTGTTTGGAGCTTTCCCGTGTAAATAGTTTTATTTCTTTTCTTTCCCTTGGGGGTCGAGAGGATAAGACCATAATGAAAATGTTTAGTGGCTCTAATATACTTTATTGCTGATTTAACCAAGAGCCCAGATTACCTTGTCTTCTCCCTTGAATTGAATGCTTGCAGATTCCAGCTTAGTCCAATGCACGTGCACTATTATTATTATACACACCGTTCGGTCGTGCAAGTGAAAGGCAGTAATGACGATATATGATGGACTGATTGAGATGAGAGAAGCTGGTATGAACTCGACCTCTCTTGTTTTTGTAAATATGATGAGTTCATTGTTCTTGATTCAGCCTATTATGAATAAACATGTTTGCAATGACAATTAGAGATTATAGTTGCTTATGCCATGCTTAATTAGCTAGGAGCTTATAATGGTTTACCTTGCGTGCCAACATGCTATTAAAATGGTTGTGATGTGGTATGATAGGGTGGTATCCTCTTTTGAATGATTCGAGTGACTTGACTTGGCACATGTTCACGCATGTAGTTGAAACAAAATCAACATAGCCTTCACAATATTTATGTTCATGGTGGATTATATCCTACTCATGCTTGCACTCAGTGTTGATTAATTTTAATGCATGTTCATGACTGTTGTTGCTCTCTAAGTTGGCCGCTTCCTAGTCTCTTGCTAGCCTTCACCTGTACTAAGCAGGAATACTGCTTGTGCATCCAAACTCCATAAACCCCAAACTTATTCCATATGAGTCCACCATACCTTCCTATATGGGTATCTACCTATCGTTCCAAGTAAATTTGTATGTGCCAAACTCCAAACCTTCAAATGAAATTCTGTTTTGTATGCTCGAGCAGCTCATGTATCAACTAGGGTTGTCTGTATCTTCCATCCTAGGTGGGTTATTCTCAAGGGGAGTGGACTCCGCTCCTCATTCACGAGAAAATGGCTGGTAACCGGGATGCCCAGTCCCATGATCAAAACATCAAATCAAATCAAAATAATTAAACAAAACTCCCCCAGGATTGTTGCTAGTTGGAGGCACCCGTTGTTTCGGGCAAGCCATGAATTGATGCTTGTTGGTGGTGGGGGAGTATAAGCTTTACCATTCTGTTTGGGAACCGCCTATAATGTGTGTAGCATGGAAGATATCGAGATCTCATAGTTGTTATGTTGACAGTGAAAGTATACCGCTCAAAATGTTATTTATCTGTATTTCAAAATCGAGCTCTGGCACCTCTACAAATCCCTGCTTCCCTCTACAAAGGGCCTATCTATTTACTTTTATGTTGAGTCATCACCCTCTTATTAAAAAGCACCCGCTGGAGAGCACCGCTGTCATTTGCATGCATTACTTTTAGTTTATATTGGGTATGACTTGACTAGATTTCTTATACCATGAATTACAATGTTTAGTCAGTCCTTGATCTTTAAAGGTGCTCTGCATTTATGTTTTGCGGTCTCAGAAAGGGCTATCAAGATACCATCTTGTTATATCATATTATGATTTTTTTGAGAAAGTGTTGTCATCCAAGATTTATTATTATTGCTCTCTAGTTGATTATGCCATTGATATGAGTAAACATGAGACCCAAGTGTTATTGTGAATATGGTTAGTTCATAATCTTTGCTGAAAACTTGAATGCTGTCTTTACATATTTGCAAAAACAAGAGCAAACAGAGGTTGTAAAAGTTTTTCTTTATCACTTTCAGTTTGTCAACTGAATTGCTTGAGGACAAGCAAAAGTTTAAGCTTGGGGGAGTTGATACGTCTCCGTCGTATCTACTTTGCCAAACGCTTTTGCCCTTGTTTTGGACACTAACTTGCATGATTTGAATGGAACTAACCCAGAGTGATGATGTTTTCAACAGAACTTCCATGGTGTTATTTTTGTGCAGAAATAAAAGTTCTCGGAATGACCTGAAAATCCACGGAGCAACTTTTCAGAATTAATAAAAAATATAGGCGAAAGAAATAGCGTCAAGGGGCCCACACCCTGTCCACGAGGGTGGGGGTAAGCCCCCTCCCCTGGGCGCGCCCCATGCCTCGTGGGCCCCCTGGACGTCCACCGACCTCAACTCCAACTCCATATATTTGCTTTCACGGAGAAAAAAATCAGAGAGAAAGTTTTATCGCGTTTTACGATACAGAGCCGCCGCCAAGCCCTAATCTCTCTCGGGAGGGCTGATCTGGAGTCCGTTCGGGGCTCCGGAGAGGGGTATTCGTCATTGTCGTCATCATCAACCATCCTCCATCACCAATTTCATGATGCTCACCGCCGTGCGTGAGTAATTCCATCGTAGGCTTGCTGGACGGTGATGGGTTGGATGAGATTTACCATGTAATCAAGATAGTTTTGTTAGGGTTTGATCCTTAGTATCCACTATGTTCTGAGATTTATGTTGCTATGACTTTGCTATGCTTAATGCTTGTCACTAGGGCCCGAGTGCCATGATTTCAGATCTGAACCTATTATGTTTTCATGAATATATGTGAGTTCTTGATCCTATCTTACAAGTCTATAGTCACCTATTATGTGTTATGATCCGACAACCCCGAAGTGACAATAACCGGGATACTTCTCGGTGATGACAGTAGTTTGAGGAGTTCATGTATTCACTATGTGTTAATGCTTTGGTCTGATACTCTATTAAAAGGAGACCTTAATATCCCTTAGTTTCCATTAGGACCCCGCTGCCACGGGAGGGTAGGACAAAAGATGTCATGCAAGTTCTTTTCCATAAGCACGTATGACTATATTCGGAATACATGCCTACATTACATTGATGAACTGGAGCTAGTTCTGTGTCACCCTATGTTATGACTATTACATGAGGAATCGCATCCGACATAATTATCCATCACTAATCCAATGCCTACGAGCTTTTCACATATTGTGCTTTGCTTATTTACTTTACCGTTGCTACTGTTACAACTGCTACAAAACTTCTACCGTTACTTCTACCACTATTACCGTTACTTCCATACTACTTTGCTACTAAATACTTTGCTGCAGATACTAAGTTATCCAGGTGTGGTTGAATTGACAACTCAAATGCTAATACTTTAGAATATTCTTTGGCTCCCCTTGTGTCGAATCAATAAATTTGGGTTGAATACTCAACCCTCGAAAACTGTTGTGATCCCCTATACTTGTGGGTTATCAAGAGGCCGAACTGCTAATTAGTGTCTGGATCCGCTGATTTATCGCTATTATGTGCCAACCAGACTCGTTTGGGTACGTTGTTGGCTTTAGTGGCCAGTAGACTGTTCGTCTTGATAAGGCCGGTATACACTTCAGCTGCAAGGGCCGCGGTGTGTTCTTCAGTATGTAGTGAGCGTTCCATATTACCATTGACTATAATAACGCCACGAGGTCCGAGCATTTTGAGCTTCAAATAAGCATATGACTGCATTAAAGCGGGCGAAAGCAGTTTGTCCGAGCAGTGCATGGTAGCCACTGCGGAAAGGGACGATGTTGAGGATTAATTCTTCGCTGCAAAAATTATCTGGGGAGCCGAATACTACCTTCAGTCTGATTGAGCCCGTACAGCGGGCCTCCACTCCTGGTATCACACCTTTAAAGGTAGTGTTACTAGGCTTGATTCGTGATCGGTCGATCCCCGTCTTACAGACAGTATCTTGATAGATCAAGTTGAGACTGCTTCCTCCATCCATAAGGACTCTAGTGAGGTGGTATCCGTCAATGATTGGGTTAAGAACCAGGGCGGCCGAACCCCCGTGACGGATACTGGTTGGGTGGTCCCTGCGATCAAAAGTGATCGGACAGGCTGACCATGTGTTAAACTTGGGAGTGTCAGGCTCTACGGCATAGACATCCCGTAATGCGCGTTTGTGCTCCCTTTTGGGGATATGAGCGACATATATCATGTTCACTATCTTCATCTCAGGGGGAAATTTCTTCCGACCCCCAGTGTTTGGCTGACAATGCTCATCATCGTCTTCGCTTGGGGGCCCTTTTCCCTTATGTTCGGTATTTAACTTACCGTCCTACTTGAAAACCCAACAGTTCCCGTTGGTATGATTTGCAGGCTTATCGGGTGTGCCATGAATCTGGCAGGGCCTCTAAATGATTTTATCTAAGATGGATGGCCCGTCTTTGTTTCCTTTGAAAGGTTTGTGCCACTGATCGGACTTAGGACTGCTGAACCCGGCATTGACTGCCGTATCGTCTACGTCGTCGTTGTTATTAGTCCGACGTTTGTTTTTATGCGACGGGGTTTACCATTGTCGTCCCGCGCCTTAGAGGTGTCGGGGTCACCCAAGTTGTTGCATCTATGAGCCAACCAACTATCTTCGCCCGCACAAAAGTGGGTCATGAGTGCCGTTAAGGCTGCAATGGTCTTCGACTTTTCCTGCCCAAGGTGTCGGGCGAGCCATTCGTCGCGGATGCTGTGCTTAAAGGCCGCTAGGGCTTCGTCGTCCGGACAGTCTACATTATGGTTCTTTTTAGTTAAGAACCGATTGCAAAGCTTGTGAGATGATTCGCGAGGCTGTTGAATTATGTGACTCAAGTCGTCAGCATCTGGTGGCCGGACATAAGTACCCTGAAAGTTAGCCCTAAAAGCATCCTCCAAGTCTTCCCAGGTTCCAATGGAGTTTTCTGGGAGACTATTTAGCCAGTGACGTGCTGGTCATTTCAGCTTTAGGGGGAGATATTTAATGGCATGGAGATCATCTCCTCGAGCCATATGAATGTGGAGAAGGAAATCTTCAATCCAGACGACCGGATCCGTCATTCCATTGTATTGTTCAATGTTTACGGGTTTAAACCCTTCCGGAAATTGGTGTTCCATGACCTTATCGGTGAACCATAAGGGGTGTGCGGCCCCTCTATATCACGCAATGTCGCGGCGGAGATCGACTGACATCTGAGTTCGGTTCTGATCCTGAATATAGTAACGCTCGCGTTGGGGCACGGCCCCTTGATCCATAGATTGATCTGGTCTGACCAGCTTTATTGGCTAGGTCACATTGCAAGTCGTATGTATATCCCGCGGCTGTAGTCTCCCTGCCTCTTCGGCGAGGGGGTGCAGCTTGGTGTTCGGCTTGATATGTCGCTTTATCCCGTCCACGTGGTGGTCGGTCTGGTTGATCTGCCTGATTGTATTTTGACGGTATTGATTCAAGGACTATGTCATCGAATTGAGGCAGCAGCTTGCGCCTAGGGCAACTTTTGAAAGGTTGCTCTTGGCCGTATTCCTTAGCGGCCAGCACCTTATTCCACCTTTGATTCAGCATGTCTTGCTCTTCTTTGAGCTGCTGCTACTTCCTCTTCAGGCTCTAGGCTATAGCAATGAGCTCTCGCTTAAAGTGTTCTTGGTCGAGGGGTTCCTCTGGGACAATGAAGTCCTCGTCACCGAGGCTGACCTCCTCCTTGGATTCTGGCATATAGTTGATGTCCTCCTCATCTTTGTTGTCATGTGTTTGGGACTATGTTCACCCTCTTCCTGCTCGTCCTATTCGGATGTAGGCTCGATAGGGTATTCGGGATCTTCGGCGCCAACCGGAGTCTCATTGTCTCCGGTGCCGCTATTACTATCCGTCGCCCGACGCAATCGTGAGAGGCGCCGATGACGTGGACGCTTTGGTGGTTTATCAACGGGTTTATCCTCATCTGAGCTCGGGTTATCCTCGTCGTTCTTCGGAGTGTCCACCATGTACACATAGTAGGTTGAGGTGGCCGTCCAATGCCCCGTAACGGGTGGGACTTGGCTTGGTTCGGCGTCGGCATCCTCGTCCATGCCGTCGATGTCTTCAGACGCATAATCTAGCATGTCGGTTAACTTCTCGACAGTGGCTATCAAGTGGGTGCTGGGTGGGGCAGAAAATTCCCCTCTCTCAGCCCCAGTCCGAGCTGGGTACAGTTCGGAGGTAAAGCCTCCGTGATGGCGAGAGACTGCATCAAACCCATTGCTTCATCTAAGAGCGGGAGTGGGACTGGAAACTGATGGTCTACCGCGCTGTGTTCTGCACGGAGCACCTGATCGGACCTGCCAGGTGTAGACCTTGGCGGTTCGGAATGGTTGCCTAGAGCCAAGTCTAAGCCTACGTCTGGGTCTTCGGTAGGAAGTTCCGTAAGGGGAAGAAGTCCGAAGGGGCTTACGTTCCCATCTTCGAACGATGAGACCTGCCCTGGATCTAAGGCCGAGGTGGGTGTTGGTGTTGACCACTGATGGGATCTGACAGGGGATTCAAAGAGTCTTCTTGGCGGGGACACAGAGTGGCGGCCGAGGCTGAAACCCATCGAAGACTAGGTCTCCTCAGATGTCAGCAACATAATTCAGGTTTCCAAACCTAATCTGGTGGCCGGGGGCGTAACTGTTGACCTCCTCGAGGCGGCCGATCGAGTTGGCCCGAATCACAAAGCCATCGAACACAAAAATCTATCCAGGAAGAAAGATCTCCCTGGACGCAGCGTCATCGTTGACGAAGAGGTGAGCCATCGATCCTTCTATTGATGATACAATGGAGCTCTTAATGAAAGCACCAATGTCGGTGTCAAAACCGGCAGATCTCGGGTAGGGGGCCCAAGCTATGCGTCTGAGGATCAATGGTAACGATGGAGAAGGGACACAGTATTTACCCAGGTTCGGGCCCTCTTGATGGAGGTAAAACCCTACTCCTGCTTGATTATATTCGAGGGTATAGGGGTTACAAGAGTTGATCTACCTTGAGATCGATTCGGCTAACCCTAGATAGCTAGCCTAGCAATGTTGTGATCCTGCCTCTGATCTAACCCTTCGGTTTATATAGACACCGGAGGGGCTTAGGGTTGTACAAAGTCAATTTTACAGAAGGGAACAAAATATCCAGACACCTATACTTTCCATCCACGCATGTGAGAGTCTCCACCAGACACGAGAGAGAATCTTCTGTCTTGTTTTTTGACGGCCCATCAGTCCGGCCCACATCAATAGACCGGAGACCCAAGGACCCCCTAGTCCAGGACGCCCACACCGTTACCGAAAGGGATTGACAACCCCTTTAACACGTAGGGTTGTGAGTATTTGTTATTTGTGTGCAGGTGTTGTTTACGTGGTGTGAGGAGGTTCTCCTACTAGTTCGATAACCTTGGTCTCATCACTGAGGGAAATACCTATCATCGCTATATTCTACCTCTTGAGCACTGCATTGGTTTTCCCTTGAAGAGGAAAGGGTGATGCAGCAAAGTAGCGTAAGTATTTCCCTCAGTTTTTGAGAACCAAGGTATCAATCCAGTAGGAGGCTCCTCAAAAGTCCCACGCACCTACACAAACAAACAAGAACCTCGCAACCAACACGATAAAGGGGTTGTCAATCCCATCATGGTAACTTGCGAAAGTGAGATCTGATAGAGATAATAAGATAAGATAAATATTTTTGGTATTTTTATGATATAGATTGGAAAGTAAAAGATG
This sequence comes from Triticum dicoccoides, assembly GCF_002162155.2. NCBI lineage: Eukaryota > Viridiplantae > Streptophyta > Magnoliopsida > Poales > Poaceae > Triticum > Triticum dicoccoides. Next base: position 383,086,537 of record NC_041389.1, on the reverse strand, counting down.
CAAATAAAAGTAGATGGGAAACTTATATGATAAAATATAGACCTGGGGGCCACAGGTTTCACTAGTGGCTTCTCTCAAGATAGCATAAGTATTATGGTGGGTGAACAAATTACTGTCGAGCAATTGATAGAAACTGCATAGTTATGAGAATATCTAGGCATTATCATGTATATAGGCATCACGTCTGCAACAAGTAGATCAAAATGATTCTGCATCTACTACTATTACTCCACACATCGACCGACTCATGCCTGCATCTAGAGTATTAAGTTCATAAGAATAGAGTAACGCATTAAGAAAGATGACATGATGTAGATGGATAAACTCAAGCAATATGATATAAACCCCATCTTTTTATCCTTGATGGCAACAATGGAATACGTGCCTTGCTGCCCCTGCTGTCACTGGGAAAGGACACCACAAGATTGAACCCAAAGCAAAGCACTTCTGCCATTGCAAGAAAGATCAACCTAGTAGGCCAAACCAAACTGATAATTTGAAGAGACTTGTAAACATAACCAATCACACATAAAAGAATTCAGAGGAGATTCAAATATTTCTCATAGATAAACTTGATCATAAACCCACAATTCATCGGATCTCGACAAACACACCGCAAAAAAATAGTTACATCGAATAGATCTCCAAGAAGATCGAGGAGAACTTTGTATTGAGATTGAAAGAGAGAGAAGAAGCCATCTAGCTAATAACTATGGACCCAAAAGTCTGTGGTAAACTACTCACAACTCATCGGAGAGGCCTTGGAGATGATGTAGAGGCCCTCTATGGTCGATTCCCCCTCCGACAGAGCGCCGACGAAGGCTCCAAGATGGGATCTCGCGGATACAAAAGTTTGCGGTGGTGGAATTAGGTTTTCGTGGTGCTCCTGGGTGTTTTCAGGGTACGTGAATACATTTAGGCGAAGGAAGTACGTTGGTGGAGCAATGAGGGGCCCACGAGGGTGGGGGGGCGTGCCCACCCCCTTCGGGCGCGCCGGGCACCCTCATGGCCGCCTCGTTTGCAGCTTGACGTCCACTCCAAGTCTCCTGGATTGCGTTTGTTTCAAAAAGATCGCTCCCGAAGGTTTCATTCCATTTGGACTCCGTTTGATATTCCTTTTCTTCGAAACACTGAAATAGGCAAAAAACAGCAATTCGGGCTGGGCCTCTGGTTAGTAGGTTAGTCCCAAAAATGATATAAAAGTGTAAAGTAAAGCCCATAAACATCCAAAACGGGTAATATAATAGCATGGAACAATAAAAAATTATAGATACGTTGGAGACGTATCAAGCATCCCCAAGCTTAATTCCTGCTCGTCCTCAAGTAGGTAAATGATAAAAACAGAATTTTTTGATGTGAAATGCTACCTATCATAATTCTCAATGTAATTTTCTTTATTGTGGCATGAATGTTCAGATCCAAATGATTCAAGACAAAAGTTCACATTGCCATAAGAAATAGTAATACTTCGAGCATACTAACAAAGTAATCATGTATTCTCAAAATAGCATGGCTAAAGAAATTTCATCCCTACAAAATCATATAGTTTGGTCATGCTCCATTTTCGTCACACAAAAATGATCTCATCTTGCACATCCTCGATGACAAGCCAAGCAATTGTTTCATACTTAAGTAATCTCAAACTTTTTCAACTTTCACGCAATACATGAGCATGAGCCATGGATATAGCACTATGGGTGGAATAGAATATGATGATGGAGATTGTGTGGAGAAGAAAAAAAGGAGAAAGTCTCATATTGACGAGGATAATCAACGGGCTATGGAGATGCCCATCAATTGATGTCAACATGAGGAGTAGGGATTGCCATGCAACGGATGCACTAGAGCTATAAATGTATGAGAGCTCAACAAAAGAAACTAAGTGGGTGTGCATCCAACTTGCTTGCTCACGAAGACCTAGGGCATTTTGAGGAAGCCCATCATTGGAATATACAAGCCAAGTTCTATAATAAAAAATTCCCACTAGTATATGAAAGTGACAACAAATGAGACTCTCTATATGAAGAACATGGTGCTAGTTTGAAGCACAAGTGTGCAAAAATATAGTAACATTGTCCCCCCTATTTTTTCCTTTTTTTCTTTTCTTTCTTTTTTTTCTTTTTTTTCTTTTTTTCTTTGGCCTTTTTTTCTTTGGCCTTTCTTTTTTTCTTTTTGGCCTTTCTTCTTTTTTTATAAGGGACAATGCTCTAATAATGATGATCATCACACTTCTATTTATTTACAACTCATGAATTAGAACTCAAAACTAGAACAAGATATGACTCTGTATGAATGCCTCCGGCGGTGTACCGGGATGGGCAATGAATCAAGAGTGACATGTATGAAAATTATGAAGGTGGCTTTGCCACAAATACGATTTCAACTACATGATCATGCAAGGCAATATGACAATGATAATGCATGTCATGATAAACGAAACGGTGGAAAGTTGCATGGCAATATATCTCGGAATGGCTACGGAAATGCCATAATAGGTAGGTATGGTGGCTGTTTTGAGGAATATATAAGGAGGTTTATGTGTGATAGAGCGTATCATATCACGTGGTTTGGATGCACCGGCGAAGTTTGCACCAACTCTCAAGGTGAGAAAGGGCAATGCACGGTACCGAAGAGGCTAGCAATGATGGAAAGGTAAAAGTAGGTATAATCCATGGACTCACATTAGTCATAAAGAACTGATATACTTATCGCAAAAAATCTACAAGTCATCAAAAACCAAGCACTACGCGCATGCTCCTAGGGGGATAGATTGGTAGGAAAAGACCATCGCTCGTCCCCGACCACCACTCTTAAGGATGACAATCTAAGAACACCTCATGTTTCAAATTTGTTACACAACGGTTACCATACGTGCAGTCTACGGGACTTGCCAACTTCAACACAAGTATTCTTTAAATTCACAATTACCCAACTAGCATGACTCTAATATCACCACCTCTATATCTCAAAACAATTATAAAGCATCAAATTGATCAAGCATCCAATTCATTTCCTATGACAATTTTTATTATACCCAACTTGGATGCCCATCATTCTAGGACCAATTTTATAACCATAGCAAATACAGTGTTGTTCTAAAAGACTCTTAAAATAATATAAGTGAATCATGAGAGATCAACAATTTCTACATAATAAAGCCACCGCCGTGCTCTAAAAGATATAAGTGAAGTACTAGAGCAAAACTATCTAGCTCAAAAGATATAAGTGAAGCACATAGAGTATTCTAATAAATTACAAGTAATGTGGGTTTCTTCCAAAAGGTGTATACAACAAGAATGATTGTGGAAATCTAAAAAGCAAATATTAATATCATACAAGATGCTCCAAGCAAAACACATATCATGTGGCGAATAAAAATATAGCTCCAAGTAAAGTTACCGATAGACGAAGACGAAAGAGGGGATGCCTTCCGGGGCATCCCCAAGCTTAGGCTTTTGGTTATCCTTGAATACCTTGGGGCGCCATGGTCATCCCCAACCTTAGGCTCTTGCCACTTTTTATTCCATAGTCCATCAAATCTTTACCCAAAACTTGAAAACTTTACAACACAAAACTCAACAGGAAATCTCATAAGCTCCGTTAGTGCAAGAAAGAAAAACCACCACATAAGGTATTGTAATGAACTCATTATTTATTTATATTGGTGTTAAACCTACTGTATTCCAACTTCTATATGGTTCATACCCCCTGATACTAGCCATAGATGCATCAAAATAAGCAAACAACACACGAAAAACAGAATCTATCAAAAACAGAATAGTCTATAGCAATCTGTAACTTTATAATACTTCTGGAACTCTAAAACTCCTACCAACATAGGAAGTCCTGGGAAATTTTTATATTGATCTGCTTCAAAAAGAATCAACGCGAAATCACGTTTCTGTGATTTACTAAAATTATTTTTGTGCGCGCAGAAGTTTCTATTTTTCAGCAGAATCAAAGTAACTATCACCGTAGGTTATCCTATATGTTCTACTTGGCACAAACACTAATTAAAACAAAAAACCACATATAAAAAGAAGCTAGATGAATTATTTATTACTAAACAGAAGCAAAAAGCAAGAAACAAAAATAAAATTGGGTTGCCTCCCAACTAGCGCTATCCTTTAACGCCCCTAGCTAGGCATAAAAGCGAGAATAGAAGTAGTGCCATAATAATAAGATAGATCACGAAAACTCATTTCATATTCCCTACGTTCAGCAAAAAGTTTTCTTTGAGGCAAGCAAAAGTAATCAAAAGAGCTAAATTTAATGGGACAGAAATCCCCAAGATCAATCTCGGGAGGTATGGGTTCCTCCTTTGGCCCTTCATATCGCACAACCAATTCATCATTATTAGCATTCTTTTGCAGAACATCGTCAGCCTATACTCAAGAGAATATCCTAACTCATTATTTCAAATAGCAAAATCATTATTAAGTTAAGAAATTCTATTAACTAGAACATTGGTGGGGACCTTTTTTCTAAGGTTTTCATTAAAAGCAACATAGTCCAAAGATTGAAAACACCTTATTTCCTCTTGATCAAAGAGGATTGCCTCTATGGGAGGACGGCCAGCGTCCACCCTATAGTGCGCAAAGATTTCTTTGGCCTCTTTTATTAGAAATCTGAACTCATGTGCCAAAAAGATAGTAGCGTCACACTTAATAGAAGAATGCTCAATATTAAAAAATTCTAGAAAAATCCTTTGTATGCAAGGGTGCATGTGCATAAATTGCCTTTCAAGTTCAACTATAAGCACGGCGATAGCATCTGCAAGACTACTAGTTATATGAAGAATAGAACCACCCATAGAAGGTAAATCACCAACACAAGTAAAGAAATCTTGAATAGCCCCTTTTCCAATAATATTACCACTACCGATTCGAAATTTTTTTGTATGTAAGATGGGGGGTTCTTCAGCAGGAGCATCAAAATTTTCCATGTTATTATTATTGTCCATATCGATGATAATTTCCCCAATTTCAGACATAACAACAGAAAATGCGAGGAGCAAGTGAAAGAGGGAGGCGAATGGAAAAGAGAGGGCGAATAAAACAGCAAGGGTGAAGTGGGGAGAGGAAAACGAGAGGCAAATGACAAATAATGTAATGCGAGGGAGATGAGTTTGTGATGGGTACTTGGTATGTCTTGACTTGAGCGAAGACCTCCCCGGCAACGGCGCCAGCAATCCTTCTTGCTACCTCTTGAGCACTGCGTTGGTTTTCCCTTGAATAGGAATGGGTGATGCGGCAAAGTAGCGTAAGTATTTCCCTTAGTTTTTGAGAACCAAGGTATCAATCCAGTAGGAGGATCCTCAAAAGTCCCACGCACCTACACAAACAAACAAGAACCTCGCAACCAACGCGATAAAGGGGTTGTCAATCCCTTCACGGTAACTTGCGAAAGTGAGACCTAATAGAGATAATAAGATAAGATAAATATTTTTTGTATTTTGATGATATAGATTGGAAAGTAAAATATGCAAATAAAAGTAGATGGGAAACTTATATGATAAAATATAGACCCAGGGGCCATAGGTTTCACTAGTGACTTCTCTCAAGATAGCATAAGTATTACGGTGGGTGAACAAATTACTGTCGAGTAATTGATAGAAAAGTGCATAGTTATGAGAATATCTAGGCATGATCATGTATATAGGCATCACGTCCGCAACAAGTAGATCAAAATGATTCTGCATCTACTACTATTACACCACACATCGACCGACTCCTTCCTGCATCTAGAGTATTAAGTTCATAAGAACGGAGTAATGCATTAAGAAAGATGACATGATGTAGAGGGATAAACTCAAGCAATATGATATAAGCCCCATCTTTTTATCCTCGTTGGCAACAATACAATACGTGCTTTGCTGCCCCTGTTGTCACTAGGAAAGGACACCGCAAGATTGAACCCAAAGCTAAGCACTTCTTCCATTGCAAGAAAGATCAATCTAGTAGGCCAAACCTAACTAGTAATTCGAAGAGACTTGCAAAGATAACCAATCACACATAAAAGAATTCATAGGAGATTCTTGGAGATCTAGATGTAATACTCTGAATACTTATATGCATGATTTGATATCTTTGCAAGTCTCTTCGAATTATCAGTTTAGTTTGGCCTACTAGATTGATTTTTCTTGTAATGGGAGAAGTGCTTAGCTTTGGGTTCAATCTATGGTGTCCTCTCTCAGTGACAGCAGGGGCAGCAAGGCACCTATTGTATTGTTGCCATCGAGGATAAAAGGATGGGGTTTTAATCATATTGCTTGAGTTAATCCTCTACATCATGTCATCTTACTTAATGAGTTACTCTGTTCTTTATGAACTTAATACTCTAGTGTAACATCCCAATTTCCAATTTGGATGTTATTTATAGATCATTCATATGCATCCATGATTTATGCATTTTGCTTATTGGTTTCATTTCAATTGGATCCTAGAAACCTTAAGCAACTCAAGGACTAATTGAGAGAGTTGAAGGTTTCCCAAAAACTCCATTTTTGATTTATCAAAATTTAGGAAAATGGGATAAATTGGTTATATTCAAAATTCTTTTCCAATCATTGCAAATAAATAAAATAAAGAGAGAGGACAAAAGGACCTCTTCAAAAATAGCAAAGAAATATTGGAAATTGAATTTTGAATTTTTTAATATTTGATTTGATTTTATTTTCAAGTTTATTTATTTTATTATGGAGTAATTAGTACTAAAAAGTTTGTTTTTAGTTTAGGCATTTAGGCCTAGAAAAATGATCAGCAGGTCATTAATAAGGCCATATTATTATGTGAATTTTTCCGTTATTTTTAGATATATATTTCTTATTAGTATTTCGTGTTTCTATCTCTCTGGAAAAATTGTTTTAAAAAAAGTTCCCTGCCGAGCCGGGCTGGCCCAGCACCCCGCCAGGCCGCAGCCCAGCCAAGTGCCCGCCCCGCGCCGACTCCAGCCGGGAGTCCGGCCGCCGCCCGCCTCGCGCCGCCGCCGGCGTGTCCGCCTCGGAATCCCGCTCCGCCTTGCCCCCTCCTCCAAGTCGCCCCGCCCCAGGCCCTTTAAAAGGCGAGTCCCTGACCCCCTGTCTCCTCCACATCGCCACTGCCGCCGTCGGAGCCCCGCAGCATCCGCCGTCTCGAGCAGCCGCCGCCGCCTGCTCACTGCCGCCGCCAACGCACTGCACTTCACCGCCGCACTGCGCAATCGCCGCGGACCCCGACGCTGCCGACCCGTCCGAGCCGAAGTCGCCGTCGCTGACACCGTCCGCCGCTGCGGTAAATCCGCCGCCCCTTGTCCGTCCAATCTGGATCCGACGATCTAGATCGCGGTTCACTTTTTGAATCAGTTTTGTTTATTTAGTGGACGTTTGTCCGTTAGTATTCGGTAAGGAACAATTTTCTCTCTTTAAACTTCTGTAGCGAACATTCGTTCGTTAGATTTTTCTTTTTCTTTTATTTTTTTCTACCACGGACCTATTCGCTAGAGTTTATTTATAGTTTAGCCCCTGCATTTCAAACTAGCATAACTTTTTGCTCGTTTGTCCAAATTTGATGAAACCAACACCAAAATCTTCAGAGCGATCTCTTCTATCTAGTAAATCAACTTGAACATATTTTTGAAAGTTTAAGATTTGAATTCAAGAAGATTTGTATTTGAACTTCTTTTGATCATAACTTGAGTTTCGTAGCTCCGTTTTAGTTGATTCTTTTTGCAAATCGAAGCTCGTCATATGTACCTTCTGTTAAGATCTAATCCACATAATTATGGTACTGTTAAAAATTATTTTCTTTTTAGAGTAGTTATTTGCTTGTTTTTGAGTTTTCCAAATCTTTTCTTCGATTCTCTTTGCATCTTTTGCTTGAGTGCTTATGTATGCTATTGTTTGTTTAGATAGATTTTCCGGAGTGCGAAGCTTGTTACTACGAATCTCTAGAGTTTTCCAATCGTCGGCAAGGCAAGTTACACTTTGATCATACTCTTTTATATCCATTTTTACAATGCATTAGTTTCACCCTCAAAGATTGCATGAGTAGGATTGGGAATTGGGCATTACTATGTAGTTCATGAGGTAGGAACCTATTACCTTTGATCACCCCAGGAATATACGTTATGCTCATAAATTGCTTAGCCATGCTCATAGACGGGGATTGGTATGTTAGATTCATGAAAGTTGCGAGAGTAATAATAACTAAGGGAAAATTAAGGCAGGAACTTTAATACACATCTGGGTGGATTGTTTGGGGCACCTGGAGAAACCAGTGCTTGCCCAAGGGAATCCCGGAGTACCCGTGTGATTACCCTAGGTCCGCCACCCCGACTCAAAGGGATCATATGATATCTCATGCCTAGAAACTTCTGTGTGCAACCACAAGCCATTATGGGCTCTAGCATAGTGAGTAAGTTGTGTGACCTCTTTCAGTGGTAGACTAGCAGATGTAGGGGAAAGTAGGTGTACCGATCTACCCAGAGTAAAGAGTTAATGCTTTAGAAAGACTATGTTTTGATCTTCTGATCATGGATGCGGTCAAGTATTGTGGGGAAAAGTGCACAAACCTCTGCAGAGTGTACAAACTAATCATGGTTAGTCGTGTCCCAGGTTATGGACATTTTGAGTATCTGGAAGTGAATTATTTGTTGATCTCGTCACTCTTTAATTAATGTATTGGGTTTATTATCTATACTTGGTAATTTTTGGGAATTGAGTTGGAGGAACCTTCTCAATGATGGCATAAACTTGGTAGTAAATAAAACATTTATTCCTTTGTTGTAGGGAAAAATTAGCTTTACGCAAAATTAAACTTAGAGCCTCCACCAGCCAAATATGCATGTAGATATAGTCTCTTTCATTCATTACTCAATAGTGTGACATTGCCAGCATATTCCATGTGCTGACCTACACGGCTGCAACATCTCATGTTGCAGAGTTTCCCGACGAAGAATAAGGTGCGCTAGGTCGTTGTCATGCACTCAGTTTTGCCGTGGAGTTGATGGCCTCATTTATCTTCGAAGCTTCCGTAGTTACTTTATTTACTTGGCCTTCAGCCACATTTTTGTAATAAATACTCTTTATGAGGACCTCAATGTAATAAGTGTGTGATTGAACTCTGTTATAATTCCTCGATTACTGTGTGTGTCAGCATACCGATCCAGGGATGACACTTAAGCACAGAGACTTCGATCCATTGGGATCGGGTCGCTACATCTAGATGCATGCTGGATAGTGGTCGATGTATGGAGGAATACTAGTAGATGCAGAATTGTTTCAGTCTACTTGACACAGACATGATGCCTATGTTCATGATCATTGCCTTAGATATCGTCATAATTATGTGCTCTTCTATCAATTGCTCGGTAGTAATTTGTTCACCCACTGTATTATTTGCTATCTTGAGAGAAGCCACTAGTGAAACCTATGTCCCCAGGGTCTCTTTTCCATCATACAAGTTCTCTTTTCCATCATATAAGTTTCCGATCTACTATTTTGCAACCTTTTACTTTCCGATCTATAAACCAAAAATACCAAAAATATTTACTTTATCGTTTATCTATCTCTATCTGATCTCATTTTTGCAAGTAACAGTGAAGGGATTCACAACCCCTTTATCGCGTTTGGTGCAAGTTTGTTTGATTGTTTGTGCAGTTATTCGGTGACTTGTGCATTATCTCCTACTAGATTGATACCTTGGTTCTCAAACTGAGGGAAATACTTACTCTACTTGGCTGCATCACCCTTTCCTCTTCAAGGGAAAAACCAACGCAAGCTCAAGAGGTAGCACTGCATAATAAATTTCTTTATCACAAGCGGCAATATAAAGTGATGTTCTTTTGCATTAAGATTTTCTGCATCCAACCATAAAAGCACATGACAACCTCTTCTTCCCTCTACAAAGGACCTATCTTTTACTTTGGCCTTGTACCTGGATACAAGAGTCATGTTTATCCTCACCCTTTTCAACACTTTTTCTTTTCGCAAGCACTATATGTTGGGGAAAGATGTAGACACACATATCCACTCGGATGTAGGTGAACATTAATTATAATTGTTGACATTACCCTTGAGGTAAAAGGTCCGGAGGCGAAACTATAAGCCCCTATCTTTCTCTGTGTCTGATTGAGGCTTTGATCTCATAAATATCGTGTGAGTGTTAGCAATTATGAAGGACTAAAAGATAGTTGAGTATGTGGACTTGCTACATAAAAGCTCGTACATTGACTCTTTCCGACATTATGATAAATTGCACTTGTTCCAATGACCAAGATCATAGTTTGTTGGTTTTCAATAAAGTTTTTGTTCATACTTTACCTTGTGAATGAATTGCTACTTTATAATAAGAAATTATATGACAATATATTTTACTATTCTAAAGATGATCATGATGCCCTCATGCCCGTATTTTATTTTATCGACACCTCTATCTCTAAACATGTGGTCATGATTATCGATTTTGGCTTATGCTTGAGGACAAGCGAGGTCTAAACTTGGGGGAGTTGATACTTCCATTTTGCATCATGCTTTTATGTTAATATTTATTGCATTATGGGATCTTATTATACATTATGGTACAATACTTATGCCTTTTGTCTCTTATTTTACCAGATTTAGATGAAGAGGGAAAATGCCAACAGCTGGAATTCTGGACCAGAAAGGAGCAAATCTGACAGACCTATTCTGTACAACTCCTAAATTAATGAAAATTTATGGAGAGTTATTTTGGTATAAATAAAAATTATTGGGCGAAAAAACTACTAGAGGGGATCCACTAGGTGGTCACATGCCTGGGGGCGCGCCGTACCCCCAGGGCTTGTGGGCCCCCTGACAGGTCTCCGGGGCCCATCTTATACTATGTGAAAGGTTTTGACCTAAAATAAATAAATGAGAGAGCTTTCGGGATGAAGCACTGCCATCTCGAGGCAGAACCTAGGCAGAAGCAATCTAGGGCTCCAGCGGAGCTGTTCTACTGGGGAAACTTCCCACCGCGAGGGTGAAATTGAGGCCATCACCATCGATCCTCTCATTGAAAGGGGGTCAATCTTCATCAACATCTTCACCAGCAACATCTCCTCTCAAACCCTAGTTCATCTCTTGTATTCAATCTTTGTCTCAAAACCTTAGATTGGTACATGTGGGTTGCTACTAGTGTTGATTACTCTTTGTAGTTGATGCTAGTTGGTTTATTTGGTAGAATATCATATGTTAAGATCCTTAATGATATTGAATACCCCTCTGGTCTTGAACACGAACATGCTTTGTGAGTAGTTACGTTTTTTCCTGAGGACATGGGAGAAGTCTTGTTATAAGTAATCATGTGAATTTAGTATTCGTTCGATATTTTGATGAGATGTATGGTGTCTTTCCTCTAGTTGTGTTATGATAACATCGACTACATGATAGTTCACCATGATTTGGGCCCAGGGGAAGGCATTGGGAAGTAACAAGTAGATGATGAGTTGCTAGAGTGACAGAATCTGAAACCCTAGTTTATGCGTTGCTTCGGAAGGGGCTGATTTGGATCCACATGTTTCATGCTATGGTTAGATTAATCTTACTTCTTCTTTCATAGTTGCGGATTCTTGCGAGAGGGGTTAATCATAAGTGGGAGGCTTTTCCAAGTAAGGATAGCACCCAAGCACCAGTCGACCCACATATCAGATTATCAAAGTAATGAACGTGAATCGTATGAGCATGATGAAAACTAACTTGACAATAATTCCCATGTGTCCTCAGGAGCGCTTTGCTTTATATAAGAGTTTGTCCAGGCTTATACTTTGCTGTAAAGGGGATTTGACCACCTTGCTGAACTTTTGTTACACTTGTTACTTGTTATCCGTTACAAATTATCTTATTACAAAACTATATGTTACCGATAATTTCAGTGCTTGCAGAAAATACCTTGCTGAAAACCACTTGTCATTTCCTTCTGCTCCTTGTTGGGTTTGACACTCTTACTTACTGGAAGGACTATGATTTATCCCCTATACTTGGGTCATCACGCAACACTACTCCAACGCTTCTACGGCTGACACCCTTCACAATTCTGATGTACGTAATTGCACGCCTTCCCCTTGTTTTTCTTTTGTTTTGTTTTTACACCTCAGAATATTTTTAAATGATCTTGGGGATTAATAAAGCATGTTATTTTCAAAGCACTCATTGCTCCACCTCTTATGCACTATTGTTTTTCAAGCCATGATATATGCACCGATTTGATATAAGATTTGGCCATGCTGGGTTGCCCGGCTCGTGTGATTGCCCCTTACATTCCTGATCTTTTCGGCTAGGGAGCAAAGGGAGCACCATTGTGATTGTAATTCTTAGGTCAGCCGGTGTAGTATCTCTGACAGACAAAGAAAAAATCTAGCATTCTTACAATATAAATAGGTTGGCCATGACATAGGGATAACGTGGAAGGGGCCTTTTCAAACCTCGGCTAGGGGCTTTAACTCCGTGGTCACTCGCCTTCAGGTCGATGTGTTCAACACATCCACTCGAGGAAACGAACTGTTGGAAGAACTATTGTCCTCTGAAGATGTTTCTTACATTAAATAGTAATATAACATAACTTTCCATCACCGTCTTGTCTTTCGAGCCACATAGCCCGATTGCCTTGTCACTCGAAGCACCTGGTCTAATGACTTCGTCCAGTAGTACGGGACACTCCTCAGCCATTAGCTGAGGAGGCAGAAGCCAATAGCTGGCTGACGGAGTTTTGGATTTATGATCTGAGAATTGACATAAAGTATTCGATACATAAAGTCATACAAAACGATTACGCACGATCTAGACCATCTATTAAGGTGTCCAATGTGCAATCCTTCTGTGAGAATTGCGCCGCGGGCATTATAGTTTTGTATGCATGGCTAGTGGGTATTTCCTCCCCGTCAGGACCCATGGATCCTACCTCTACTAAATCTGTTGTCTTCAGGCCGGTATAATGAGTCTTCACCATCGCCTAGGCCTCCCGTGCACCTTCTCGGCAAGGGAATACCTTCCACGCCTGGATCCGGTGCCGAGCTCTTCTTAGTTTTTCCGCCAGAACGACCATGTCTTTCGGGGTCTGCTCCACCTCAGGCCATAAAGCTTGGTAGACACCCTTCATTGATTTTCATGCACTCTCATGCACCACGGATAGATGATTCACCATCTCTTCAGGCATTGGACCTCGGCCATCAGGGGGCAAGCTAGACATGGAACCTGTCACAGAAACAACATCAGCCTACCTATCAACTCGCTGATTTAAATGGTGGGCACATTCTTTGGAGAAAAATAAACTTACCGAATATCATGTCATCTGTTCGTCGATTCTTTGATTCTGCAGCAACCAGTCGAGCTTTTAAGCTCTTAATCTCCATGGCTTGCCGGGCATTTTCAGCTCTGAGCGAATTAACGTTGTCTACCGATACGTCTCCAACGTATCTATAATTTATGAAGTATTCATGCTAATATATTATCATTCTTGGATGTTTTACAATCATTTTATAGCAACTTTATATCATTTTTTGGGAATAACTTATTGACCCAGTGCCCAATGCCAGTTGTTGTTTTTTGCTTGTTTTTTACATTGCAGGAAATCAATATCAAATGGAGTCCAAACACCGCGTAACTTTTTGGAGACTTTTTCTAGACCAGAAGGAACCCAATGGGCCTAAGTTGCACCTGGGGGGTGCCCCGAGGGGGCAAAACCCACCAGGGCGCGCCAGGGCCCCCTGGCGCACCCAGGTGGGTTGTGCCCACCTCGGTGGCCTCCCGTACCCCTTTTTTGCACAATAAATTCCCAAATATTCCGAAACTCTTCACGTAGCCATAGATCAGAAGTTACGCCACCGGAATGTCTCTGTATCCATGAAAACCAATCTAGACCACGTTCAGGCACCCTGCCATAGAGGGGAATCATCTCCGGTGGCCATCTTCATCATCCCGGCGGCCACCACGATGAGGAGGGAGTAGTCCACCCTCGGGGCTGAGGGTTTGTACCTATAGCTATGTGTTTAATCTCTCTCTCTCTCTGATATATATCATGGGCTTTGTTAATATAGTCGGATCATATGATGTTTCTCCCCTCTATACTCTTGTTATGATGAACTGAATCTTTACCCTTCAAAGTTTTGTCTTGTCGGATTGAATATTCAGAGATGAGAACACATGATATATGTGTTGCAATATGAATACTTGAGGTGACAATGAGGTATCTTATTGATTCACTTGATATGTGTTATGGCATTCAACTCGCGGATTCCCGTGGTGATATTGGGGTAATCTATGCATAGGGGTTGATGCACGTTTTTCTCCGACGGAAACTTTGGGGTCTCTTTATAGTTCTTTGTGTGGATTGAGTATTATGAATATGAATTTGCTTTGGTGTTATTCTAGTATGAACTCTAGGATAGATCGAATGGAAAAATAGCTTTGTGTTATTTTAGTACGAACTCTTGAATAGATCGAACGAAAAGAATAGCTTTGAGGTGGTTTCGTGACCTACAAACAATTCCTATCTTTTATTCTCCGCTAATAGGAACTCGGAGTGATTCTTTATTTCACTTTGAGGGGTAATCATATGATCCAACTATGTTAGCATTGTTGAGAGGTTGCACTAGCGAAAGTACAGACCCTAGGCCGCATTTTTAAGCATTGCAACACTGTTTTTATGCCCATTTACTATCTGCTACCTTGCTGTTTTTATTTATTCAGATTATAAAAATATATTTCTACCATCCATATTACACTTTTATCACCATCTCTTCACCTAACTAGTGCACCTATACAATTTTCCATTGTATTGGGTGTGTTGGGTACACAAGAGATTTCTTGTATTTGGAAGCAGGGTCGTTTGAGAGAGACCATCTTCATCCTACACCTCTTATGGATTGATGAACCTTAGGTCATCCACTTGAGGGAAAATTGCTACTATCCTACAAAACTCTGCACTTGGAGGCCCAACACGTGTCTACAAGAATAAAGTTGCGTAGTAGACATCAAGCTCTTTTCTGGCGCCGTTGCCGGGGAGGTGAGTGCTTAAAGGTATATCTTTAGATCTTGCAATTTAATCTTGTAGTTTATTGTTTTATCACTAGTTTGGTTTATAAAAAGAAAATTACAAAAAAATGGAAGGGAGGTTGCCTCATATTATTCGTCTTTATAATGTCTTTCGTGAGAATGATGGAAAGGAAAATTGTGCTCTATTGTTAGAAGAAGAATGCTATAAAATGTTTGGCATAGAGCATGATTGCAATGTTTCTAGTATTAATTCTTTGAATATCCATGATGCTAATGATATGCAAAGCCATAATCTTGGGGATGCTATGTTTGATGAAGATGATATTTTTAGTCCCCCAAGTTTTGATGAGAAAATCTATTATGATTATTATGATGAAAGCATGCCTCCTATCTATGATGATTATGGTGATGACATGTATGCTACAAAGAATAATGATAACCATGAAACTTGTCATCAGGATTTTAATTTTCAATCTCATGATAGTTCTTTTGTTGAGTTTGCTCAAACTACTATTGATGAGAAGAAATTTTCTTATGTGGAGGGTAATAAATTTTCTATGCTTGTGTATCATGAAAAGAATGCTTTATGTGGTAGTTATATTGTTGAATTCATTCATGATGCTACTGAAAATTACTATGAGAGAGGAACATATACTTTTACATATTGCAATAATATCAAGTTCCCTCTCTTTGTGTTGAAGGTTTTGAAGTTGCACTTGTTTTGCCTTCCTATGCTAGATGATTCTTGTTCCCACGAATTATTTGCTCACAAAATCCCTATGAATAGGAAGAGGGTTGGTCTTAAATGTGCTTGTCATATGCTTCATGATGCTCTTCTTATGTTTCAATTCTTATCTTTTATGTGAGCATCATTGAAATCATCATGCCTAGCTAAAAGGCATTAAAGAAAACCGCTTGTGCGAGACAACCCAACACTTTTACCTACTTTTTTTATGTTCACATGATTAGGCTACTGTAGTAATCATGTTTTATTAAAGTGCCAAGTAAAGCCTTTGGGATCATGTTGGGTGATAGTTGATTTGATCTTGCTGAAAAACGGAAACTCTTGCGCTCATGAAAATAGCTCTCATTTTTAACAGAAGAGTGATTTTTAGTTGATTCATTTTTCAGAAGATTAATATACAAATTTCTCACGTGGTCCAACTTTTTTTATAATTTTTGGAGTAGCAGAAGTACGGTTTGAGTACAGATTACTACAGACTATTCTGTTTTTGACAGATTCTGTTTTCAATGCATAATTTGCTTGTTTCCTTGTTTCTATGGCTTATATTGCTCAATAAAAATTGTGGAAATGATATGCTACAGTAGGCATTGTGTGGAAACAATTATGAATCATGTCTTTGACAGTACCAAAAGTGAAATGGTTTGCTCTTTATCATACTAACCTATCTCACAGGGTTCCGTTAAGTTTTGTGTGATTGAAGTTTTCAAGTTTTTGGTTAGTTGTCGATATGAGGAGAATAAGGAGTGACAAGACCCTAAGCTTGGGGATTTCCAAGGCACCCCCAAGGTAATATTAAGGGAATATCCAAGCAACTAAACTTGGGGATGCCCCGGATGGCATCCCCTCTTTCGTCTCCAACATTATCGGTAACCTCACTTGGAGCTATGTTTTCATTCGTCACATGATATGTGTTTTGCTTGGAGCATCAATTTATTTTTCTAGGATTTGCTTTCTGTTATTTAGAATAATGTTTTGCATATTTTATTTCAATAAAAGTGACAATGATAGCCTTCGCCATGCTTATTTTGCAAGTTTACTTGTTGCTGTTTGAAAACAGAAACTTTATCGATGTTGCAAAAATTCCCTAGAAAAGTCAGAATATGATAAATTGTTGAAACTTTTTGAAAAATAAGCTACTATAAATTTTCTACAGTTTAGTATTTTTCTCATAATTTTGGAGTTAGGGAAGTATGATGAATCTTGCATTCTTTATAGACTGTACAATTTTGGCAGATTGCTGTTATGTTTGTATTGTTTGCATATGTTTGCTTGTTTAATGATTCTATTTGAGGATAGGAGTATTAAATATGTAGAGGAATTTAGTACCCAATGTTGAATAATAATTTTAGTGATTTTCTACAGTAGAGAATGATAAGTTTTTGCACTGATTTATACTAACTTATCTCACGAGTTCTTGTTGAGTTTTGTGTGGATGAAGTTTTTGAAATTTACGAAAACCATGATATAAGAAGAATTAAGGAGACACAAAAGCTCAAGCTTGGGGATTCCCAAGGCACCCCAAGATAATATTTCCAGAAGTCTCAAGCATCTAAGTTTTTGCTTCTTCACATGAGTTGTGCTACTCTTGAAATGTCATTTTATTTTCATTTTGCTTGCTGTTTTAATAAAATACTTAGGTTGAAAAGTTTTTGAATAAGATAGAGTCCTCAAATAGCTACCTATTTACTTAACTACTCGCATGATCTTCACTTATATCTTTTTCGAGTAGTTTGTCATTTACTCTTGTGCTTCACTTATATCCTATGATTAAATAGTTGAATAAATTTAATGTCATGAAGTTGAAATTATATCATGCCTAGTGGTAGCTTCACATTGGGTTTAGAAAGTGAAATCTTTTGAGGCTTGACAATCACAATATTGGTCATACAAGCAATTCACGAATAATTAGTATAAGGAAGAGAACTTTCACATGCAAATACACTATCCTGGAAATCTTTTGTGATTGTGAGCCCCCATCAAAATATTATATGCCAAAATTGTGGACATTGGACAAGGAAGACAACGTAATGATTAATGTTTGTTCATATTCACATAGAAGTTATATTGTCATAGATCCTTCAACATGTGGTGCTTGCCCCCATCTTTGCTAGCCAAAAATTCTGCACCAAGTAGAGATACTACTTGTGCATCCAAAAACCCTTAAACCCAAATATTGTTTTGACAGTCCACCATACCTACCTAAGGATTGAGCAAGATCCTTCAAGTAAGTTGTCATCGGTGCAAAAAGGCAATAAAAATTGCTTCAAAAAGTGTTAGATCATTTAGTGTAAGAGAAAATTGAGTGTTTTTATGTACTTGTGATGGCGAAGAATAAAAGCGACAGACTGCATAATAAAGGTTGATATCATAAGGGGCAATATAACGTGATGTTCTTTTGCACTAAGGGGTTGAGCATACAAACAAATAAGCGCATGGCAACCTCTGCTTCCCTCTACGAAGGTCCTATCCTTTACTTTTATGTATTTACTTTTATGTAAAGAGTCAAAGTTTTTCTCTCTATCCCTTCTTATTTTTCTCCTTTGGCAAGCATCATGTGGTGAGGAAAGATCTAGGCACATATGTCCAGTTGAATATGGGTAGCATGAGTTATTATTGTTGACATCACCCAAAGGTGAATGCGTTCGGAGGCGAAATAATAAGCCCCTATCTTTCTATGTGCCCGGTTGAAACGTTTTTATCATGTGTATGAGGTGAGTGTTAGCAATCATAGAAGACTATATGATGGTTGAGTATGTGGAGCTCTTACTTAAGCTCTGTTGAATAAGTTGAATTGCAATTGCTTGGTGACTAAGAACATAGGTTGTTGAGTTTCAAGAGAGTTCATTGTTTAAAGCTTAACATGTGAATTGGTTGCCACTATAACATGAGAAGTTTTATAAGAAAGAATTGATGTTATGATGCTAGGAAAAGTGATTGAAATTATCATTGATCAAACTTATGCACTTTGCTAGCATTCACACTTCATAAATTATTTCTTTTATCATTTACCTACTCGAGGACGAGTAGGAATTAAGCTTGGGGATGCTGATACATCTCCAACGTATCTACAATTTATGAAGTATTCATGCTAATATATTATCATTCTTGGATATTTTACAATCATTTTATAGCAACTTTATATCATTTTTTGGGACTAACCTATTGACCCAGTGCCTAGTGCCAGTTGTTGTTTTCTGCTTGTTTTTTACATCTCAGGAAATCAATATCACCATCTCTTCGCCGAACTAGTGCACCTATACAATTTGCCATTGTATTTGGTGTGTTGGGGACACAAGAGATTTCTTGTATTTGGTTGCAGGGTCGTTTGAGAGAGACCATCTTCATCCTACACCTCTCACGGATTGATAAACTTTAGGTCATCCACTTGAGGGAAAAATTGCTACTATCCTACAAAACTCTGCGCTTGGAGGCCCAACACATGTCTACAAGAATAAAGTTGCATAGTAGACATCATCCACCCTTTGGCTCGCTACATGATATCTAGCTTGACATTGTGACTCTACATACAACAGATCTTCGCGGGCCTGCTTCAGGTCCCTTTCAAGATGGCCTAGGGCTTCCGCTGCTACAAGGGATCTTGACATTAGGGATATCCCATTGCCTTCATAGCGTACATAACGGTATGTATGATCACTTACCATGCGCCTCCAAGGTGAATTTCTTCACCTGCTCCACCTAGGTGAGAGCGGCGTCCAGCTTCCCCCTTGTATGGGTCAGCGCCTCGGTTAGCTGATCATTCTTCCATCGAGCCTCCTATTAGGGGGCACCGGCCATTAATTGTTTTTCAGGCCTTGGCATGGTCCTAGCGACCCATACCAATCCTTAGGGGCCACTACCATCATGGATAGTCCTATTTGTCCTGGAACAAATACATGAAATTCCAAAGTCCCAAGAATTCAGATAAATTCTTACCCGCGGGCCCCACGACAAGACGTCCAACGATTGATTGAAGGTACCCCGGGCTGCCCCAAGATAAGAATCTACCATGCTTAGAGTTGTGAACTCCTGATCCGAGAAGGCCAGATTCCTTAGGGAAGCTTTCCGTCAGCGGTAATTCGTTGCACATTGGATCTCGGAGGGGGTAGATGAGCTGGTTGCCGATTCCTCGGTTGAGGGGCTTCGAACGCGATCCTTGCGAGGGCATGAACTTCCACCTCCATATGTGAGGCCGCAGCTCCCGCGATTCTCGCACTCATTATTGAGGGTTGTCTGCGAGATGATCGAGTAAGTTAAATGCCCAAAATATCTTTGCATTGGCAGTAATCAAAAATTACCTGGTGATCGAATGGGCACTTTCGCCCACCCCTGTGACCTCGGCTTGAGCTTCTTCACCTCTTAGGGGCGCCTTTCTTGCGGAGCCACTTCTCTGCATGGGCGTTTGGAGTGCTGCCCCTTTGGAGGAGAAGTCAGACGGCTAGGGGCTGGAGGACGAGGTGCTCTATTTTGATTAGACGAAGGGAACGTTACCTATGAAGCTGGCCTCGTCCCAGGCATGTTAGGGGTAATGGCGACTCTTGATCCATTAAGGCTCTCCAGGAAAAACTTTCTCCCTTTGTAAATAACGGCCAGATCTTCGTTCTCGTTGATAGGGGGTCCTCCACTCGGTAGTGCAGCTCCTGCTCAGGTGATGGGATGCTTACGCCCTCTAGCCAACGCCTCCATCTCTGTTTGAAGACCGGTACATAGCGGGTTAGATACCATGATAAACTTAAGGAAGGCAGGGAGATCACAAACGAACTTACTATTTCAGCGGGATCATAATAAGACACCCCGTCATGGAACTGTCAGCGAGTGAAGTCCTCTACTGTCCCTTGATAGATTTGGGCCAGCGTTGTCCAAAAGGCTGCTTGGTCATAGAAGCTCTCCCAAATGGTTTGTGAAGAATCGTCGATCGCAATATACTCACACAACAAGTGGGGCGCTACCGAAGTGGTTGGACTCTCCGGTCTATCATCGTGGCCATTACGTCAACAATGGTTAGGCTAGTGCGCGTCAGCTGCGTCACTCGAGCCGCCAGCTCGATTACTACGGCACTTTCTTCTAAGGCCGGGTCTTGGGCCTCCAACTGTATCGCCTCTTCGAGGGCTCTATAGAAAATGAGGGGAGTCCTGGCCGAGCCAACTCCCAGAGGGGGACGTTATCCATATAGAAACATTCGGTCGGACAGATGTTGGTATCCTCCCGAGTTGAACCGGGTGGGTAGTTTGTCCCTTCGATTCGACAAACTTTAGCTACCCCGACCTCATACAACTTTTCAGCTGGAGAGCAGGACATTATACAGAAGTACCTCTACCACAACTCAAAGTGCGCCTCGCATCCGAGGTGTGATGACCCACAAGTATAGGGGATCAATCGTAGTCCTTTCAGTATGTATGAGTGTTGAACCCAACGAGGAGCAAAAGGAAATGACAAGCGGTTTTCAGCAAGGTAATGTCTACAAGCACTGAAATTATAAGTAACAAGTAGTTTGATAGCAAGATAATTTGTAATGAGTAAGTAACGGTGATGGTAACAAAAATGCAGGAAGGTAGCCCAATCCTTTTGAGGCAAAGGACAGGCCAAAATGGTCTCTTATGATAAGCAAAGCGTTCTTGAGGGTACACGGGAATTTCATCTAATCACTTTCATCATGTTGGTTTGATTTGTGTTCTCTACTTTGATAATTTGATATGTGGGTGGACCGGTGCTTAGATGTTGTTCTAACTTGAACAAGCCTCCTACTTACTATTAACCCCCTCGCAAGCATCCGCAACTACCAGAAAAGTATTAAGAACAAATCTAACCATAGCATTAAACTTTTGGATCCAAACCAGCCCCTTACGGAATAGTGCATAAACTAGGGTTTATGCTTCTGTCACTCTCGCAACCCATCATCTAATAACTACTCCACAATGCATTCCCTTAGGCCCAAATATGGTGAAGTGTCATGTAGTCGACGTTCACATGACACCACTAAGGGAATCGCAAAATAGATACCATCAAAATATCAAACACATATCAAGTTCACATGATTACTTTCAACAAGATTTCTCCCGTGACTTTAAAAACAAAAGTAACTACTTACAAATGATAATCATGCTCATGATCAGAGGGGTATTAAATAGCATAATGTATCTGAACATATAATCTTCCATCGAATAGACCATATAGTAATCAACTGCAAGATGTAATCAACACTACTAGTCACCCACAAGTACCAATCTATAGTTTAGGTACAAAGATTGAACAAAAGAGATGAACGAGGGTTTGAGAGGAGATGGTGTTGTTGAAGATGTTGATGGAGAATTTCCCCCTCCCCCCAAGATGGGAGAGTTGTTGGTGATGATGATGACGATGATTTCCCCCTCTGGGAGGGAAGTTCCCCCGACGAAATAGCTCCGCCGGAGGGCAAAAATGTTCCTGCCGAAGTTCTCGCGGCGGCGCTTCGTCCCGAAAGTCCTCTCCTTATTTTTTCTAGGTCAAAATGAATTACATACCAGAAGATGGGCACCCGAGGTGGGCCGAGGAGGGCACAACCCACGAGGGCGCGACTGGGCTCCCTGGCGCACCCAGGTGGGTTGTGCTCACTTGGTGGCCCCCCTTTGGTAGTTATTTTCTCAAGTAATGCTTATTTATTCCATAAAAATTCCTCATCAAGTTTCAACTCATTTGGAGTTGTGCAGAATAGGTAGCCTGACGTAGCTTTTTCAGGTCCAGAATTCTAGCTGCTGGTATTCTCCCTCTTTGTGTAAACCTTGCATATTATGAGAGAAAAGGCATTAGAATTACTCCAAAAAGCATTATTATGCATAAAAACATAAATAATAGTAGGAAAACATGATGCAAAATGGACGTATCAAATCCCTCAAGCTTAGACCTCGCTTGTCCTCAAGCTAAAACCGAAATCAAAAAACATGTCCACATGCTTAGAGAGAGAGGTGTCGATAAAACAAAATACGAACATACAAGCATCATCTATATTATTGTAACAACAACAAACTTTAACATAAAACTTTATCATAGAACTTTTATCATCTAACTTCTATCATAGACTTCTCATGAACAAGTAACAATTCATCACAACATTGGAGTATAAAGCATAAACTCTATTGAAAACCAACAAAGTATGTTCCTAGTCAACTTTGCAACTACAATTCATTATCTTTTCAGGAAGGGTCATGTATCGGAGCAATTTCACAAGTCCACATACTCAACCATCATTAGTCTTCTATGATTGCTAACACTCACCGCATACACATGAGCAAAAAGTTTCAATCAGACACATAGAAAGATAGGGGATTACAGTTTCTCCTCCCAACATACTCACCTCAAGGGTGATGTCAACAATAATAACTCATTCTACCCATATCCAATTGGATATATGTCCCTAGATCTTTCCTCGCCACATGGTGCTTGCCAAAAGATAAAATAAAAAGGAATAGAGAGAAAAACTTTGACTATGCATAAAAGTAAATACATAAAAGTAAAAGATAGGATGTTCACATAGGGAAGCAAAGGTTGCCATTCACTTTTTGTTTGTATGCTCAATTTCTTAGTGCAAAAGAACGTCACGTTATATAGCCCCTTATGACAACAACCTCTATTATGCAGTTTGTCGCTTTTATTCTCCGCCATCACAAGTTCGTACAATGCTCAATTTTCTCTTACACTAAATGGTCCAACACTTTTAGAAGCAATTTGTATTGCATTTTTGCACCAATGACAACTTACTTGAAGGATCTTACTCAATCCATAGGTAGGTATGGTGGACTCTCAAGGCAAGATATCGGTTTAAGGGTTTTTGGATGCACAAGTAGTATCTCTACTTAGTGCAGAATTTTTGGCTAGCAAAGATTGGGGGCAAGCACCACATGTTAAATGATCTATAACAATATAACTATTATGTGAATATGAACAAACATAAATCATTACGTTGTCTTCCTTGTCCAACGTCAACAATTTTGGCATATAATATTTTGATGGGGGCTTTAAATCACAAAAGATGCCTAAGATAGTGTATTTGCATGTGAATCTCTCTTCCCATATTAATCCTTTCATGAATTGCATCATTGACCAATGCTATGTTTGTCAATCTCCAATAAAATTTTTTACTTATACTATTCCTTATGTGATGTCATTACTTACCATAAGATTAGCATATGATCTTTTTCATTTATTTCCTTTCTTTTTATTGAACATGAAAGTAAAGAAAACAAAACTCAAACTAAACTTTATTATATATCTCCCACATGATTACAAAGATAGATCACTAAGCAAACATTCAAAAAAGAAATGATCAAACTAAGCAAAAGATAACTATGGATCAAACTAAAATAAGTAAAGGTAAAAGATAATGGAGGTGATACGATACTGGGGCACCTCCCCCAAGCTTCACAAGCCAAGGGGGTGCCCATACCCGATACTTAATTTTCCTTCGGTGATGAAGAAGGAGGTGGTGGTGATGAAGTAGTAGCATTATTATCCTCGGGTTTCCACGGCAAGGGCTCAACATCATAAGAGGAGGAGTGAGTCTCATGAGTCCTGCAATTGGCAGCCAAACTCATACCTTGAAACCTCGCCTCATACTCAAATACTTGGTTTTGAAGATCATAGATCTGGCTTTGGAGGAAGTTGATTTGCTCGTTGAAGGTGAAGACGATGTGCTTCATGGACTTGCCATCCACCTTGAGATCACGGGTGTAGTCCGCGATCATGAGGTGATTGGCATTGAGTCCACATTCCACCATCCCCTTGCACTAGAAGACTTCCTACTCCATACTTCAAGCCTAGCCTCCACGGATCCTGTCCCCTTGGGGCCATGCACATCGCAGATGTGCAGCACCCCCTCACGCATCTGGATAGCTTGAGGGTGCTGCATCACCTCCTGCAAATATGGGTCGATGACGTTCTTGAAGAACTTGTCCTTGGAGGAGCTCAAAGCGGCCATGGTGAAATAGATCTGTCAGAAAACAGCAAGGAAAAGAAAATGGAAGGTTTCTCCATGATATGGTGGTCAATGGGTTCGAGGAGCATATATAGATTTTTTATCTTGGGAAACAAGCAAACAAAAGAAAAACGGAGTCCGGAAGGTACCCGAGGTGGGCACAACCCACCTGGGCGCGCATTGCCAAGCGTGCCCTGGTGTCTTGTGCCCACCAGGGGTGCCTTTCCTAGTTGTTTCTTATTTTCCTAAGTATTTTTATATCCCAAAACGGATAGAAAACATTTTTGCGGATTTTTTGGAGTCCGTTTACTTTTATTTTCTGGAGTGTTCCTAAAGGTTTCTTTTATGTGTTCTTCCGGTGTCATAGTTTGGATAATATTGCTTTCAACATTAATGGGAGCACCTGATATATAATGTTTTATTCGTTGCCCATAAACAACCTTCGGGTTAGTACCTTCGGCATTATTTATTTTGATGGCTCCAGATCGATAAACCTCCTCGATAACATAGGGTCCTTCCCATTTAGAGAGGAGTTTTCCTGCAAAGAATCTGAAATGAGACTTGTACAAAAGAACATATTCTCCAACCTTGAACTCACGCTTTTGGATTATTTTATCATGCCATCTTTTAACTTTTTCTTTAAATAACTTGGCATTTTCATAAGCTTGGGTTATCCATTCATCTAATGAGCTAATATCAAATAACCTATTTTCACTGGCAAGTTTGAAATCATAGTTGAGTTCTTTAATTTCCCAATAAGCTTTATGTTTTAACTCAAGAGGCAAATGACGAGCTTTTCCATAAACATTTTTATACGGAGACATACCCATAGGATTTTTATATGTTGTTCTATAAGCCCAAAGTGCATCATCTAATTTCTTAGACCAATTCTTTCGGGACCTATTGACAGTTTTTTGTAATATTAACTTTATTTTTCTATTTTTAAGTTCAAATTGACCACTAGATTGACGATGATATGGTGATGCAATTCTATGGTTAACATCATAATTAGTAAGCATTTTGCGGAAAGCACCATGAATAAAGTGTGAACCACCATCAGTCATTAAATATACAGGAACTCCAAATATTGGGAAAGTAACTTCCTTAAGCATTTTAATAGAGGTGTTGTGATCAGCACTACTAGTTGGAATAGCTTCTACCCACTTTGTAACATAATCAACAACAACCAAAATATAAGTATACCCATTAGAGGAAGGAAAAGGTCCCATGTAATCAAATCCCCAAACATCAAATGGTTCAACAACAAGTGAATAATTCATAGGAATTTCTTGACGCTTACCAATATTTCCAATTCTTTGACATTGATCACAAGATAAAACAAACTTACGGGCATCCTTGAAGAGAGTAGGCAAATAAAACCAGATTGTAATACCTTGTGAGCAATTCTATCTCCCGCATGGTGCCCTACATAAGCTTTGTAGTGAATTTCCATAGGATTTGTCCCTATTCATGCTTAGGTACACAATGTCTAATAATACCATCTACTCCTTCTTTATAAAGATGTGGGTCGTCCCAAAAGTAATGTCTTAAATCATAGAATATTTTTTCTTTTGTTGGTAAGTGAAGCTAGGTGGTATATATTTAGCAACAATATAATTGGCATAGTCAGCATACCAAGGAGTGTTATGAGAAACATTTATTGCGGCTAATTGTTCATCAGTAAAATTATCATTAATAGGTTGTGGGTCATCAAGAATATTTTCTAACCTAGACAGGTTATCAGCTACGGGGTTCTCAGCTCCTTTTCTATCGGTGATATGTAAGTCAAATTCTTGTAGCAAAAGAATCCACCTAATGAGTCTTGATTTAGCATATTTCTTTTCCATAAGATATTTTATAGTAGCATGATCGGTGTGAATAGTCACTTTAGAATCAACAATGTAAGATCTAAACTTATCACAAGCAAACACCACCGCTAATAATTATTTTTCAGTAGAAGCATAATTGCGATGGGCACTGTCTAGAGTTTTACTAGCATAATGAATAACATTTAATTTCTTATCAACTCTTTGTCCTAGAAAAGCACCAATAGCATAATCACTGGCATCACACATAATTTCAAAAGGCAAGTTCCAATCAGGTGGTTGAACAATAGGCGCAGAAGTGTTTCAAAGGCTTCTACACAATCATCATCATAAACAAATGGAACATCCTTTTGTAAAAGATTTGTAAGAGGCCTAGAAATTTTAGAGAATTCTAATAAACCTCCTATAGAAACCAGCATGACCGAGGAAACTACGAATACCTTTGATATCTTTAGGACATGGCATTTTCTCAATTGCATCAACCTTAGCTTTATCCACCTCAATACCTCGTTCAGAAATTTTATGGCCCAAGAAAATACATTCATTAACCTTAAAGTGGCACTACTCCCAATTCAAGACAAGATTAGTTTGCTCACATCTCCGCAAAACTCGATCAAGGTTGCTTAAGCAATCATCAAAAGAAGTTCCGTAAACAAAAAAATCATACAGGAAAACCTCAACAATCTTTTCATAAAAACAGAGAATATAGCAGTCATACATCTTTTAAAGGTAGCAGGTGCATTGCATAAACCAAAAGGCATATGTTTATACGCATAAGTTCCGAAAGGACAAGTAAGGGTGGTTTTCTCTTGATCAGGTTGTGAAACAGGTATTTGAGAAAAACCAGAATATCCATCAAGGAAACAAAAATGTGTGTGCTTTGGTAGTCTCTCTAGCATTTGATCAATAAAAGGCAAAGGGTAATGATCTTTTCTAGTTGCTTTATTTAATTTTCTAAAATCGGTCACCATTCTATAGCCAGTAGCAATTCTTTGTGGAATAAGTTCATTTTTATCACTAGGAACAATGGTAATACCTCCCTTTTTAGGGACACAATGAACGGGACTTACCCATCTACTATCAGCTATGGGATAGATTAGACCTGCCTCCGGAAGCTTCAGTATTCTTTTTCTTACCACTTCTTTCATTTTGGGATTTAAAAGTCGTTGGTGATCAACAACGGGTTTGGCATCACGTTCCATATTAATTTTGTGCTGACGAAGAGTGGGACTAATGCCCTTTAAGTCATCAAGAGTATATCCAATGGCAGCTTGGTGCTTCTTCAGAACCTTCAATAATCTTTCTTATTCATTAGGTTAGTACTAATAATAACAGGATATATCTTTTTCTCATCAAGATAAGCATATTTCAAAGTGTGTGGAAATTGTCTTAATTCAAACACGGGGTCACCTTTAGGTGGAGGAGGACCTCCTAGAGTTTGAATAGGCAAATTGTGTTTAAGTAGAGGTCATTGTTTAAACAAAATTTTATCTATTTCATTTCTTTCATGCAGATGCATATCATTTTCATGGTCTAGCAAATATTGTTCTAGTGGATCAGTAGGAGGCACATCAATAGAAGCAAGACCAATTATTTCATTCTTACTAGAAAACTCTTTATTATGATGTTTTCTACTGAACTTGGAAAAATTAAACTCATGAGACTCATCACCAAAACTAACACCGACAACTTGTTTCTCACAATCTATTTTAGCATTAACGGTGTTCAAGAAAGGTCTACCAAAGATAATGGGACAAAAGTCATCTTGTGGGGAACCAAGAACAAGAAAATCTGTAGGGTATTTTATTTTCCCACACAAGACTTAAACATGTCTAACAATCCCAAGTGGTGTGATGGTGTCTCTATTAGCAAGTTTAATAGTAACATCTATGTCTTCTATTTCAGCGGGTGCTATATCATTCATAATTTCTTGATATAAGGTAAAAGGAATAGAACTCACGCTAGCACCTATGTAGCATAAACCATGATAACAGTGATCTCCTATTTTAACTGAGACAACATGCATGCCAACAACATGTCTATGTTTATCTTTTTCATCGGGTTTGGCAATTCTAGCAGCTTCATCACAGAAGTAAATAACATGCACATCTATATTTTCAACCAAGAGATCTTTAACCATAGGAACACTATGTTCTACTTTGATTTGTTCAGCAGGTTTGGAAGTTCTAATATAACTTTTGTTGACCACAGTTGAAACTTTAGCATGTTCCTTGATCCTAACAGGGAAAGGTGGTTTTTAAATATAAGCAGTAGGAACAACTCGATCAACATTGTAGATAATAGTTTCATCTTTAGTTGTTACTGGTTCTTTAATTTCTTCTTTAATAGGTGGGTGATAGTTAAACCACTTCTCCTTAGGGAGGTCAACATGAGTAGCAAATGATTCACAAAATGAGGCTACTATCTCAGAGTCAAGTTCATATTTAGTGCTAAACTTTTGAAAAGCATCGGTATTCATAAAAGATTTAACAAAATCATACTTAAGCTTAATACCTGACTCTTTACCTTCGTCGAGTTCCCAATCTTCGGAGTTTCATTTAATTCTTTATAAAAGATCCCACCGGAAGTCAATAGTCTTCTTCATAATGGAATCACTACAGGAAGTATCAAGCATGGATCGATCATCATGAGAAAGCTGAGTATAAAAATTCTGAATAATAATTTCTCTTGAGAGCTCATGATTGGGCATGAATATAAAATTGACTTAAGCATCCCCCAATTTAGAGCGATACTTTCTCCTTCATGAGGCCAAGAATTATATATATAATTCTGATCACGATGAACTAGATGCATAGGACAAATTTTTTGGTGAAATTCCAATTTCAATGATTCCAATTCCAAGATCCAATATCATCGCATAGCCTATACCATGCCAATGCTTTTCCCTTCAAAGATAAAGGGAAAACCTTCTTCTTAGCTTCATCTCCGGGTAAACCTGCAAGCTTAAATAGTCCACAAATTTCATCCACATATATCAAGTGCATATCAGGATGTTAGTTTCCATCTCATGCATAAGGATTAGCTAGCAGTTGTTCTATCATACCCGAAGGAATTTCAAAACCAATATTTTCAGTAGGTGCAGTAGGTTGAGGGGCAACTAATTGTGCCACCAGTCAAGGTAACATACCCCGAACAAACCCCTCAAAGGATTGTTTTCCATAGTAACAAGTGACAATAAATTTCAGCACATAGTAATGATTTTTCCTTACTGATTTCCACTTACCAAGAGTGCTTCACTCCCAGGCAACGGTGCCAGAAAAAGAGCCTTGATGACCCACACGTATAGGGGATCAATCGTAGTACTTTTGATAAGTAAGAGTATCAAACCCAACGAGGAGCGGAAGGAAATGACAAGCGGTTTTCGGCAAGGTAATATCTGCAAGCACTGAAATTATAAGTAACGAGTAGTTTGATAGCAAGATAATTTGTAACGAGCAAGTAACGGTAATGGTAACAAAAGTGCAGCAAGGTAGCCCAATCCTTTTGAGGCAAAGGACAGGCCAAAACGGTCTCTTATGATAAGCAAATCATTCTTGAGGGTACACGGGAATTTCATCTAGTCACTTTCATCATGTTGGTTTGATTTGTGTTCGCTACTTTGATAATTTGATATGTGGGTGGACTGGTGCTTAGGTGATGGTCTTACTTGAACAAGCCTCCTACTTATGATTAACCTCCTCACAAGCATCCGCAACTATGAGAAAAGTATTAACAATAAACCTAACCATAGCATTAAACTTTTTGATCCAAATCAGCCCCTTACGGAATAGTGCATAAACTAGGGTTTAAGCTTCTGTCACTCTCGCAACCCATGATCTAATAACTACTCCATAATGCATTTCCTTATGCCCAAGTATGGTGAAGTGTCATGTAGTCGACGTTCACATGACACCACTAAGGGAATCATAACATACATACCATCAAAATATCAAGCACATATCAAGTTCACATGATTACTTGCAACAAGATTTCTCCCGTGACCTCAAGAACAAAAGTAACTAGTCATAAATGATAATCATTCTCATGATCAAAGGGGTATTAAATAGCATATTGGATCTGAACATATAATCTTCCACCGAATAAACCATATAGTAATCAACTACAAGATGTAATCGACACTACTAGTCATCCACAGGTACTAATCTATAGTTCTGGTACAAAGATTGAACACAAGAGATGAACTAGGGTTTGAGAGGAGATGGTTCTATTGAAGATGTTGATGGAGATTGCCCTCCCCAAGATGGGAGAGTTGTTGGTGATGATGATGACGAAGAGTTCCCCCTCCGAGAGTGTTGGGGATATAACTACCAGGTATGAACCACCCAAGAGGGACCGGGTCATACAGCTAGCGATAACCCATGAAGGAGGCGGGTCATTAGAAGCCCGCTGACGGCCCAAGACCTAGAGGCGACTTAGGACCCAGAAGGATGAACCGCCATGAAGATAAACTTGTATTGTAAGGCAGGCGTAGTTAGTCACCGAGCCGGACACGTTGTCTATGAGCCAGCCAAGACTCTGTAAGCCGCCGGGCATTAACCTGTGTATATAACACTACAAAAAAAAGACACATCCATGACATTTTGGGCCGAACGAATTTTTTTTCTGTCATACATATGACACTTCTATGACGATACTTGTGACAAAACCCGGTATCATCATAGATGTGGTGGGCTCCTACTTCTATGACAAAAAGTCATGACAGAAAATGGGCTTTTCGTCCTGGGCGGGCCGGAGACGCAGATGCATGACATTCTTTGGGCCGTCCATGATGGAAAAAACCATGGTAGAAGCAAGGGGGAGGAAAATTTCAGGGAGTTGCCAGTTACGGTGGGAGGTCGAGGGCCGAGCGATGCGCGTTTCTCTCGTACACGTACGCGCGTGTGTGCGAGGTGTTGGCTCTAACTGAACCCGAGCGAGGCGTTGGGCTCTAACTGAACCCAAGCAATTGCACTACAGGCTACGCGTTACTGAACCCGAGCGATCAATCGATGGCTGTTAACTGAACCCGATGGAGCGATTCCTTCGCTACTGCTGCTAGCTGAAGCCGATCGATTGGATGAATAGTGAGCATTGCGGGGGGGGGTGGGGGGGTTGGATGAACAATGAGAGGTGGCGTTGCCTCTGGATGAACAGGACCCCGTGGTGTGGAGGGCTGGATGAACAGTAGATGGTGGAGGGGTGGCCGTGGAGGGGTGGTTGAACAGGAACCCGTGGTGTGGTGGAGGGGCTGGATGAATAGTAGACGGTGGAGGGGTGGTTGAACAGTAGCCGGTGGAGTAGCGTGCGGTGGAGGCTGGATGAACAGGAGCCCGTGGAGGCTGGAGGAGGTCGACGGTTGCCCGTGGAGGCTGGAGGAGGTTGACGGTGGAGATGAACAATATCCCGTGGAGTCCTGTTTTGCGGTACGCCACATCCCTCCCGATGAACGGGACCCCCGTTTCGACCATAGCGCTCCAACACAAGTCCGTTTCGTCCGTTTTGCGGTACGCAACACCCCTCCCGATCAACAGGACCCCCATTTCGATCGTAGGAGGTCTGTTTCCTCTGTTTTGCGGTACGCCACACCCCTCCCGATCAACAGGACCCCCGTTTTGACCGTAGGAGGTCCGTTTCCTCCGTTTTGCGGTACGCCGCACCCCTCATGATCAACAGGACCCTGTTCCGAACGTGGCCGGTCGAACACAAGGCCGTTTCCTCCGTTTTGCGGTATGCCAAGCCTCGTTTCCATCGCCTGTTCCGTCCAAGCCGGTTGGCTCCCACGCGTTTTGTTGCCTCCCAATGAACACGAGCATTCCGTTGCCTCCCCATGAACACGACGCATTCCGTTGCCTCCCCATGAACACGACGACGACTCTGTTTCTCCGTTTCGACCCAGCCATGTACGTATGCGCGAGTAGGCGTTCGAGACCCTACCCATATGTACGTACGTGGCCGTATTTTCTTTCTTGCACCCTCGCCGATGTACGTATGTGTACATGCTATGTGCACACCTCTAATACAACACGTGCGCGCCTCTACTATGACACGTGCGCGCCTCTACATCGACCAGCATGTACGTACACGTTCGCGACTAGAATGACAACGCTACGTACGCTTCGACCAGGTGGGTCTCGACTGTCAGGCACTTCCTTGCCTGCGAAGATGTAGCTGGTGGGTCCCAGCAGTCAGGGGGGCGAATCGTTTTTTTTTCCCGGACGCACTTCCTTGCGTGCAAAGATGTAGCTGGTGGGTCCCAGCAGTCAGGGGGACAAATCGTTTTTTTTGCCCGGATGCACTTCCTTGCGTGCGAAGATGTAGCTGGTGGGTCCCAGCAGTCAGGGGGAAACTTTTTTTCACGAAATACGGTGGCCCGTCTGGTGGGTCCCTGCTGTCAGGTGGAGGAATCATTATTTTTCGCGTAATAAGGAGGCACTTCCTTGCTGCGGCCGTGGACCCAGCTGTCGGCCTCTCCATGTACAGTGCACGTCCGATGGAAGTCATTCCTTGACCACGTTGACCATGCCGCGCCGAGAGCACCACGGCGGTGGACGACGGCGAGGCCTAGGAAGGGGACGACTCGGAGCCGGGGAAGACACAGCAGTGGATGCCCATGCAAAGAGGAGTACGAGGGTTCACTGGTTCCGCTGTAGTGTGAGGCTGCTGTCGCCGCAGAATAACAGGGGGTGTAGGTGCATAGAGGGATGGCCTGGCCAGCGGTGGGAGTAGTAGGGGGCGGTGAGGCCTCCGCGGCATCACAGCCGGCCACGGGAGGCAGGAGCACGCGGCACGACTAGTGCTGGTTTGGGCGGCTTGAGCAAGAAGACCAGAGGTTGAAGAAGCACTACAACCGTTGGATGAACATCGTACGGTAACAGGAGCTAGAATCGTTCATATTGACTAAGTTGACAAAGCCCTCCGTCCCCGTCAACTTGGTAGGCCCACAAGTCAGCCTCCCAGTTTTTTTGTGCGTAATAAGGAGACACTTCCTTGCGTGCGAAGATAGCTGGTGGGTCCGACAAGTCAGCGGGGGGCATGTTTTTTTCGTGAAATACAGAGGACCTTCCGGTGGGTCCCAAATGTCAGGTGGAGGAATCATTATTTTGCGCGTAATAAGGAGGCATTTCCTTGTGTGCGGCCGTGGACCCACCTGTCAGCCTCTCCACGCACAATCTACTTCCGATGGTGTTGTTCGTTGACCATGTTGACCACGCCGCACCGAGCGCATCCAAGGTGGTGGACGACGGCGAGGCCTCGAACAGCAACGAGCCGGAGATGGGAAGACGCGGGAGTAGAGTCGCAGACGGAGAGGTGATGAGGGTTAACTGGTTCTAGTGCGGTGTGGTTCGGCAGTCGGTGGAGAAGAACAGGAGGTGTGGAGGGATGGAGGGATGGCCTGGCCAACAGTGGAGTAGCGCTTCATAGCGAAGCGTGCTAAGCAGAGCTGCTAGCAGCATGAGGCGATGGTGGTCCCGATGGTGCTGGAGGAAGAAGACGAGAGATTGAAGATGGATGCCGGTCGTTGGATGTAAATCCAATGGCTAACATGTCAGAATCATTTGTTGACTAAATTGATAACGACTTGCGTTGGCTTCGACCTATTGGCCCACATTTCAGCCTCCAAAAATGTGGTACGTATTCAACCCATCTTTTCAGAATTTATAGTCTTTTTTTTGCGCGGTAGAATTTACAGTCAATTTGATCTTTTTTTTGAATTACAACCATTAGCTGGGTTGGGTCAACAATTAATGTAGCGTCCATGCGGCCCATTTATTTTATTTCCTAAAAAATTACAGGCCATTTGCACTTTATCTAGATACATGATTTTGCTGGGCTGATTCTAATTATAATGTTGGGTTGGGCCAGCAATGTTATCAAAAAATAAAAAAGGGTTGAGCACTTTGTTATAAATATATTTAAATAATAAGTGATATTATTACATTCGTCCTTAAATCTTACCAAGCTTTTGTACACAATCACTAGGATTTTTGTGCCAAAACAATCCAGGATTTTATTTGGTAAGAAATTATTTTTATAAGTTAATAAGATGTGGGATATTGTTTTCTTACATATGTAAGTATCTGTTAAATATATGATGACAATAAAAATAATATATAATACCATATAAAATAATTTAAATATATATAATATAGGTAGAAGGGAAACATAAGTTGTACCTGGCGTTCCTATTCTTATATAGAAAAATAGTACAGACCTCTGCGTTTTCTTCAAAAAAATACATAAATTGGGCTGCCAAAAATAAAACCTCGGATGGGAGGTCCATAGGCCGGTCGATACATGACGGCCCTAAGAAAATACAAACAGGCCCTCCCATCCGAGGTCATGGGTTGCGCATGTTAAAAATGAAAGCCTAGACGGGGCAGCCCAAAACCACGTCCAACACTTGCCAAAACTTCATCCCTCGTTTTCTCTGTGTTTCGCACACTCGATATTGTGTGGGAATTTTGACTGTGCATCATATGAAGATGTGCTATGCATGAATGTTGATCAGCATGACATTAACTAGCTGGTAGTTCCATTTTCAACCATGAATAAAACTTCCAACATGATGTTAACCTTGTTTGAAAAGGCCGTGTTAATATAAATGCTCTGCCTCTGAAAGTTGCAGTTTCTTATCTGAAACTGAACTTGCAGTTTCTTATCTGAAACTAAAACTTGCAGTTTCTTCTCGTCTGCACTTTTATACTCCTATGAAACTACATTTTTAAGTGCTAAAAATATATCTCTAGAATTCATAAAATTCTTCATATGCTCAATACTGCAAATCTAAAATTCAAAAGACATTCATATCTGAAAGTACTCTCAAAATACATACCACAAAACACAATTCACAACCTGCAAATACTGACAACCCTAAGCTCCTCCTGACAATTCACAACCTGCCCGACAATTGGGCTGGGGGGTGGGGGGCATCCCCTCCTATTCCTCGGCGGCAGACAGCCGCCCCGTGAGACGATGTGAACGGCGAGGGAGACGATGGTGGGGAAGCGTCGTCGGGCCAACTGCTTTTCTCCTCTTGCAGTTGGGTTCAGTCGACGAAGACTCCACTGGCTCGCTCTGGCAGGAAACCCTCACAAACGGCACCCTGTAGATGCTCGATCCTTCAATCTTTGGTGGATGCTCCATATGGGATCGATACTCCCACCACCGCTCCCTCACGATCGGATTGGGTGAATCTGTTTGCTCCATGGCCCAGAGGAGCAGCTCTATGTACTTCGGCGCAACTCCCTTCGGGAGTATCGCCGCCTTTTTGCTCTGTTGCAGATATTTGGCCGTGGATGTCGCTGTCGCCGCTAGTTGGTCCTTGTTGTCAAACCAAGACTGTATCTCCAACATCCTAGCTAGCTTCACAGGGTCGCCGTTTGCGATCCTCACGTATCAGTTGTACTCCTCCATCGATCTACTTCTCCACAGCACCTTCACTTGCCGGCGGTGGTTTTTGAATGGAAGAGGAGAGGAGTAGCGCTGTTTTTGAATTAGAACGGGAGAGGAGCGACACTGGTTTTGGACTGGAACATGAGAGGAGGGGCGGTGGTTTTAAAATGGAAGAGGAGAGGAGCGGCACTAGATTTAGATTGGAACGGGAGAGGAGCGGCAGTGGTTTAAGAGGAGAAGAGCAGAAGAGCGGCGCTGGTCTTGGAAGTATTTTTTTGTTGTTTTGCGTATTTTGGGTCAAAGTTTGACCACGTATTGTATGTGACAAGCAAAATGTGAATGCATGTCACCAAAAATTGTATCATTTGGTTCATATCTGAATGTACTTTCAAATTATATTATTTTTGCAACGTATAACATATATTTTATGTGTGAAAATCATGGTCAATTATGACCTAGAATAAAAGGGAGACTAGTTAATGTGGGGTCGCTTTCTTAAGGAAGGGTAAATTGATTTTGATTTTGATCTAGTCACAGCGCGCCGGCCCTCTCGCCCAATCCTAAATCGCTACCGCACGCTCCTCTCCCTCTTCTCCATTGCAAAACCACCTCCTCTCCTCTCCATCATCACCATTCCAAAACCACCGTCTCGCCTCTCCCTCTTCTGATCTTCTCCATTGCAAAACCACCTCCTCTCCTCTCCATCATCTCCATTCCAAAACCACCTCCTCTCCTCTCCATCATCTCCATTCCAAAACCACTGTCTCGCCTCTCCCTCTTCTGATCTGCTCTCCATTGCAAAACCACCTCCTCTCCTCTCCATCATCTCCAATCCAAAACCACCTCCTCTCCTCTCCCTATTCTCCATTGAAAGACCACCGTCTCTCCTCCCATCTTCCAAAGCTAGCACCGGACCACTCAGAACGACATCTGTGGAGAGGATGCAGCAGCAAATCAGGCAGATCACCAGCGGCGACCATGCAAAGTTAGCCAGGTTGAAGGAGATCCTTAGTTGGTTTGACAATGAGTGGGAGATTTCGAGGATGGTGCATGCCATGTGGCAATGTATGCGAAAGAGCGAGACGGCGGCGATGAGGGCGGTGATGTACATGTACTCCTTGGCGGCAGTCACGCCGCAGTCCTCCGAGTTCATCGAGTATCTCCTATGGGCGATGGAGCAGACAGATTCACCTGAGGTGACAGTCAAGCGGAGGTGGTGGGCATATAGGTCGAAGGTCGAGCACCCAGAGGATAACGAATCAATCAAGTATGGTGTGCCGTTCGTGAGGGTGCAGAGCCAGTTGGAGCCACAGGTGTATTCGTTCTCCCACCGCAAGAGGAGGCCGGATGGCGCGACATCGCTTCCCCGCCGTTCTCCATGGTTCCCTTGATGCTCGCCTCGTTTCAACGGCGGTGGTAGGGTTTAAGGTAAGCTTCACACTAACCTAATCTTCCACCTGGGTCAAAGTTGTGACACAGTGTACAAATAAAGAAAAATAGATTGGTGCTTCTTTCAG
Organism: Triticum dicoccoides; assembly: GCF_002162155.2. NCBI lineage: Eukaryota > Viridiplantae > Streptophyta > Magnoliopsida > Poales > Poaceae > Triticum > Triticum dicoccoides. The sequence continues at coordinate 383,049,123 of NC_041389.1, read as the reverse complement.
AAAAGAGTACTCCCTAGAAAACTGCCAATATAAGCTACTAGTATTTGGTTAGAGGATTTGCTACCGAGAAAGATCCATCCACAGAGAGCGCCACACATCCCACTGGTGGTGGTGGATGCCAATGCGTGCATGCAGCATGGTTGGTGTCGGTAATTGTTACTTGGCACACCTCACACTCTGCATATATGCCGGTTCCATACGTACATTTGTGCAATTCCACCAAAATGCAGCTGAATAACCATGTTTGCACAGATAATGAAAAAGTGTGATTACATTATAGTGGCACTAGTTCATGAAACACACAGAATAAATAGAAGAAAATATTGCAATAATATCATAGTATGCCATGCTGCGAGGGCGAGATGGGCCCTGCGACGCCTCATACGGTACGCCTCATACTGGACATCGTCCCAAGTCTGCCAGATACACCTTCTGCCAGTGATGAACATCAGTGTACAACTGTAGTACAAGGAGGCGCCTTGAGACATTCAAATCTCTATTTTGTACATATCAACTAAAATTAAGCACCCCAGTTTGCAGAAATGCTTAAACATTAACAATGGGACTAGTTGATGAAACATACTTTAACAAAGAAAAGCACTTTCTTTATCTACATTGGAAATGAAATGATAGAGATGACACTCGCTCTATTTTAACTATATTATTACTTCATTTTATTAGTGACACTAGGGTCGAGCAGGTGGCAAACGAGGTGTACCGTGTGTCGCAAGGATGGAGGCCGGGGGTGCTTAGATTGGGATGCTGAAGCTGGCTCTTTTAGTCACCAACATGGATGATTCAATTCATGGAACCTTTAGGTGCAGTTCACCTAAAATGAAGCAATGTACCGTGAGCTAGCAACTTCTTCATTTTTTTAAGAAAAAGGCTCCATCCCCGGTTCCATTTCCATCAGAAAACAAAACCCACGGAGCTTCTTCTTCATTAGTTGCAATAAAATTGAGCAACATCAAGGTTGGTTGTGAAGCTCCTAGAATGCTCAACTATAATTTGGATATCATTTGTGTAGTTCAACTAACATCGAGCGTGAAATGTATATCTATGTTTGCACAAAAAAGGTGGAAAGGAGGGTGACTAACAAGTGATGAAACATGCATCTAATGAAAAGAAGCATGTTCCTTATCTGAATGGCAATCCTACAAGGACAGTAGCAATTTCTAAAGCAGTGGCATTGCTAGATATTAGTGTGGGCATTAGGATTAACTATGACAACCGTTAAATATGACATTACTTTGGGCACGGGAGAGTAGGCGGACCAGGACAGTTGCATTTCTAACAAAAAGAACCAACTTATCTTAATGGGAAATTTTAGCAGGACATGTAAAGAAGTGCCATTGATTCATATTACTAGAGGCATTACATTGAAAACAACATTGGTTTAACATGTCCTTACTTTTAATAGTGCGACTGCTACATTTTACAAGTGGCATTACATAAGAGTGGCTCGGGGCAACAAACATCAGAACAGGATATCTGGGTTGGTCCCATTTTTGTTTGGTATAGCCACCTTATACTGTGTGAGGCTAGCAAATCTAGTGCTGGACTTACTCTGTTGACTTGTCCCCCAGTCCCCACTTTCTTTCCTTTTTCAACCAATAGATCGAGTTTATATTGAGTTTGAACTGCATTTCCCTTTATTTCCCTATTAGACCTAGAGACCAGTTGGATAGCCCGTCTCTGCTACTTTTCGCCCCCATTATTTCCTCTTTCGACCAAGTCCTAGATTCAGGTAACAAATCCTCCCCCACCCCCACCCTCTTTCTTCCTTGTTTGAACCAAGTAGTACTAGATTCGAGTGCATGAACTAGTTTTACCTATTAAACATAAAAAAAATTAGGTGGTTTTCGAACAGCCGATCAATCCTATCTACGAGGGGGCCTGAGAAATAGTAAAAGTTACAAATGCAGTGACGTCAGGAGCTCCGGAAGTAGAGCAAGGACGGTTTCGAAGGAAGTTATATCTGATGGTCGCCGAGATGTCGCTAGGTGGGCGGCAGGAAGCCGGATCTTCCCACACTACTACAGCGAGGAAGAAGGGGTCGGAGGCCCTCCCTCGCCAGCGGTGCTTGGGAGAGAACGGCAAGGCAGGCTGATCGAGATGCACCTAGCAGTGGCTAAGAGCCGTCGCCGAGGATGACCGCGTGAACGTTGCACCTTCTCACCTTCCCCAGCGGAGAGGATCCGGCTGGATCTATGACCAGCAGTGAGCAGAGAGAGAGAGAGAGTGGCCACCGCTGTCGTGTTTAGATCTGGAGAGGCCGAAACAGTGTGAAGAGAGCAACACTAGCAAGCAAGCGCAAAGGCTCCTGCCTATATAGTGGAGTAGTACTTAGTTTTCTTTTGTCTACCAGAGCCGGCTTGACCTCGTCAATGACTGTTGAGAAGTCTTCATGCACGTGGCCCGAAGGCGCAGTTGTCGTCATTTTGATCTGAAGCACCGGATTATAACATATAACACGAAAAAATGCCACATGACAAGAAATCATAACCTCACTGCCCAAAGGAGACAACATGAATCCCGACGGACAAACTAGATGAGGAACAAAGCTCAAATTAAAGATAAACTCGTAGAAAATGGGTCCGTCGATATATGTCCTAATTAACATAGTCGGCTTGACCTAGATGGCAGCCGAGTAGTCACTGTTCGTGCATGTGCCCCCAATGACTAGCCCAACTCAGTTGTTGCTGTTTAACCCTCGCAGTGATCCGAAGCACATGACACATAATTTTGCGAGATGACAAGAAACCTTTTTTTAGATTTCTCACCACAACTACAGCCATGTACAACATAGCCTGCACGATATGTAGACGATAGCCAATCCAGGCGTGTCTGCTGGAGTCTGGTCACATGCATGGACGAACTGATCTTCCATGTCTTGCAGGGATCGTCCAAGCACCAACGTAGTACAACACTTCTCTAGTACTATAGCTCGTCTCCCTCTTCTATTAAATCACCCGACTTGCGGGGCCGGGGAGTGTGCCTATGGTCGGTTCTCAATTGTCGTCCCACATGTGTGTGCAAACGCAATATGACGCGCGTTCCATTCGGAGAGCAGCGTGCCAGACGGACCGACCGTCTGGGGTGCGACGCGAACGCGATGGGCGTGCTGTATACTCCGTACATGTGTACGTCCGTTTTCTAGACGCTTTGCTCCATGGCGCGGGCACAATCCTTGGATACAAAATTAGTATTTGTATACTATTTAAAAGTCGAGGGCGGTGCTTTTCCTGCCCGGTAGGCAGCGGGACAGTTCCGCCTAGTCGGTTCAACAAAGATGTGAGAAGACGAGGGAGTAGGCTGCTGCAAACATAGGACTGTGTGATTTGACAGCGAGTTACTGCTGGACAGGTGGGGCCCCGTGATTTGACTTGCCATTATCATTTTAACTGTGGTGCTACGACCGACGTGAGTCTCCCGATTCCTGACCACCTCCATACAGGTGCCTCTCCCAATGCTCCACCATGTAGTAGAGGCTGGCTCTTGCATGAGAGCCCACTTCTCCACTTTTTCCTTGCCTCTCTTTCCTCCACATATGCAAAAATGCCATGTAAAGCGCACTATTGTACTTACTTGCTCCTACAGGTGCTTAAGATTGCCACATAGGCATAAAGTCTGATATGGCAAGTTAATCAAGAAGAGAGAGACTAGTTTGGTGACCCAAGGAAGAAACGGTGCTAAGCGCGTGTACCTAGGTGAAAAGACAATTTTGATTCTATAGCTAATTAAATTAAGCAAACTTAGCAACACCATTTCATTGGAAGAAGTCACTCCTTGGCAAATGCAATAAATACTAGTACTCCCTATGTCCCATTATATAAGAACGTTTTTGACACTACACTAGCTAGTGTCAAAAATGTTCTTATATTATGGGATGGAGGGAGTACGAAGAAAGAGATAGAGAGGAGTAAAAAAATACACTTATAGCCAACCTTGTTGTAGTATGAGTGACTAAGTGATGACTATGTATGACATGCCAACATTAGATAGCCTAACACACCGTGTTAAATTCCAAGGGCGCGACCACGTGAGCGGCACGACGGTCATGGTAGGCGCGACCATGATACGGGCTCATGGCAGCCCTTGGATCTGAGATCAAACGGTCGCATGCCAAGTTGCTGAAAATTTGCAGAATAACCCTCCAGGATAGGATATTCACCCATAGGTCTAGAATCACGCCATGCAACCGTTCGATCTACGATCCAAGGGCTCTCGGAAGCCCGTATCATGGGAGACTGGAAAGCCACTACCCTGCCGTTCGCACGCTGGCAGTTCGCTCCTACTCGTCACTGCACGTCCTTTAATATTACGGCGGTTCGCTCCTAGTCGTCCCGTCCATTCACATTAGTACATTACGGTAGTTCCACTAATCCTAACCCTCCTCCCAAATCCATGGCGTCCCAAATCTCCCTGATCAGCGATGAGTACAAGGTTAGAACCATCACCGGCGATGAGTTCGACGTCATCTACACCCATTCTTCCACGACGGTGAAAGAATGCCTTTCTCGCTACAGACGCATGTTCGAAGACTCAGATGATGAGTGGGTCGCTGGGCTAGATGTTGAGTACACCACAGTCATGGGACAAGAGAAGGATCTAAAGGACGAAGAGAGGAAGAATCCCGCCGTGATCCAGGTTTGCGTGCATGACTTATGCTTGCAATACCACATATGCCATGCCGACATTGAGTGCCAGGATTTTAAGGACTTCCTCGAGAGCAACCTAGTCAAATTGGTTACTATAGACTTTGGTAATGACAAAGAAGTCCTGCGTCAGATAGGCCTCATTGTAGGCAACACCTTTGACCTCCAAAAGAATCGGCTGGTGTCCTCTCGTCAGCCTTCAATGCTGACCCTGGCAGGAGCCATGGTTCATCCTTCGTACGGTAAACTAGAGAAACCTCCAGACACGTTTCATCGTCATGCACGGCAGCGGAATGTACTAGATATAGACCACATCCAGTACGCTGCAATGGATGGCTACCTTTGTTTCAATATCTACAAGGGTTGGATGAAGAGCAACAGCCAAGTTGGCGGTTCAAGCAAAGAAGTATCGGCCAAGAGGAAGAGGGACAAGGACGAAGTTGAGGACGTGGACGAGGACTCCGAGTAAGGTGGATGTGTCGTTGCTCATGGTGGTTCTAATGCAGTGTCTACCAGAATAGTTGCAAAGTTTAATTTCAGGTGTGCTTAATTTAATTTAACGGGTGTGTTGTGCTGAGCCCCCAGCAAAGCTATGTTATGTTTCTTCTTGTTACTTTAACTCTTCAGTAAGTACATACTAGTATTTCTTACATTTCATCTTTTAGTTGGTATAGTACTACCACTCGTTTCTTCACATTATATACGTACAATATATATGGCCAACATCATATAGCCAACAGTTTACTTGTCAAAGAATTTCAGGGTGCTTAGTTTTGTCAAAGAATTCCAGGGTGCTTAGTTTTATTTGAGGGGTGGGTTGTAATGGACACCATTATTGTGACTAGACTTTTTAATAGTACTATATGCATAATTTGGCGACGAGCGCTCTCTATATGTACCACGTTTTTTATTATTTCAAGTTTTGCTCCATGGCGCAATCCATCGATACTACTGCTGTACAAAAGTACACATTTTTTAAAAGGCTAGAGGGTGGGGTAGTCTAGCTTGGTCGGTTTCACGAGAGGCGAGGGCATGTGTGATTTGATGGCTCATTACTGCTGGAAGGCGGGGCCTTGTGATTTGACTGCTCGTATAAATGCGCCGACGACCTGATCGAGGAGGAGCAAAGAACCGTGCGTTATACTCAAGTTTTCCACTGGAGTAGTACTGCGACGTAGGAGCACGAAACACGGCAGCCCAGTGCCATATGGCGATAAAAATGATCTAATTTGCTAGTCATATCATTGTTAGCATTGTTCTATTCATTCCCTCAAAAAACAAAAACTATTTCTATTCATGCCTCGCAGAGAACATGACACATGCGGCGAAACACCCGAAGCAAAAGATGAAACACAACAGCAAAATAAGAAGGAAGATTATCACTCCAAATTATCTAATTCGCCGCGGAGTCGTACCTGCTTCTTCATCGCCTCCATGACCTCCATCTCCTTGCGCATCTCCTCCGCCATCTTCTTCATTCTGTCCATGACGCGGGATTTCTCGATGCAAGCCTTCATCATCTGTTCCACCGCCGAATTACGTACCTTGGCAGCAGCCGGGTGCTCGATGTGGAGCTTCGCAAACTCCTCCTTCTATTCCATGACGAGGGCCTGCAGCATCTTCATCGAGGAACTACTATTCTCATGCAGCTTCTTCCAGCCGTCGTTCTTCTCCTTCAAGAGGTCGATCTCGTGGGAGAGCTTCTCCTTGTCCTCCTGAAGTCGCAGGATTTCACCGGTCGCCTTCTTCTCCGAGGCAATGCTCTTCTTCAGCAGCATCACCAAGCTGGCGGTCAACTCCCCCTGCTGATTGAGATCATCGGGCATGTCGTCGAGGCTCTCCTTCAGCAACTCCGTCAAGCCTTGGATGAGCTCATTCTGCTTATTGAGGTGCTTATTGAGCTGATCGGGCATGCCGTCGAGGGATAACGACTCTAGCTCCGCTGGCTCAGCATGTTCGCCTCCGTGGCTAGGGCGCTCCTGGGAGCCATCGCCTGCCCGTGAGAGATCTTTCGAGGTCTCTGCGTGGCGGCGAGCCCTCTTTTTTTTCCGCAGCCTTGGTTGTCGCTCCGTTGTTACGAGTAGTTCTCGACCTAGAGCTCTGCTCACCGGCCATGGCAACAACGGACGAAGAGGAAGCACTTATGAGGAGGAAAGATAGAGTAATTTTCGGTTAGGTAGTTCCCCTTTTTATAACCTAAGTACTAGCACTAGTAGTACTAATACCTCCATAGTGGCAACACGTTCAGGTTTGGTACGTACTAGTAGGTGTGAGCAGGCTTTCGAATGTGATGGGAACAAGGTAAAGATTAATTGATGGTTTTGGTTTCGAGGCCCGCAACGGCTATCGATGAGTTTAGCGGAACATAAATTTCAAGTACTGCACTACTCAAATGCGTAAATATTATGTTACTGTCAAAAATTGGCACAAAATACGAAGGAGACCAATGGAAGTACTACTAGCAACCCATGATTTAACTACTCGCATGCGCGCAGTGGAGTAATAATGTCTTTCTTCCGCCCTCACGTCCACTCAATTTGCATGCGCTGTATTAATTGACCATCAATGAAGTGAACGACTTTACACGCATCAAATTATCACATGGGGTGGATCTTGGTACGAAATTGCGTCCGCCCGTGTACCCGCGTGTGCGTGCGAGGGAATGAGTGCAGGCGTGGCGTGTGTGCACATCTTCGCTTCGTGCATGTACCGCCAGTATGGCTCAGGGAGGACGAGTACATTCTTCTGGAACCAGCAGCACGTCACTGTGATCAATCCACGCAAGGATGTCGTGACAACGCCTCCACATGTGCCACGTGGCTTCATGAATTGTAAGAGAGACACTGTGTAGCGTGCCATTGGTATTCTAATTTACGCGTTTTGCACATACTCGAAGTACTAGTAAGGTACACGTGCATTGCACGCATCAGATTTTGCAACCAAATTATGAATAAATACCACACTATAACATGTAAGCTCTGAGTCATATATGCGTGATGTAGCCCTTCGTTTAATTCTTATAGTTCATCTCATTCAAAATCAATTAGTTTCTATAAAAAATCTAAGAACGCGTGAATAGGAAAAACATGGGATTATAGTGGAATGTCGTCTCGAATCCTACAGGATTGTATGAGTGTTTGATTGTGCATAGAAAAAATGCAGAATTCTTTCAAAGAGGTTTGAGTGGATGGGATGTTTCCTATGAAATCTAGTGCAAATGAATCATATGGAAAAATTCCTACGGTTTACAATCCTACGAATCAAACAACCAAGATAGGAAAAATTCCTAATGATTAGAATCCTCCAAAATTCCTTTGAGAATCCTATGAATCAAAGAAGCCCTTAATCTATTTTATGTTCATGGAATTGTGCGTTGTAAAGCATAAAGTAAAAACAAATAATGGCAATTCAACTAGGAAAAAAGTTTGGGCAGATATGATACGGAAGATTCTAGAACAAAAGAGAACCACTGTTCTTTTGAGGTTTGTGCATTATGCTTAAGTTCAACCATGGAGTCTGCTAGATTGTACATGTGGCAAAATCCGGTGGGGGGCTAGAAGATGGTGCGAGGGGCCGAGTGGAGGGAGACTATGAAGGAATGCACAAGTGTGAGATCGATATTTAGAGAGAGGGGGCGAACACGTGCATTGTTGCACGCAGTGGCGGAGCCATGAAAAATAAATGAGCTAGGGTGCCAAGCATTGCTAATCCTTTATGAGGAGGGTCAATTCATGAAATTAAACCTTTTTAGCAGCAATTGTGTAATGATCACATTCATATTAGCCTCGATATATAGTGATGTTTAGGGGGGGCAGGGCCCTTACTGCCCCCTGTCTTCGCCATTGTGCACGCGCCTGAGAGATGAAGCAGAAGGCATGTATGATGAGAGGGGGACGTTGGATATATAATTAATGTGGGTGTATTAGCTATTTATGTTGATCCTATATAGAGAGGTATAGATTGATCGATGTGGACGTGGGAAAGAGGGTGAGACCTCACTGGATATATCGATTGATCGTTGTGTGTGGAAAACTATGAAAGACCTAGCTATATACACACATACATAGAGGAACATGGATCGTTGTGCATGCACGCGTGAGAGATAAAGAATGCCCGGTATGATGGAGAGGGGGATGTGTGTGGGTGTGTGCCTTCATTGGAGACCAACCTAAAGAAAAAGATTGCATGCGTGCGATAGATAATGCTGACTGGTAGTGTGTGTGCATGCATGCACGAGAGAAAGTTAGTGGTACAATTATAAAGAGAAGACTACTGTGTGGGTGTACAATAATAGGTGAGGTCATAATCAATGTAAAGTTGAATTCAAATATTTGAATAAGAGATCCTGATGTTTGAAACCCATGCATGCATGAATATAATGGAGATCTGCACGGTGTGGTTTGGAAACGAGCATGTTGTAATGTATACATATTGCACAAGGTCAGACTGATTTGAATTTGAGATACCGATGGAAGACATCATTTGCCAACGTCGCATCCGTGCATGGACACACTATTCTAATTGGAGATGATGGGCGGCATTCGCATCACATATCTATATCTATACCGCTATATATATATATATATATAATATTTTTATATTGTGTTCGGGTAACTTTAACTTTGAAAGATGGTCGTTGGATGAGGCGAATCCGATGGTCCAAAGATGGCAAATTTGAGCACTATTGGCCGTTGGATATCATCTAGATTCCACCAGATTTCTCCACATGTATAATCTAGAAGACTCCATGGTTGCACTTAAGCATAATGCACAAACATCAAAACACAAGCACTTCTTATTTGTTCTAGAATCTTCCGTATCAAAATTTCCCAAATGTTTTTCTACATGATTTGCCATTATTTGTTTTTACTTTATTTCTTACAACGCACAATTCCATGAATCTTAAAATAGATTAGCTTTCTTATAAAAACTAGATGATTTTGAATGAAATGAACTATAAGAATTAAACGAACATCTACATCTTGCATATATCACTCAAAGCTTGCATGCTATAATGTGGTACTTATTCATAATTTGGTTGCCAAATCTCATGCGTGCAATGCACGTGTACCTAACTCTAGTCTAAATGGTGTTTGTGTGTGTTCTGCGTGTTGAGGTGCAAATTGTCTTTTTTTGGGTACACGTTAAGCTTGTTCTTCCGAAATTTCAAGCCACACCTTGTTATGCGGAAAATTGAAGCCAGTGTCTCTATCTATCGTGCTGCGAAACTCCCGCCTCTTCAACCCGCGCCTTGTTAGCCCGAAATATTTAAGATATATCTTTCTCTGGTTGTGCTCCGACAACTCCCTCCATCTCAACCCACGCCTTGCTATTCCGAAATTACAACGCGCGCAAAAACTCCCACCTCCTGTGAAATCCCGACACCGAAATGCCCGTGGTACCCCTGAACTGAAAGAACCGCCTCAAATTGGTGGGGGGTACTTTCGTAACTTACCCCACATTTCGGACAAGCGCGTCTCTAAGCCATGGTTCCCCACCGCCATCCCATTCGCCCACCCATTCATACACCGAGGCCGCGGAAACCCGTGAGGAAACCCCACACCCTGCTCCGTCCGCCACCCAGCCGGAGCCTCTTCCCCGATGACGTCGTCCATAGCAACACCTCGACGTCCCTCATCCATCGTACCGGATGAGGATCCGTCGTCGATCTCACCGTCCTGCCGGTTCAGCCACCCCGTCCTCCACCTCCAAGGAGCTGCTCCGATGTTCCCCTCGTCTTTCACGCCACCTCCATTCCCTCACCGCCGTCTTCACCTGTGTCAGGACCCCGACTCAATGCCACATCGATCTAGCATGTAACACCTCATATCACTTTGCGGCCTCACGCACGGTATTCCCACGGGTGTCGCCTTACCTTTGCCCGGGACCGTTTGCGCCTTTTGGCACACGTATATGACAGTGTCGCTAGCATCCATATGATAAGGAGCCCGGGCTGACATGGCTAGTCGTAAACCCAAAGCGGCACAGACTTACAGGGACAGGCATCCATGACCCAGCATCGAACGTGTCGGTCATCAGCGAGTGAATCCAGGCTGTAGCACTGGGCTAGCAGGACTCCGGTGAACCGGGCTGTAGCGGGCTAACAGGACTCCGGTATTCACCGCGTGACATTTCCCCGAAGGGACAGACACAGGAACGAAGAAGGACACATGCCGGCCAGCCTAAGTGTTCCGGAGCAGTAGCAAGCTACCATGGCTCGGTGGAAACACTAGGAGACATTTCCCCGTAAGAGAGGCTACTAAAGATAAACAACTAGATGGTCAGATCCCACACATACCAAGCATTTCAATAACATACACACAATATGCTCGATATGTGCAAATACAACATGGCATCACAACATGACTCTATGACTCAAGTAATCTATTCAATAGGCTCCGAGGAGCGAGATATTACAAACATGGGTCTCATGACCCAACATTCAGAGCATACAAATCAAGCACAAGCGGAAGCTATCATGTCTGAGTACAGACATCTATAAATGAAAAAAAAAGGCTGAGAAGCCTGACTATCTACCAAATCCTGCCGAGGCACAAGATCGTAGCTGAGGTAACAAGCTAAACGTCGAAGACCACGCGGAAAAACTAGTGAGACTGAAGTCTCTCTGCAAAAACATAAAATAGGCAAACGTGAGTACAAATGTACCCAGCAAGACTTACATCAGAACTATCTACATATGCATCAGTATCAACAAAGGGGTGGAGGGGTTTGACTGCAGCAAGCCAGCTTTGACTCGGTGGCTATCCTGAACTACGACTGCAAGTAACTCTTTTGAGGTGGCGCACACGAGTCCACATATTCACCATATCAATACACCACTATGGATCCGCTCCCGTCTCCCTACGAGAACGCCATCCATAGCACTCACACTTATCTTGCGTATTTTAGGGTATCCACTTTCACTTGTCTATGAACTGATATAAGCAACCCAGAAGTCCTTTTCCGCGGACACGGCTATTCGAATAGATTAGGTTAACCCTGCAGGGGTGTACTTCTTCACACACGCTCTCACCACTTACCGCCGTTTACACGACATGTACTCGGCAACCTTCAAGCGGAAGCCCAACGTGGGTGTCGGCCACGACCTACCTAATCACCTAAGTCTCTAGTCCAGGTTTATCGCCTATTCGGGTTCCATCCATGAGGAGATCCGGCCGGAGTTTCGCTCACAGCCCCAAACGATGTGAACAGGGTTCCCGAGACACCAAACGGGCGCCCGGTACACCGTGCCACGTGCCTACCGCATCACAGCCCACCCCTACGGTCAGCGCTGCGCACGGCCTCCGGCATACTACAAACACCAGAAACTACTTGCAACTCCTGGACAGAGGACAAGGGTGATCAAGAAGCCGAGAGGGTCCATTGGTTTCGGGCCCAATGCGTGGTAGTAGCTGAATCATGGATCACAAACACAGAACTCAGTTCCTGAGGACGGCTGCAATGAGACAACCCACCATGTACTCCTACATGGCCTCTCACCGCTACCTTTACCAAATCGTGTTCACACACTTAGCTCACACACAGTGGGACATGTTCACATGCCTCTGATTCATCCCCGATGAATCAGACCTGACTCAACTCTAAGCAGTAGCAGGCATGACAAACAAACATGAATGAGTAGGCACAACAGGGCTCAAACAACTCCTACTCATGCTAGTGGGTTTCATCTAATTACTGTGGAATGACAGGTCATGCAGAGGATAAAGGGGTTCAGCTACCGCAGCATGTAACAGTTGAATCGGTGTTGTCCTAATGCAGTAAAAGAGAGCAGGAGCGAGAGAGTAGGTTTGTATCGGAATGAACAAGGGGGTTTTGCTTGCCTGGCACTTCTGAAGATAACATTGAGTCTTCATCAGTGTCAACGATCACATCATCGGTATCACGTCTATCGAGAGAGGACAGATACCGGCAAATACAGAAAAACACGATCAATGCAATGCACAATATGATGCATGCTATGACATGGCAATATGAATGTGTTTTGGGCTAATGCACCTAAAACCAGATTAAATGAAGTTGGTTTGAATCCAAGATTCAAATTCAAACTCCATATGTGGATATTTAAATGCCATTAGTATGATTTGTGCTAAACAGCAGCTACAAGTTGTTCTAACATGCATGAAAATGGTACAGATGGATTCCTTGAATTTTTCTGATAATTTTTCATATATAATTTATTTAATTTGGAGCTACGGTTGAATTTCTATGAATTTTAGAAGTTTTAGGCATTTTCTGAATTTTCCTGAATATTTAGAATTAAAATAATTCCAGAAAATGAATTATGGCGTCAGCATTGCGTCACTATGACGTCAGCAGGTCAACAGACGCTGCTGGTGGTCAAACCTGACCAGTGGGGTCCACTGGTCAGTGACTGAGGCTGGTTAGTGTCAATGGCAGGTGGGGCCGGGTCAACAGACACGTCAGCAGGTCAATACTGACGTGTGGGGTCGGTCAACGTCCATGTCAGCGTGGTCAAAGCTGACGGGTGGGGCCCGTGTGGTTAGTTAAACTAAACAGAAAAAATACTAATCCTAATTAGGCGCAGGGGCCCACATGGCAGTGGCTCATAGGGTGATTAGCCCCTAATTAAGTGGCCACATCGGCCCGCCGGAGTTTGGCCGGCGGTGACCACAGAGCACGGCGGAGCACGCCGGACTTGCGCTAGGGGCTTCAGATTCGCGCGCTGAGGGCACCGGGGCGTAGCCCGGGCTCTCCCGCAACTGATGGGGTAGGTGGGAGGCTGCGGGGACGCCGGGGCTCGCCGGAGTGGAGGCCGCGGCGGCTGCCGGAGCTCGGGTTTGGGTGGAGCGAGGTTACGGAGCGCTAGGGGGCTGGCTGAGGGGGCTATGCGGACTCCTGGGGCAGCTAGGAGCACGCTAGGCTCGTCGGACTGGCCGCAACAGCACGTCGGTGCCATGCCCGGCGTCCATGGCGGACGGCGCCGCTCGGTACGGTGGCTAGCATGGCTACTGCACGGGAGACCAACGGGGAGAGAGGGGAAACGTAGGAGAGCTCACGGAGGGGCTAGCGGAGGAGACGACGAAGTCGGGGAAGCTCTGGACGCGCCGAATCGGTGGAGTCGATCTCCGGGCACCGGAGGTGAAGACGACGATGCTCCGGTCGACTGCGGCCTCCCCTGGTCGCGTGCGTCGCGTGGGTAGCTTTACGGGGTCAGGGCGGAGCTCAGGGATGCATAGTGGGAGCGAGGGGGTGGCTGTGGCCCCGGTAACGGCGTCGGCGGCGATGGGCTCCGCTCGGGCGCGTGCAGGGAGGGAAGCAGAGGAGGGAACGGGGTCCAGGGGAAGAGAGGGGAGGTGCAGGGGGCGAGGGGAAGTGCGTGGCGTCACCAGAGGGCTCGGGGAGGAAGCAGGAGGTGGCCAGAGCAGGGTGGAGGTGGCGCGCACGGCGGCGTCGCGGTGTCCGCGTCCTTCTGGCGAGGAGGAAGACGACAGGGGAGGGAGTGGAGATGGGCTGGGCCGGCTGGGCCGCGCTGGAGGAGCTGGGCCAGGTAAGTGGGCTGAGGTGAGCGCCAGGTAGTCCTCTGCTCTGTTTTATTTTTATTTTTTCTGTTCTGTTTATTTTTATTTAATTTATTTTGCCACTGTTTTGAATTTAAAATAATTGAAACAATGCCAAAAACTCCTCTGAATATTTTATATTGCTAGATGGACTTTTCCAAAAGCTTATAAAATATTTCAGGGGTATTTGAAATTATATTCTAATTATATGAATATAATTCAAATTCAAATAGCTAATGAATTAAATCCAAAGTCCCAAAAATAAATCCTTAAAAATGTTCAATATTTTGGTTGGGACCAGAACCCTTACCAAAAATTATCAAACATTTAAGAAGAGCATTTTGGAGCAATGAATGAGATTTCTAGGGTTTTTGCCCCTCTTTTATTTAAGTTTTTGAGGCTTCCAAAATTCCCTCAGTTCAAATTTTCAGAATTTAAACATGATGCACACATGAGCTAGCCTAGAGCACTACCAGCAGCTAGGGATGTGACAACTCACCCCCACTAAACAAGAATCTCGTCTCGAGATTCAAGCGTAGGGTAGGATGAAGGGGAAACGCAAACTAGTACAATCTTCACGATCCAGGGTGCACTTCAGTTGAACGTTGATTCATTCACCATCATTGTCTTGATGTCTTGTTCTGAGAAATCCTGCCAACATGACATGGAGGGAAGAAGGAGACTCTAGAAGGGTCGATCTCCTCGAAGATCGAACAACTCAAGATTAACTTACGGAATGAGACATAGAACCATCTCTCGGGTTGAGACACGAGATACACATCAAGAGGGGTGGAAAGAAACGGATGACGAAGGTTCACTAGGTGGACAACAATTCCACACTTAAGAAGGTGGTAAACGATTGTCAACGTAGCAAGGAGTTGAGTTGCCATGATACCACAGCGAGGCACCTTAGGGATGGTGACTTGTAGAAATATCTCCTTAAGTGGCAAAAAGAATTACCTTTGATTCAGAGATCATTGAAACTCTTTAAACCAGCCTAAGGCAATTCTCGAGCGATCGTTTGGAGGGGGGCGGTAGAATGGCATACTCGGACTTGGATGATGTGGATTACCTTGTTGAAGACAACGTAATGGATGAATTTGCTTACTACCGGAAATGGAAGAGACCCATGGTAGAATGGCACATTGGTGGTGTAAGCTGGGAACAAAATGCAAATGCTGGGAATGATTCTGGTAACTGGGGAAGAACCCAACAATAGAGAGTGAATTCGCTGTTTGAATAGGTCATAGCATTGCCGAGGAAACTGAGAGCAAACCCAATTAGTGCCGATGATAACACCTAGCGCTTGTACGTGCTCTCAAGAACTTGAGCATTTCCATATTCATCAAGGTTTTACCAACATCCGTGTCAAGGATCCTGGCAACACAACATACCACCATGATGAACAACGATGGACGATGCAGATGCATAGGAAGATAACATCAACTCAGATTTCATCCTAGCGAGGCCAAGGAAACAAAATCTGGATGATCGACCGAGAGACATTTAGCACTCCGCTTCTAATGTTCTCCTTGATGTGCTAGTGTAATCCAATCATTGAAATGGTTTGATAACTAGACAACAAGTAAAAGGTCGGACTTCGGAAGGACAAAAAAATCATAAGGCACAACTAGGGAGTAAATCCTACGAAGTCCTTATGGGAAGGTGGCCAACTTCCTCAAATAGGATACTATAATAACAGGTCTACCGGATGGTTGTGTTGGCCACGACATCCACTTTACCGGTTATTGCGCGACCAATATTATAATTCTTGGGAAATATTCCAACCATCATATCTGCCTGAGATTCAGATCTGGTTGGTGTCAGGATATTCCAGACTCATCGAGTCTAGGAAGAAAAACGGAAGTTTGCAACACAAATCAACGAGATGACGTTGCGAGATTCTCGGGGAATGAACTACGATAGCAAGCTCCAAAACATGAACTGGTTCTGCTATAAACATGTGAACACGTTGTCCCAGACAAGCATGCCCACATGGTAGTCTTACAATAAAACACTACCGAGTTCAGGAGGGGGAACCATCAACGAGGGTATCGAAGTCTTGTGCATTACCATGGATTAACACTTAACTCATTTTCTCGAACAAATCAGTCAGTGGCTTGGGGTGCTACGGAACACATATGGAATGGAGGTTGCAAGTCTCCGAACCACAGAATACTTTCGCACGTATGCATGACTGATTTGGGATGATTCCAAAGAAGCAACATTGACTTTCTCGAATCCACGGCGGCAACTTGCATCAGATGCACATGAATTAAAGGAAGTCACTACCTTCATCCAAACATATGCTTCATGAGCTAGCATGAACAAATGCTTTCAAAAGTTTCCAACACTAGCTTAATGTTCAGCAAAATTATGGAGAAAACAAGGATGTTGTCAATGGGCTCAACAACAATTCATCTAGGTTTCCTTTTTAAAAGGAATTCCATAGTTAAGTGAACACGGTGATAGCATTGGTCAGACCAAAGATGTAATGGTGTATGCTCGAGGGATCAACCACGAATAAGACAACATTACGAGCATCGTTGGTACTGATTGACTTGACGATGGCCCACACTCAAATCAAAGGATTGATAAGACAATAGGTCCAACAACTGATCACAAGGACCAATCGATGAAGATATCATCTTTCTTCAACACACACTACACAAGAATATCCCTTTGGAACGAACTAAGTCAGGCAAGCTTTTATCTTCCAACCCTCCAAGTTGTCGTTTAGCTTAACCAACTAGCTCAGGGATATCTAACACCGATTCTTGGAGAGAAGGTGGTTCACAAGAAACCAACTTGATCACGAACTCAACATAGCGGTCAGGTGACAACCCGGTAACACCTCCAAGAAGATATTTGGAAAGTCACGAACCACCGGTATGTTAATAAGCTCGAGAACAATCTTGCTTTTGAGGGCGAGACGATATGATCTAATGAGTGAGGATTTGACAAGATCCTAACTCATCAATCGAAGGGTGCACCGAAATAAGGGCTAGGTAGCACGATCAGTCTTAGAAGGATGATTCAAAAACCAACACGCTAAGAATGAAATTATTGTCCCTTAACTACCAAGCAACAGGGTTGCTAGCAGTATTGATTTCACACATCACAATTCATTTGTCGGTATTCCGGTTGCCTCAACACGAAGACCGAGGAATGACAAAGGATGGCGAGAAGTATCACTATGTCAAGAATTCACAAAAGGTGGTGCAATTCTCATGAAATTCCTGTCATAAAGAAGGTAATACTTCAGGGTAGAACAGAACCAAGAGCTGGATTGGCATTTGATCTGCGGTATACAACTACTTTGACCCAATCCTAGATATGGATGAGGTACTGGAGTTTGTTTCTCCAAGTCATTCAGGACAGAATGGCTTGACGGACCACAAGAGTAATAGGAATCGATGAACGAATGCACACATAATCTTGACTATCAATTGATAGACGAGGGTCAGAAGACAACTAAAGAGGGACAACTCAAGTAACACACGATTTTCTGAGTTGTGGGTGCATGGTTTAGCATGTCGAACGAATTCCACATATTTCTTCCGGATAACCCATACAGAAAGGTAGAACTGGCAGACTCACAATATAGAATCGAGAACCCATCGAGAGCACTCTGATTGTGATCTTTCGATCAGCGAGGAACATCTGCCATAAGCGGTTCATAGTATTTGGAAGAAAGGAATACCACGAACATCGAGGACTAATGCAAAGGTTGCTAATAACCTTAAGGAACGAGCAAAACTATCAACATGAAGCAAGTAGGGTGAATCTCGGGTTCAAAACCCAGGGATAGAATACCTACTACTAAGTAGCATCACGGGATGCTTCCGAGAATAAAGGCCAGAATCTTCACACTAGGACACAAATCATGGCTAGACCACTAGATGATCCCCTAAGCACTTAGGGTCATAATAATAATCCCAACATATATGTCGAGGCAATAATTACCTCAACACACCGATTAGTGTGGTTAATCTGGCCCATGGGAACATCGGAAACAGAAGGAAGGGATTTGCAAATGCATCGGACTATTTAGAAACCTGGGATGACTCGGACAGCATAACGGCTATAATTGCTCAAAAAGATTTGAGACAATCACAAAAATGGTGGCATAACCACTCAGAAGCACAATATCAAGGTTCCGAGATCAACAATTAACATACGGAAGTAGTAGGAGCTGAACTGAGACTTAAATCCAACAATCTTATAAGTCTACTGATTAGTAACACGTGATCCTAATAGAAAGAAGAGATAGCCTAGTTCTTAATCCCCGCAGGAAAGATAAGATGACTCAGATCAGAAGGGCATGAGGTATAAGGAGTAAAAAGAGCCTTACGTTCCATCCCACAATCAATTCCCTTATATAACTAAAGAATTTCTAGACTCAACTTCGACCAGTTTGGCTTGGTAATCCTACAGGCAGTCAAGCTCTGATACCAACGCTGTCAGGACCCCGACTCAATGCCACATCGATCTAGCATGTAACACCTCATATCACTTTGCGGCCTCACGCACGGTATTCCCACGGGTGTCGCCTTACCTTTGCCCGGGGCCGTTTGCGCCTTTTGGCACACGTATATGACAGTGTCGCTAGCATCCATATGATAAGGAGCCCGGGCTGACATGGCTAGTCGTAAACCCAAAGCGGCACAGACTTACAGGGACAGGCATCCATGACCCAGCATCGAACGTGTCGGTCATCAGCGAGTGAATCCAGGCTGTAGCACTGGGCTAGCAGGACTCCGGTGAACCGGGCTGTAGCGGGCTAACAGGACTCCGGTATTCACCGCGTGACATTTCCCCGAAGGGACAGACACAGGAACGAAGAAGGACACATGTCGGCCAGCCTAAGTGTTCCGGAGCAGTAGCAAGCTACCATGGCTCGGTGGAAACACTAGGAGACATTTCCCCGTAAGAGAGGCTACTAAAGATAAACAACTAGATGGTCAGATCCCACACATACCAAGCATTTCAATAACATACACACAATATGCTCGATATGTGCAAATACAACATGGCATCACAACATGACTCTATGACTCAAGTAATCTATTCAATAGGCTCCGAGGAGCGAGATATTACAAACATGGGTCTCATGACCCAACATTCAGAGCATACAAATCAAGCACAAGCGGAAGCTATCATGTCTGAGTACAGACATCAATAAATGAAAAAGGCTGAGAAGCCTGACTATCTACCAAATCCTGCCGAGGCACAAGATCGTAGCTGAGGTAACAAGCTAAACGTCGAAGACCACGCGGAAATACTAGTGAGACTGAAGTCTCTCTGCAAAAACATAAAATAGGCAAACGTGAGTACAAATGTACCCAGCAAGACTTACATCAGAACTATCTACATATGCATCATTATCAACAAAGGGGATGGTGGAGTTTGACTGCAGCAAGCCAGCTTTGACTCGGTGGCTATCCTGAACTACGACTGCAAGCGACTCTTTTGAGGTGGCGCACACGAGTCCACATATTCACCATATCAATACACCACTATGGATCCGCTCCCGTCTCCCTACGAGAACGCCATCCATAGCACTCACGCTTATCTTGCGTATTTTAGAGTATCCACTTTCACTTGTCTATGAACTGATATAAGCAACCCAGAAGTCCTTTTCCGCGGACACGGCTATTCGAATAGATCATATTAACCCTGCAGGGGTGTACTTCTTCACACACGCTCTCACCACTTACCGCCGTTTACACGACATGTACTCGGCAACCTTCAAGCGGAAGCCCAACGTGGGTGTCGGCCACGGCCTGCCTAAACACTCGAGTCTCTAGTCCAGGTTTATCGCCTATTCGGGTTCCATCCATGAGGAGATCCGGCCGGAGTTTCGCTCACAGCCCCAAACGATGTGAACAGGGTTCCGTGACACCAAACGAGCGCCCGGTTTACCCGGCCACGTGCCTACCGCATCACAGCCCACCCCTACGGTCAGCGCTGCGCACGGCCTCCAGCATACTACAAACACCAGAAACTACTTGCAACTCCTGGACAGAGGACAAGGGTGATCAAGAAGCCGAGAGGGTCCATTGGTTTCGGGCCCAATGCGTGGTAGTAGCTGAATCATGGATCACAAACACAGAACTCAGTTCCTGAGGACGGCTGCAATGAGACAACCCACCATGTACTCCTACATGGCCTCTCACCGCTACCTTTACCAAATCGTGTTCACACACTTAGCTCACACACAGTGGGACATGTTCACACGCCTCTGATTCATCCCCGATGAATCAGACCTGACTCAACTCTAAGCAGTAGCAGGCATGACAAACAAACATGAATGAGTAGGCACAACAGGGCTCAAACAACTCCTACTCATGCTAGTGGGTTTCATCTAATTACTGTGGAATGACAGGTCATGCAGAGGATAAAGGGGTTCAGCTACCGCAGCATGTAACAGTTGAATCGGTGTTGTCCTAATGCAGTAAAAGAGAGCAGGAGCGAGAGAGTAGGTTTGTATCGGAATGAACAAGGGGGTTTTGCTTGCCTGGCACTTCTGAAGATAACATTGAGTCTTCATCAGTGTCAACGATCACATCATCGGTATCACGTCTATCGAGAGGGGACAGATACCGGCAAATACAGAAAAACACGATCAATGCAATGCACAATATGATGCATGCTATGACATGGCAATATGAATGTGTTTTGGGCTAATGCACCTAAAACCAGATTAAATGAAGTTGGTTTGAATCCAAGATTCAAATTCAAACTCCATATGTGGATATTTAAATGCCATTAGTATGATTTGTGCTAAACAGCAGCTATAAGTTGTTCTAACATGCATGAAAATGGTACAGATGGATTCCTTGAATTTTTCTGATAATTTTTCATATATAATTTATTTAATTTGGAGCTACGGTTGAATTTCTATGAATTTTAGAAGTTTTAGGCATTTTCTGAATTTTCCTGAATATTTAGAATTAAAATAATTCCAGAAAATGAATTATGGCGTCAGCATTGCGTCACTATGACGTCAGCAGGTCAACAGACGCTGCTGGTGGTCAAACCTGACCAGTGGGGTCCACTGGTCAGTGACTGAGGCTGGTTAGTGTCAATGGCAGGTGGGGCCGGGTCAACAGACACGTCAGCAGGTCAATACTGACGTGTGGGGTCGGTCAACGTCCATGTCAGCGTGGTCAAAGCTGACGGGTGGGGCCCATGTGGTTAGTTAAACTAAACAGAAAAAATACTAATCCTAATTAGGCGCAGGGGCCCACATGGCAGTGGCTCATAGGGTGATTAGCCCCTAATTAAGTGGCCACATCGGCCCGCCGGAGTTTGGCCGGCGGTGACCACAGAGCACGGCGGAGCACGCCGGACTTGCGCTAGGGGCTTCGGATTCGCGCGCTGAGGGCACCGGGGCGTAGCCCGGGCTCTCCCGCAACTGATGGGGTAGGTGGGAGGCTGCGGGGACGCCGGGGCTCGCCGGAGTGGAGGCCGCGGCGGCTTCCGGAGCTCGGGTTTGGGCGGAGCGAGGTTACGGAGCGCTAGGGGGCTGGCTGAGGGGGCTATGCGGACTCCTGGGGCAGCTAGGAGCACGCTAGGCTCGTCGGACTAGCCGCAACAGCACGTCAGTGCCATGCCCGGCGTCCATGGCGGACGGCGGCGCTCGGTACGGTGGCTAGCATGGCTACTGCACGGGAGACCAACGGGGAGAGAGGGGAAACGTAGGAGAGCTCACGGAGGGGCTAGCGGAGGAGACGACGAAGTCGGGGAAGCTCTGGACGCGCCGAATCGGTGGAGTCGATCTCCGGGCACCGGAGGTGAAGACGACGATGCTCCGGTCGACTGCGGCCTCCCCTGGTCGCGTGCGTCGCGTGGGTAGCTTCACGGGGTCAGGGCGGAGCTCAGGGATGCATAGTGGGAGCGAGGGGGTGGCTGTGGCCCCGGTAACGGCGTCGGCGGCGATGGGCTCCGCTCGGGCGCGTGCAGGGAGGGAAGCAGAGGAGGGAACGGGGTCCAGGGGAAGAGAGGGGAGGTGCAGGGGGCGAGGGGAAGTGCGTGGCGTCACCAGAGGGCTCGGGGAGGAAGCAGGAGGTGGCCAGAGCAGGGTGGAGGTGGCGCGCACGGCGGCGTCGCGGTGTCCGCGTCCTTCTGGCGAGGAGGAAGACGACAGGGGAGGGAGTGGAGATGGGCTGGGCCGGCTGGGCCGCGCTGGAGGAGCTGGGCCAGGTAAGTGGGCTGAGGTGAGCGCCAGGTAGTCCTCTGCTCTGTTTTATTTTTATTTTTTCTGTTCTGTTTATTTTTATTTAATTTATTTTGCCACTGTTTTGAATTTAAAATAATTGAAACAATGCCAAAAACTCCTCTGAATATTTTATATTGCTAGATGGACTTTTCCAAAAGCTTATAAAATATTTCAGGGGTATTTGAAATTATATTCTAATTATATGAATATAATTCAAATTCAAATAGCTAATGAATTAAATCCAAAGTCCCAAAAATAAATCCTTAAAAATGTTCAATATTTTGGTTGGGACCAGAACCCTTACCAAAAATTATCAAACATTTAAGAAGAGCATTTTGGAGCAATGAATGAGATTTCTAGGGTTTTTGCCCCTCTTTTATTTAAGTTTTTGAGGCTTCCAAAATTCCCTCAGTTCAAATTTTCAGAATTTAAACATGATGCACACATGAGCTAGCCTAGAGCACTACCAGCAGCTAGGGATGTGACAACCTGCACCACCGGAAGAGCATCATCATCACCGTTTCCTCGGATGAAGTTGCGGCCTAATCGGCGCCACCAAAGAGGTTGTACACTAATCGCTGCATTTTCTTCTTGATTCGATCTCACGGTGCTGCCGGCGCTCGGTCCCGAGCCGACACGGCGCGGCTTCATCCACGGCGGCGGCAGCGGCCACTTCCTCCACGGCGTCGCTCCCTCGTCGGCGACGTCCACATCAGTAGGAGATGCTGCTGCTTTAGCTCTTGCTCACGCTGCTGCTCTGCTCTTGATCTTGGTCCCCTGCATGGTCTGCTCTTGCTATTGCTCTTGCTCGTGTTGCTGCTCTCGCTCTTGCTCTTGCTTGCGATGCTGCTCCGATTTGGCTACACTTCAGTCGACTGAATCGACTTTTTGGGTTAGTCGATTTTCAAGGGGTGGGCTCGCCAGGGTGAAGGAAGAACCAGCCACAGCGGGGAGGGGGGCTCGCCAGAGAGGTACCCCACTATCTATCTTAGGGTTCATGATGGGGGCGGTGGTCGCCGGCGATGGTGGGGCGTTGGCGGGGCGGTGGCGTGGGTATCGCCGGAGAAAAAGCTCGGCATAGGGGGGCCTAGAGGGATGGCCAGGGCGGCGGCAGACCGGCGGTGGGGAGTGTTTTTGGGGCGGGCGGGGCAGCGCACCGCCGGCCACGGGTGGTGGGGGGCTACTGTTTGGCCGGTGGTGGCTGGTGGCTCAGGGGGGTGGAGGTTGAAGATGAACTGCATGCCCTTGATTTCGTATCCAATGGCTGCAAAATCGACTGACCAGAGATGAAAAGGTCAGTCGACCGACGTGTAGCCTCACCTTGCTAGTGCGTTCAGTTTCAATAGCAAAATTCAGTTTCGACAGCAAAATTCAGTTTCGATAGTTAGGTTCAGTTTCGACAGTTAAGTTCAGTTTCGACAGTTAAGTTCAGTTTCGATAGTTAAGTTCAGAGATGAGCGGCTGATGTATTTTACATCAAGCACTTTGTGGTTATGTATTTTATGTCATGTATTGGAGACGCTATTAGAATTCCACTCAGGTTACCGTTGTTCGTTGTCTCTCTTGTCCTGCTTCAGCCTCGGCGTCGTACAACTCACCGGAGCTGCTCCAACGATGAAACCCTCCATCACAGCGAAGCAGTACCTTGGGCTCCATCTCCAGACGCCTAAGATCTTCTTCCCCTCCTCCGACAGCAAAGTCAGCCGGAGCATCCTCACTGGCCAACCCAATCACGTTGAGATCGACATGGCTTCGCCAAAGAGGTTGTACACTTGTTGCATCTCTTTTTTACTCTACATGTTATATATATTGTCCATTGAGCACTCGTAGTAACGGGAATACGATTATTTTATTCTACTATATGACAAGCAGTGAGGTACCAGGCAACTTAGCTATCCGTGATGGACTCTCTTGAACGCCATCATTATTTATCTCTGCGGGTTTGAGCTGTGCATTTGTCGATGGGCCTGGGAGTTGAGCTAGTATGGCAGTGGCCTGGGTCCAAAGTAATAGAAGCATCACAAAAACATTTTTTTAGTGTAGGATTTTCCTTGCTCAAGCCTGCCTACTAGAATCGTCAGTTCTCGAAAGGAAAAGTGAATGAAAAACATAGGAATTGGAAAGTTTCCTATGGTACTACTTTTCATGAATTTTGTGCAAAGGAATGGAGCAAAGGAAAACTGTAGGAAAACCGTAGGAATTCTAATTTCCACTTCTCCTCCTTTTCATATTCCTATTCATCAAGCACAAGACTAAGAGATAGTAGCATAATAGCATTATAACCGTACATTTTCTTGTGGTTTGACTTAATCTCACCATGCTTTTTTGCATCCTGTGATCTTCCAATTGTTGTGAATCAAACACCCAGATTGGTAGAAATCATGTGTTTTTAAATTCTCTGTTTTGCACATGCATTCCTATCCTATTCCTGTCTATTTCCTTTCCCTGCATTGTTAGAATCCTCAAATTCAAACAAGCCCTTGCTCGATTACTTCTGTTACAAATATGTGTCAAAGAAAACCTTGTGTGGTTTGTCCTGCTCCTGCGGCGCTGTGTTCCACCCCAGCTCAGCTGCTCCAACGACGGAAGGGTTCACCACAGCAGGGATCCGCTCTCTAGACTGTCTTTCGCTGCCTCAGATCTTCTTCCCCGCCGCCGGCAGCCACGACAACTGCATTACCATCATCAACTGAGCAGATGACCTTGAGGACTACACAAGTCCGCAAGAGAGGTCGCACTCTTCCATGTCTGCTTACGTTATGCGTCGCTTAATATGATGACATGCTACATTATCATCGTGTTCACCTATTAGACTCCGAGTCAGGTCCAAACGAATGCTGAAACTTGAGTATTTAAATGGTTGTGGGGTACATATTGGGGCAGCAATCAGTACTATTTGTCTACTATCTGGTTAATCTCCGGTGTCTACTATGAGTTTCATGTTGGGTGCAAACAAACATTAAAGGAGCCATTATCTGTATTTTTTAACTAAAGCTATTATCTTCCTGCTATCATTGGTTTGGGTCTATCCACAGTTTGCTACCATCACTCTGGATTTGTGCATGCACTCCTTACATAATCTCACTATGTTTTATTCGTATGGATGCCAGTTATTGTACACAATGGAACTGATCATGTAGAGCAAAATAGATGAGCCTTGCGTGGTAATAAAATTTCATGCAGACGTCGTTCCATGGTGGGAGCAAAGGCAGCCCCCCTCCACCCATTTCGGATCATTATCAAGAGGAAGATAACTGTTCTGAGGGGGATTCAGAAGGATAAGACCACTCCTATTTACCCCATGAGGTCTTCGCTCTAACTTGGCATGCTGATGTTGGTAATATCATGCATATGGTGCCTTGCATTGCTTACTGTATACATTAAAGATGTCATCTGCTTAGTTTAGACATTCTATGTGTCAATGCCATCTGTTTAGTTTCTTTATCGTATATGTGATCATGCAATGCCATCTTGTCTAGCCAGGCATCATATATGTGAATTTTGCAATGCCACCCTGGTTAGCCAGTCATCTTATATGTGAATTATATCATGCCATCATTTTTTATTATGTGTTAAATTTGTCAACAATTTTAGTACATTCAATTACTCTTCCTGTGCATCAGCCATTCGGCACGGTCATGGAAAAGTCTGGAGTGGAAACAAGGTCTTCAGAGGAGACAATGCTATCTGACGAAGCGCATGTCTTGCTGGTTACCGATAGCTCCTCGGAGGAGGATTCAGAGACAGATGACCAGTCATATTCCCCCCCCCCTGAGGTGCATGCCCTAACTTGGCAGGGTTATGTTACTCATATCGTGCATATGGTATCTTGCATTGCTATGTCATTTGCTTAGTTTAGACATGCTTTGTGTGAATGCCACCTGTTTAGTGTCTAATTACCATATATGTGAATTATGCAATGCCATCTTGTTGCAAGACATTATATATGTGAATGATGCAATGTTATCTTGTTGCAAGGCATTATGTATGTGAATTATGCAATGCCATGCTGTTTAGGCAAGCGTCATATATGTGAATTATATCATGCCATCCTTTTTTTGTATTTCTCATTGCTTTTGTCGACAATGTTTGTATATTCAACTGCTCTTCCTATGCATCAGCCACTTGAATTGGTGATGGAGAAATCTGGAGTGAAAACAAGGTCTTCAGAGCAGACAATGCTGCCTGCTGAAGCAGATATCTTGCTAGTTACAGATAGTTCTTCAGAGGAGGATTCAGAGGCAGATGACCAGTCCTATTATCCCCCTGAGGTGTATGCTCAAACTTGGCAGGGTTATATTACTCATATAATGCATATGTTGTATTGCAATGCTTAGTTTTTACATCATATACACAATATTG
Organism: Triticum dicoccoides; assembly: GCF_002162155.2. Classification (NCBI taxonomy): domain Eukaryota; kingdom Viridiplantae; phylum Streptophyta; class Magnoliopsida; order Poales; family Poaceae; genus Triticum; species Triticum dicoccoides. The sequence goes on along the minus strand of NC_041389.1, from coordinate 383,022,340 downwards.
AATGCCATCTCCTTAGTTGACACATCATATATGCAATTGCCCTCTGCTCACTTCCTTAGTATATAAATCATATATTTGAATTATGTCATGCCATGATGTTTCCATAGACAACATGTATCTGAATTATGGCATGCCAACCCATTTTATAAAGACATAATATAGTTATATCATCTCATCCTATTTACATAGTCGTCATATTTTAAATTATGTCATTCTATCCGTGAATTATATCATGCCATCATGTTTCCATCGACGACACGTTTGTGATTTATGGCATGCCAACCACTTTAATAGACACATCGTATAGTTATATCATGTCATCCTGTTTACATAGTCATCATATTTTGAAGTATGTCATTCTATCCTATTTAGTTAGCCATCATACATGTGAAATTGTGTCATGCTATCCTGTTTAATTAGCCATCATATATGTGAAATTATGTCCTACTATTTTGTTTGCTTAGACAACATAAATGTGAATTATTTCATGCCCTGTTTTCTTCCCTACTATCCATTGCACATGTCTATCTTACAATGTATGTACATTCAATTACTTTTCTTCTTTATCAGCCATTTCAATTGGAGGGAGTGATGGCAGTATATGTGGGAGTAAAAACACGGTCTTCAGAAAAGATCGTGCTACCTGTCGATGCAGATAGAACCACGGTTATACTTGCCCAAGAATCAGCCCCACCACACATAACCCACACTCATGCAGATTGTAGCCCTACCCAGTTGGACAGAGAACCAACTACATCCTTCTAACCCCAACCCCAGTAGATAGACACCCAGTTCCAGTTGACACAACACCGTCTCCACCGCAGAGCACCCAAACACGAGCAGTTAGTAAGTCAACTGCAGTGCCCAAATCACGAGGACCACCACTCCGAACCCGAAGTCAACGCTTAAAGCAGAAGAAGAATTGTTCTCAGGTCAGGTTCCGTAGCTATGGTTCATACTACTTTGCTCTTGCATCACTGTATTTACCGATACCAACCAATTTCAAATTTAAAGGATGCAATTGAAACTCCAATGGCGCAATAGGTATGTTTTAAACCTGTTTCTTCAACGTGTTTGGCTATTTGCTATTGTAACTTGCTCTATGTTGATTTCAGTTTCAATTGAATAAACAGTTATGTTCTCATGCCATGCACATTACAAGTGTTGTTATTGCTGTGTAATTTCCCACACTTATATTCTGTCTATGCTGCTTTGTCTTAAATAGATATGATTCCAATTGTATCTATCTTGATTTGGCAACATAAACTAGAATGATATAGACCATACAGTGACCATACTACATAGATATATGTTTGTTTCATGTTGTTATCCTGTCCACCTTACTACTGAACTGGTTTAACAAAATGAGTTTCATATACTACATTGTAAACCTAAGATGTGTTTGTTTGTTTCTCTTTTAGAACATGGATAAAATATTGGAGAAGAGTACCCTGTTATGCAATGGTAAAGGAAGTAATGCAGATAAGATTCAAGATAGTGAGACATCCCTGTTGGTCTCCAAGAAAGATGATAAAAACTATATTGAGGACACTGAGACAACCCCAAAGTTCTGTCTTGATGTAGTGTTCGAGTTACTGGCTACCACTGCTGGCACCAGCTCTTCGAACTCGTTGCCTGAATCACTTCGGCTTCTTGAGTCTCAACTTCAAGTTGAAAGACATCAATCAGATGTTATGCGACAGGAAACCGAAGGACTGAGGAAGTCCCTGCAGAATTCAGATGCATACTTTCTGGTGCAACAGCAAGCGCTGGAGGACTTAAGCGCCAAACAAGAGAAAGTTAATAAGCTTGCTAAGCATCTTGCCAGCATTATGGGTACACAGGATATTGTTTGTTGAGCTCTTCTAAAGTGGTTTCAGTTCTGGACTTGTTTTGCTGCGGCGTTTATATACTGTTGTGTTCCCTATATTTGCACTGGTGGCGAACTTTGATGCCCAGTGGATGTAATATGTGTAATAGCCGTGATAGCCTAGTGTAAGTTGCTTGCTTATTTATTTCCTTGTTGTCTTATTTATTTGTTTGCTTGTAGTCAGTGCAGTTCTTTTTCAGCGGTTTGCTAGTGGCTGCAATAACCTATTTTTTAAAACTAGGCCACAATAACCATGGGCTAATATTTACTATAGTGACACTGGACCTACGGGCCGTAGAAACATTGGGCCTTCTACGGGCCGTATAAACAGTGGGCCTTCTACGGGCCGTATAAACAGTGGGCCTTCTATGATCCACAGGAACAATGGGCCTTCTACGGGTCGTATCATCAATGGGCCTTATACGGGCAGTATGATCGATTGGCCAAATATGGGCCAATAACATGCCGCATAATGGCCGTAAACGGGCTAGAGTTGGAATCGTCCGTTCATGGGCCGACCATAACAGGCCATCGTTAATAGGCCGTATTTCATGATGCTATGAAAACAACCCAACGTGTTAACGGACTACAAACGGGCCGACTGTAACCACGGGCTGAATTTCGCCCATAAGCAGAAAATAACAGTAACGGGTTGTAAGTAAACGAATGCTGGAAATGAGCCCAAGAATAAATGGGCTCTGAGAAGGCCGAAAGATAACATGGGCAGGAAACGGCCCAACGGAATAACGGGCCCTTAATGGGTATAAAGTGATACACTATTCATTATGGGCCAGTTTCACCACGGGCCGTTAATGGGTGTAAAGTAATACATTGTTCATTACGGGCCAGTTTCACTACGGGCCGTTAATAGGCCAAGAGTTACATAGGGCCTCATATGGGCCGAAAGACGTCATGGGCCATACATGGGCCAGAAGTGAAAACAGGCTGGAATCATATTGGGTGGCCCATATGACGCTATTGGGCCTAATTTGGATAGGGCGTAACGGGCCTTGGGTTAGCGGGCTGTAAATGGGCTATATGCGAACAGGCCGTCAACAGGCTTTACATGGCCCAGCCCGCCACCTTTTCACCAAGTCAAACGGGTTGGCCTTTTCACAGGAATGGGCCTCTGTTGGGTCGTACCACGTGTCGACGTATCATAGGTGCCTTCTATCCAATGAGTGGATGACATCTGTCCCAATGGTGAGCCGACACATGTTCCCTCCAGCCAATGATGATTTTACACGTGGAAAATCCCCATTGGTTGGGGCTGTTAACGGGTTATTGGATCCAAAACCCGACCCGATAGCTTAACGGCGTACCGTTACGGTGGATGCCACGTGTCGGTCACCCTTGACGAAAGCACTTCTGTGACGTGCGATTTATCATCATGGAAGTGGACATTTCCATGATGATAATTTTGGTAATGTCATGGAACACTTCTACGACAGCACAGGTATGACTATCTTGATTCTGTCATAAATTTGTCATGGATGTACATGCATGACAAAAAACGCGACCTACTGTGAAAAACACGTATCATCACGGAAGTGTATTTTTTTGTAGTGTAAAGGGACGACCCGACGGCGAGTTAGGGCAGGAAATAAAGAGATTGAGAACTAGGTCGAGCATATCCGCTCCCTGGTAATCGAAGCCCAAGTAATAACCACCCTACACAGGATTAGGCTGTTACCTCCACCGAGAGGGGCCAAACCAGTATAAACTCTCCGTGTCCCTTGTCCTGTTTAACCCCTTCAAGCTAACTATGTTGTGATGGCTCCACACCTAAGTCCTTACGCAAGGACATTTGACGTGATAATTCCATGACAGTTGGTGCCCACCGTGGGGCTCGCGCACAGTGGTTTCGAGTTCTTGAAGGGCAGCTTCGTAGGGCTCAAGGGGTATGCTGTGGGCCGGATGACCAAGAGTCGTCGCCGCAAGTTCTACATCGACGACGAGGGCTGGGGCCCCGAGGCTGACTCAATTGAGTGCGGGTACCGGGTCCCCTTTGGTGGAGTTCACGTCTTCATCGGCAAGATAGGTGAGTCGGAAGCTGAGCAGGACATCTGCACCGACATCGTCGAGTCGGCTCGACGCGCGCAACCCGCCAAGGCTAAAGACGCCCCAAAGCATGTTTTCGTCATTTTCGTTGATGGAGCAGAACTAGGAGGATCTAAATCTGGTGGTGAGACTATTATTTACTCAAGCGACGAGTCTTCCACTTGTGAGACCGACTCTATATACCAGGTTCAGGATGGCGGGCTTGGGGGCTATTCTGATGGCGACAGTATTCCGGACCCCTATGAGCCGCCACACCAGGCCACAGTCTTCATGGCCGATACGCAGCCAGCACAGGGTTCTATGACTGCAGCTGCAATAATCTCCGGGTCAGCGGCAACAACAGCTTCTGGAGCCAGACTTGCGCGCCCACCGGCTCATATCTTGTTTGATCTATTGGATGCTCTGGCAACATTGTTAATGCGGAGGTTAACCCGGCGAATCAAGCTCAGCATAACATGAAGGTTACAAAATTACGTGACAAGATAGCACAGGCCAAGGAGGAGTTAAATGCAGAAAACACTCGGATGGCAATGGAGCGGGCCGCTTTGCAGAGGGAGGCGCAATGGCTTCGGGCGGAGAGCTTGCGCTTAAGGTTGGACATGGATGCGTCAAATGTTGTTTTCAATAGAAGGCATGTAAGTCGACTGCCCCCGACTTAGGATGCGAGGAATCTTTTCAACACACCTGGGGCAGGACCCAGTAAGCCACCCGGGGCAAACCGGACCACTGAGGCGCTAGCGGCCAGAGAACCGGTTCGGCCGTGTTTGAACGTGACCCCTCCTCGGCGTGTTCCCACGCCTCCGGGGCATTTTTCTAACCCCTTGGGTAACATGATAGCTGCAGCAACATGACTGGCGGCTCTTCCGGCTTAGGATGAGTCGCCAGCGGCAATGGAAGTACGAAGAGCCGGAGAGCTTCTTTAGACGGTTGTGGCCCAGCAGGCGGCTTATTCATACAGCCGTGATCGTATCCACTCAACACCTTGTCCGAGCAAGAGTTATAGCAGGTACATTGATGAACCGACCATGTCAATCAGCGAGCGGCACCGCAACCAGCCCCGCTGGCCTGACCCACCGTGTGGCGGTGTGGATGCTCATATTTTGGGAGACCAGGGCAGGGCACAGCGTGAGGCGGAGCTGGCGGCTCAGCTGACGGCTCAATTGGCGGCTCAACAGCAATATCCGGTTTACCCTTCAGCGTCCATGGAGGTAGGAGCGACCTCAAGAACCTTGGGTGTGCCGTGTTTAGTGCCGGCCCTACGTACGCAATGAGCGTTTGCCTAAGGATTTCAAGGGCCCCCATAAGGTTCCCAGTTACACGGCGGATCTTCCCCCAGAGGCATGGGTCGAGAGTTATGAGATGTCTATGGATATGCTGGATGTTGGCGATGCTGCGTGTGCTAAGTACTTCACCATGATGTTGGATGGGCCGGCTTGTATGTGGTTAAAAATGCTGCCCGCTAATTCTGTTGACTCATGGGCAGAGTTAAAGAGGTGTTTCATTCAAAATTTCAAGGACACATGCAAACAGCCCATGTCTATTCTAGATTTAGACTCTTGCGTTCAGGGAGAAGGAGAGTCAAAGACCCATTGGGTGCACCGGATTTCATCAATTATACACTCATCAGATAGTATCAATGCAGGTTCTGCAGTCTTAATGTTGGAGAAAATTGTCGTTTCCTCCCGCTTAAGTAGAAGTTAGGGCGGCTTAAGCGTCACTGCAATGATATGGGGGAGTTAATGGCGGCTCTCGGCAAATACGCTGACTCTGACAGTGCCAAGGATCCCGAGTCTGATGATGATAAGCCGGGGAAGGGAAAGATGAGCGGCAATACAAAAGGACAGCAACATAACTAGGCGATTCAGGCTGGCAACGGTAAGCATAAGGCTGGTGGTAGTTTTGATTTTGTGGCTAACACCAATGCGAATAATAATAATCAGCGTCGCAAGGGAAAGCCGCCCCAAGGGTCAAGACTCAACCTTGAAGCAATGTTGAATCAACCTTGTCCAAAGCACGGCACACGTGATAGTCCATCTAGTCATATGTGGAGGGATTGTTACATCATGAAAGAATTTAGGAATGCCAGCTTTTCCAATCATGTCCTGCATGGCGGTTCAAGATCCGGTTCTCACGGACCTAGCTCAGGTGGTGGCGGTTCAAGCTCCGGCTTTTAGGGTCAAAGCAGTCAAGGTGGTTTTAATCAGTAGTCCAACCAAGGAAACCAGCAGCAGCAGTCTAGTTATTAGAGTACTCCGAAGCAATTAAATGGTGGACAATATCATGTACTCACTAGTAGTCTGTGCAAGAGGGATCAGAAAATCCATAAGCGGGCAGTGAACTCTGTTGAACTGGCAGTACCTTGATATTTAAGGTGGTCTGAGCAGTCTATTACGTGGACCAGGGAAGATCACCCGCCCCGGTTTGATAATCCGGGTCAAGTGGCTTTGGTGGTTGCTCCACATGTGGTAGGATATAAACTCACGAAGGTGCTCATGGATGGAGGTAGTAGTATCAACATTCTTTATTATGAGACCTTTCGTCGTATGAACTTGACTGACAAGGATCTTAGGCCGTCCTCTACTGTCTTTCATGGGGTTGTGCCTAGTAAGTCGGCGTACCCGGTGGGTAGGATAACACTAGAGGTGGATTTTGGAGACGACAATGATTCCAGAGCTGAGAAGTTAACCTTTGAGGTGGTGAAAATCAAGAGCCCATACCATGCTCTATTTGGACGGCCGGCTTACGCCAACTTCATAGCACGACTATGTTACGTTTATTTGCAGCTTAAGATGTTGGGTCACAAGGGCACCATCATGGTGCATGGCAATAGAAAGATTGCTCTGGATTGTGAAGAGGCTGATGCTTCTTATGCTGAGTCGGCTTGCGCAACAGAAGAATTGAAGTTTTATAAGGATAATGTTGACCCGGCAGATATGACACCTTTCAAGAAGACGACGGTAGAGAGTGAGCCCTTAATGAAGTTTAAGTTGGTAGATGATACTAAACTGGTTGATTTTGTCCCTGGTGATTCTTCAAAGCAATTCAGCATCAGCGCGAATATGGATCCGAAATAGGAAAGCACGCTCATCGAGTTCATCCATGAGAACCGGGACATCTTTGCATGGAAACCTTCTGATATGCTAGGTGTACTGAGGGAACTCACTGAGCACACTCTTAATGTGGATCCCAAGTTTAAACCGGTCAAACAGTTTCTTTGTTGGTTCAATGAGGAAAGGCGCAAGGCAATTGGTGAACAGCTGGCCCGGCTCTTGGGAGCAGGGTTCATTGTTGAAGTTTTTCATCCTGAATGGTTGGCTAAACCGGTGCTAGTTCTTAAGAAGAATGGCACTTGGCGTATGTTTGTGGATTATACAGACCTTAACAAGGCCTGTCCGGCTCATCCCTTTGCTCTCCCTCATATAGATCAGATTATTGATGCTATGGCAGATTGTGAGCACTTGAGTTTTTTGGATGCATACTCTGGTTATCATCAGATCAAAATGCCAGTTAAGGACCAGGAGAAGACAACCTTCATTACTCCCTTTGGAGCCTTCTGCTATGTGTCTATGCCTTTTGGGCTCAAGAGTGCCCAGGCGACTTACCAGCAATGTGTCTAGAATTGCCTTCATGGCTAGATTGGGCGTAATGTTCATGCTTACATGGCTGATATTGTTGTAAAATCCAGAAAGAAGGAGACGTTGATTGAAGATCTGAAGGAAACCTTTGACAACCTCTGGGTCTACAAGATGATGCTTAACCCGACCAAGTGTGTTTTTGGGGTACTAGTAGGCAAGTTATTAGGTTTCTTAGTATCTGAGAGAGGCATCGAAGCTAACCCAGAGAAGATTAAGGCTATCACCTCTTTGGCTAAACGGGCATGTATCAATGATGTCCAGCGTCTGGAGGGTCGTATTGCGGCCCTAAGCCGGTTTATAAGTTGCCTGGGAGAGAAAGCCATCCCTCTGTATCAGATGAAGAAGAAGACAGATGATTTTGTCGGGAGTGATGCTGCTAATGAGGCGTTCGAGGCACTTAAGAGGCAATTGGCTGAGCCGCCGTTTCTTGCAGCTCCTATTGAGAAGGAGCCTTTGCTGTTATATGTGGCTACAAACAACCGGGCGGTCAGTGTAGCTACTATGGTTGAAAGGAAGGAGTCAGGCAAGGAGCATCCGGTTCAAAGGTTGGTTTATTATGTCAGCGATGTGCTCATTGAGTCTAAGCAAAGATACCCACATTGGGCAGAAACTGGTGTATTGTGTGTTCATGGCTAGTCGTAAGTTGAAGCAATATTTCCTTGGTCATCCCATCATTGTGGTTAGCTCTGCTCCTTTGGGGGATATTATTCAAAACAGGGAGGCCACGGGTTGGGTAGCTAAGTGGGCCATTGAGCTTGGTCCCCATGGTCTGAAGTATGTGCCTCAGACAGCCATAAAATCTCATGCACTGGTGGATTTCATCAATGATTGGACAGAGTTGCAGATGCCTGAGGATAAGCCGGATCATACATATTGGACTATTCATTTTGATGGATCCAGGCAGTTGGAAGGCTCGGGGTTGAAGTTATATTGACTTCCCCACGAGGTGATACATTTTGTTATGTCTTAAGGTTGTTGTTCCCTTGTACTAACAATGCAGCCGAGTATGAAGCCTTACTCCATGGTCTTCAGATGGCTAAAGAGATGAATTTAAGCCGGGTAAGATGCTTTGACGACTCAGATTCGGTGGCTCAGCAAGTGTCAGGGACCTGGGATTCCAAGGATCCGCTCATGGCGGCTTACCGTCGAGAGGTTGATGCTATTGCTGGTCACTTCAAGGGATATCAGGTGGAGCATGTTGATCGAAGGAAAAATGAACCAGCCGATGCATTAAGCCGGCTAGGATCTCAGCTTAAGCCGCCCCCCTAATATTTTCCTCGATGTTTGACATAACCCATCAGTGAAATTTCCTACGGAGGAAGACTTGGCAGTTCCTGACCCGGAGGCACAATTGGTGGCGGCTCTTTGTATTATCCCTGATTGGACTGTTCCATATTTAGCTTACATGACCCGGGGCGAGTTACCTGAAGATGAAACTCTGTCCTGACAGATAACCCGACGGTGTAAGTCAATGACTATTGTCAAAGGTGAGCTTCACAGATGCAGTGTTACGGGGGTGTTTCAAAGACGTGTTTCCCCAGAGGAGGGTCACGCAATTCTAAGGGAGATTCATGAAGGAGACTTTGGTCATCATGCCGGCTCTAAGTCTCTCGTTGCTAAAGCTTTTCGTCTTGGGTTTTATTGGCTAACGGCTCATGCTGATGCAGAGGATTTGGTCAGTAAATGTGATGGTTGCCAGAAATTCTCAAGACGTGCTCATGTGCCGGCTCAAGAGTTGAGGATGATTCCAATTACTTGGCCATTTGCAGTCTAGGGGATGGATATGGTTGGGCCTTTCAAAAGGTCCAAAGATAAAAAGACCCACCTCTTGGTGGCGGTTGACAAGTTTACAAAGTGGGTTGAGGCTGAGCCGGTCAGCAGATGTGATGCAGCCATCACGGTTCAAATCATTAAAAAGGCCATCTTTCATTTTGGGTACCCTCATAGTATCATGACTGATAATGGTACTAATCTGTCTAAGGGGGCAATGAAAGAATTCTGTGAACAAGAGCATATCCGGCTTGATGTGTCATTAGTGGCTCACCCCCAGTCTAATGGCCAAGGTGAACAAGCGAATAAGGAAATCTTGAGAGGTATCAAGCGCCGGCTTATGGTCCCTTTGAAGAGGACACTGGGTTGTTGGGTAGAAAAATTGCCATCAGTACTTTGGAGTATCAACATGACACCCAACTCATCTACGGGTTACACGCCTTTTTTCATGGTTTATGGAGCTAAGGCGGTTCTCCCTAGTGACATACGTCACCATTCGCCTTGTGTGGCGGGTTATGTTGAAGCTGACAATGAGAAGGCACGTCAGGATGCTATTGACCTGTTAGATGAGGAGCGTGACCTTGCGGTGGCTCATTCAGTGATTTATCAGCAAGATCTGCGGCACTATCACAGCTGCTGGCTTAAAACCAGAACTTTTCAAGAAGGCGACTTGGTGCTCCGGCTCATCTAGGATCAAACTCGCATGCACAAGCTATCCCCACCTTGGGAAGGGCCCTTTGTGGTCAGCAAGAATTTGAACAACGGGTCATATTATCTTATCGATGTTCGAGACCATAAGGACGCATGCACGTTGGAGGAGGAGACCCGCCGACCGTGGAATATTGCTCATCTTTGGCCTTATTACACCTGATCCACTGGCTCTTGTGATGTACATACGTTACCGGTGTATATATTATCATGAATCTAATAAATCTGGCATCCCTGATAATTCAGGGCCTCTCTCGTTTCATTTTTAAAGATATGATTCTTTATTGTCACTTCATATGATCACTTGGGGGCTTCTTGTTCAAACATAGGTGTACTCACCAAAGAGAACATAGCATTACTACCCTCTTGATCCGGCTTATAGGCCTTATTACAAAATCACTTGGGGGCTTCCTGCGCAAATTAAAGGATTACCAAAGAGAACTTGCTATTAATATGCAGTTCAAACTTAGGTATCCTGCCTCGAGGCTCATTATATATCATTTGGGAGCTTCCTGTTCAAACATAGGTCTATTCACCAAAGAGAACATAGCATTACTACCCTCATGATCCGGTTTATACGGCGCGATTGAAGGACACTTGGATTCTTCCGGTTCATCAACCTGAAGTAAAACTTGGTGGCTCACTAGCATAGCTATGACCCTTTAGGCTTGGACGCCTAGGTGTATTCACCAAAAAATCCGGGTTAGCTTGCCTTTGTAAGTCTTCCACTCTGCCCAGGTAATCCTTGAATGACCCACCAAACTCTTGACAGTTATTCTTACAAAGACACTGTCAGGACCCTGATTCTATGCCACACCAATCTAGCATGTAACACCTCATATCACTTTGCGGCCTCACGCACGGTATTCCCACGGGTGTCGCCTTACCATGCCCGGGACGGTTTGCGCCTTCTGGCACACGTATATGATAGTGTCGCTAGCATCCATATGACAAAGAACCCGGGCTGACATGGCTAGTCGTGAATACAAAGTGGCACTAACTTACAGGGACAAGCATACATGACCCAACAACGAACGTGTCGGTCATCAGTGATGTTGGCGTTCTGGGAACGGGGATCCCCAGACTTGCCTACCTGCGGCCTGCGGCGTGGCTCAGTAGTGGCCCAGTACGACCTGTCTTCATCAACCCGAGTTCAAGACCCTCGCGAGGGGCCAAGCCTCGTGGGGCGGATGACACAAGGCCTCCTCAGGGGCGGCCACATCAGGCAGGATCGCGAGGAGGCAGAGAGATCAAAGTAAGGGGTACCTCGCGAGGTGCTCATGACGCAAGCCATGACGATCAAGACCAGGTGGGTGCCTGGAGGGTGCCAGCCTGCACACTGTCCTCGTTTCCTCTTTGGTGCAAAGGGGGCAAGCGCGGGCGCGGAGTACCAAGGCATCAAGCAAAGGTTTCCATATCGGTGCAACGAGACCAAGACCAGCAGAGCGGCAGGACGGAGGTCACCGTGGAGCCCAGGACGGCATCATCGCCAGTGCCTTTGGCAGTCGAAGACCACCTTTAGTCAGGATAGCTTGTACTAGTTGTCCCCTTTCAAAATGGCCGTTGTTGGCTCCCTTCCCGCTCAATATTTGGGAAGAGGACCAGGGCCTCAATAAATAGGGCTAGCCACCACAGTAGGAAGGTATCTCATCTAGATCTCACCCAAAGCAAGCAGAGATGGAGCAATTCCTCTCCAAGCGCACCACCATAAGAACACCCCTCGCGAGGTTGTTCTTCCTCTGTACTGTTCATCATCATCCCAAGAGGCAATCCACCACACCACACACAGGAGTAGGGTATTACACCACAACTGTGGCCGGAACCTGTATAAACCTTGCGTCCCTTGTGTTGTTCATGGTGTTAGCTTAGAATTGCGGCGAGGCTGTGGGCGTGTTTCGGTAGGGAGAATATCTTCGTGCGCACCCTAGAGTTCGAACCTTAAGGGTTTTTCCGGAACCCGATATCCGACATTTGGCGCGCCAGGTAGGGGTGCATCGGAATCTTTTCTCTGCTAATCTGCGTCCCATCACTTCGTCGCATCCTTGGCAGACGCTCGCCGAGCTCGCGCCGAGCGCCAGGCAGCTCTCGCCACCCGCGTCGTCCAGACGGCTCCCATCGGTGGGCCTCCTCTTCGTTCTCCGTCACCTACCGCCAACGCTGCCACCGGCCCGGCGGGGAACGAGTAGCAAGCATCTTCGCTGCACCCCTCGGTGCAGCGGGAAAGCCGCACTGCCACTCTGTCACTGACTCCAGCTGGTTCGTCGTCTCACGCTCATCGCGCACCCACGGACGTGCAGGCCGCGTTGCTCCTGGCATGTGAGCTCCTGCACTACCGCCCCATCGACGACCTCTACGAGGAGTGGCTCGCTTGCATCACCGATCTTGTCAACGTCGTAGGGGGCTCTCCTGGGCCGTCCCTCTCGCTGCCTCGCCCTCCGTCCTGCATGGGCGATGCGGCTCAGGGGGTGCCTCCGCCACTTCCTCCCCAAGAAGGCGCCCTGGATCCAAGGCGCGTGTAGGATCGAAAGTATGTCTAGAAGGGGGGTGATTAGACTACTTGACCAAATAAAAACTTATCCTTTTCCCAATTTTAGTTCTTGGTAGCTTTTAGCAACTACGGACAAGTCAAGCAATCTTAACACAATTCAAGCAAGCATGCAAAGAGTATATGAGTAGCGGAAATTAAAGCATGCAACTTGCAAGAATGTAAAGGGAAGGGTTTGGAGAGTGCAAATGCAATAGGAGACATGGATGTTTTTGTCGTGGTTCCGATAGGTGGTGCTATTGTACATCCACGTTGATGGAGACTTCAACCCACGAACAGTAATGGCTGCGGGAGTCCACAGAGGGCTCCACCCACGAAGGGTCCACGAAGAAGCAACCTTGTCTATCCCACCATGGCCATCGCCCACGAAGGACTTGCCTCACTAGAGGTAGATCTTCACAAAGTAGGCGATCTCCTTGACCTTACAAACTCCTTGGTTCAACTCCACAATCTTGTCGGAGGCTCCCAAGTGACACCTAGCCAATCTAGGAGACACCCCTCTCCAAGAAGTAACAAATGGTGTGTTGATGATGAACTCCTTGCTCTTGTGCTTCAAATGATAGTCTCCCCAACACTCAACTCTCTATCACAGGATTTGGATTTGGTGGAAAGAAAATTTGAGTGGAAAGCAACTTGGGGAAAGCTAGAGATCAAGATTCATAGGTTAGGAATGGAATATCTTGGTCTCAACACATGAGTAGGTGGTTCTCTCTCAGAAAATGTAAGTTGGAAGTGTAGGTTCATTCTGATGGCTCTCTCCATGAATGAAGAGGAGGTGGAGGGGTATATATAGCCTCCACACAAAATCTAACTGTTACACACAACTTGCCAATCTCGGTGGGACCGAATTGAGAAACTCGGTTGGACCGATTCAGCAAATCTAGTGACCGCTAGGATTTTCGGTGGGACCGAAATGCAACTCGGTAGGACCGATATGGTTAGGGTTTGGGCATAATGTAATCTCGGTGAGACCGATTACACAAACTCAGTGAGACCAATTTTGGTAATAAGCTAACCAGAGAGTTGGTCAGGTAAACTCGGTGGGACCGATTCGCTCATTTCGGTGAGACCGAAATGTTACGAAAGGGAAACAGAGAGTTTACATTGCAATCTCGGTGGGACCGATCGCTCATCTTGGTGGGACCGAAACGTTATGAAGGGAAACAGAGAGATTACAATCCCATCTCGGTGAGACTGAGATCCCTATCGGTGAGACCAATTTGCCTAGGGTTTGTGGCAGTGGCTATGACATCTGAACTCGGTGGCGCCGGAGGGAAAGAATCGGTGGGCTGAGTTTGACTTTTGATTTAGGTCATATGTGGATGTGAGAAAGTAGTTGAGGGCTTTGGAGCATATCACTAAGCATTTTGAGCAAGAACCTCATTAAGCAACACCTCGTCCCTCCTTGATAGTATTGGATTTTCCTATAGACTCAATGTGATCTTGGATCACTAAAATAGAAAATGTAGAGTCTTGAGCTTTGAGCTTGAGCCAATCATTTTGTCCTTAGCATTTTGTGGGGTCCACTTTTCTCATCCATGCCATGCCAATCCTTGAGCTTTCCTAAAATATTTATCTTGAAATAGCATTAGCTCAATGAGCTATATGTTGTTAGGAATTACCAAAACCACCCAGGGATAGTTGCACTTTCAATCTCCCCCTTTTTGGTAATTGATGACAACATATAGATCAAAGCTTCGACAAATGATAATAAGATTGAAAAACGTTGTCGCTTTGAGAAGTATGTGAAAAGTAAGAGCTCCCCCTAAATTTGTGCATATTTTAAGATTTGCTTTGGACTGCAAATGCACAAAGATTTAGGATCATGGGTTACTCTTCCATGTCACATACATCTTGGTGGAGCGCTCAAAATGATAATAATTAAATACATGCACTCATCACCAAGCAAAGTGAATGATCATATAGAGATATAAAAGGATAATGTCATCCAACAAGCATTAAGGTAGCATCGTATATGATCAACCACATGATCATCCAAGTATCACACAAAAGCATAGAGTATCTCAAACAAGCAAATAACAAAGTTCAACCACCAACAACAAGAGAGAACAAAAAGCAACACTCTCTCTCGAAGCCTATGATCTATACATTTTTCTCCCCCTTTGGCAACAAGTTACAAAAAAGTTCATAGAAAATGCATAGTGCTAAACGACTCTCAGGCTTGGTCTTCAGGTGGTGGTGTAGATAAAACTCCAAGGACGAAGGCATCAGTTGAGGTTGATGGAGCTGATGGCGTGGCTACTAGAGCTGGTGGCACTGGAGTTGTTGCTGGTGCATACGAAGTTGCTCTGGTGTCTATAACTGGCACTGCAGCAAATCTCTGACTTTTGGGCACTCTAGCAAATGCATCAGTGGTAGACTTGCCCTTCTTCTCCTGGACTTCATCCTGAAGTTGCTCAACAACTGACTGTATCTCAGTGACCTTCACATCTAAATCATAGAACATCTGCTCTATGACCTCTCCAAGCTCTCCTGGTTTTGAGTCAGGGTGGCCAAGCCCTTCTCAATCCTCAGAGTGGAGGCAATCAAGTAGCCAAGCTAATCTTGCTTGCTCTTTAGGAAAATCTGAGATGCCTCTTCAGCAGTTGGCATCTTTGCAGCTTTCTCAGCCCTTGCCTTCTCCTTTTTCTCTTGTGCTTGCACAGAAGATGGTTCATTCTCATCCATCACCACAGTGATGTCCTCAAAGTTTGTGTAGATGGGCATGTGTTCCTTGTCCAAGAGATATGTGCCAGTGCCCATCTTGGAGTTGATTAGCTCATGGATCTGTGGGGCATACCCACAACTTCTCTTCTGATCAGCAGCTGTCCTCTTGATAGTTTCCACAATTAGGCTCATGACTTTGAATTTTTGAGGCACATCAAATATGTGAAGCAGGTTAATTGCATGGCCTCTGATCATCTTGTGATCACCTGACTTTGGCAATAGAGTATGCCTGAGGATGCAGTTGATTGTTGGCAAACCTAATAGAAGGTAATGTACTGATCCAAATTTGTGTGTCTCAAGAGCAGCCTCTAGGATCTCTCTGTACATATGTGCCATGGAGTTGTGATCCTTCTTCTTCTTGGCATAGACATCCAGGTCATCCTCATTATCCTTAGGAGCATTGATCAATTTTGCCCATTCTTCAACTGTTGATTGGTACCTAGTACCTTCAGACATCCAGACAATCCTTCCATCTGGGTAGAAATGAGTTGTGGAGTAGAACTGCATAATAAGCTCATCATTCCACTTTGTGAGCTTCTGCCCAACAAAGTTCCCTACTCCACAAGGCTTGAAACTATCATAGACTCCAGGATAGTGTTCTTCATTTTCCCTGATGTACTTCTAGTCCACCCATCTCATATCACAGACTATAGGCTTCTTGTCAAGCAGCACTGTCTCATAGAAGTCCTGTTGTTCCTTTGTATGTAACCTGTAGTCCACAACAGTTCTTCTCCTGACTGCATAGGGATCAGTCAATCTCCACTGTTTGAGTCCTGCATCCTTCCTGAGCTTCATGTCCTCAGCTACTGGATGAGCATGATTATGATCTGGAATTTTTGGCTTCAACTTCCTCAAAACATGTGTCTCATCTTCTTCTTCTTCTTCTATAGCAGCTTCAGGCACTAGGGCCTTGTTCTTCTCTCCAGCTTGAATATTCCTTGTATTCCTCTTGGGTGCAGCTTTGGGCTTTGGTGCAATTGCCTTGGGAGCTTCTTTGGGCTTTGATGGAGCAGCCCCTGATCTTATAGCATCTCCCATAAGCTTTTGAGCTTTAGGTGCTGGTGCAACAACCTCTTCCTCTTCTTCTTCCATTATGGAGGGCTTTCCAACAACCATGGCCATGGTCTTCTTGACCCTTTCTTTCCTTTTCTTCCCTTCTGCAGCAGCCTCTTTGGGTTCAGATTCCAAAGTTACTTGAGTAGAGGCTCTGGCTTTAGACATGGGAATTCTTCTTGCAGGTGCTTTGGTCCTCATACCAGGCTTAGTGGCAGCAGCTGTGCCATATTCCTTCTTCAGCACCTTCTTCTTTGAGGTGGTCTCATCCTCAACAGCCACATAGTCCTCATCCTCAGAATCTAAGGTTCTCTTCTTTCTGGCCCTGGTGGCTGCCTTAGGCAAGTTGCTGGGTGTGCTCCTACTACCGTCATAGCTGCTAGAGGGACTAGTGCCCTCACTCATGTGAACTTGCTCCTCAGACTTGTTCTGGCTGTCACTTCGATCTGACATGATGCAAACACTGACAGCAGACCCTGTGAATAGATATAGATGAGGTAGAGTAGATGAGCATCACAAAGTACAGAGGTTTTTGCAAAAGAATGAGTCAAAAACTTAGTTTTAGTTTTCTATAGAAAGCATTTCAGATCTACCGATTTGAAAACTCGGTGATACCGAAGCAGCTTTTGGAACCTAAACTAGTGAACTCGGTCAGACCGAGTCACAGTTCAGTGGCACCGAGACTGCTAGGGTTTCACAAAGTCCTGAACTCGGTCACACCGATTTGCAATTCTCGATCAGACTGAGAATCACATGTGCAATGGCCTTAGCCAAATCGGTGGAACTGATTTCTACAACTCGATTGGTCCGAGATGATTTCGCCGGAAACCTAACCCTAAATTTTCAATCCACAACTAAACTACGAAGTGATTTCGCTGGATAGGGTGATCTCAATCGTGGCAAGATACAAGGCAAAACAATGTGCTAGGAATCGGAGTGAGATTAGCACAAGGATCAAGTCCATACCCTAAGTGCGGCGATGGACCTGCTACAGTGGCAACAACGGAGTCAATTCCCGTTGCCAGCGGTGGAGACCAGCGGTGGGAGGCAGCTGGCGACGAGGAGGATGATCCGGAGACCCAGGGAGGCAGAGCAGGCTGAGCGCGGGCAAAGGGGTTCGGAGAAATTTCCAAATTTTGGCCCGGGGATATATATAGCCTGACCCTGTCGGTGTGACCGAGTGAAACGACTCGGTGGCACCGAGATGCATAACTGCAAGCAGTTACTGTAACTCGGTGTGACCGAAAAGTTCAAATCGGTTGCACCGAGATTGAAAACCTAGATCGACTTAGTGATCTCGGTATGACTGAAATGGATGAATCGGTCAGACCGAAATGCACAAAGAATTTTTGGAAGTTTAAGTCTATGATGAATCGGGGACTCCGAGTGCTCCTCACACAGAGTGGTTCGAATCTGACTTGATCAAACTTTGTGATGTAGCATGAATAGAGTTTGAGACAAGAAAAGCATAGATAGCTAGAGAGGATTCTTAGGCATTCTTGCCCATCCACTTGGCAAAAGAAAAGAAACCAAACAATCAAAACAACAAGTGGATGTCCTTGAATGAGTAAAATATGCAAACGACATGCTCACACAATAAAATGACAAATGAAATATGTGGCAAAGCATGCACAACCATTCTAGCATCTATCAAGCAATTGGCGATGACTAGGTCATCTATATATGAGTATATTGACTTAGGAGTCAAATGAGAACATTTGATCATAGGTCATACTCATCGTTTAAGCTCAAGTAGGGTTGCCACTTTTACATAATGCATTATTGTGTTCGCACCATTAGAGTTGCTTTAGCTCAATTCTTAGAGTAAAGCTCCCCCTAGATGTGAGATCTCCCCTAAGAGGGATGAACTAACCTTGGGTTTTGTCGATGATGACTTCATGTAGGTGTTGAAGATGTGGATGCTCAATGTTGATGTAGATCATTTGGAGAAATCCTTTGGAGTGAGTTGCACTTTCAATACCTACATGGGTTAGTCCCACAAGGAACAAACAAGGATATCCATAGACATAGAGTGATGCACACACAACATGATGTCCATGAAATCTTTGGGTTACCTTGTCCCTTGTCTTACCAACAAGAGGGTTTGTGACTCCATGAACTATTGCAAGATGTGGAAGTTGATTGCACTTGTTCTTGCTAAAATGATAAGAGTGAAGTATGTTGGCAGAGTCACCCTCAAGAACTCTCTAGTTCTTCTTCTTCGGGATCCACACCATCTTGATGGGAATCCTTGGAGTTGTAGTCGTACTTGATGAAGTAGAACTTGATGTAGTCTTGGGAACCCACTTAACCAAGGCCTTGGGAGCTTCTTCAAATGCACCAATCTCCCCTTGAAGCTTATCCTTGCCTTTTTGCTTGTGGTCTTGTGGTGGAAGATCATCTTGAGCTTGTGTCCCTTTGAAAGAAGTAGGATCATACTTCTCTTGTTGAGGAACAAACTTCGTCTTGGGGTATTGATCTTCTTCCCACTCAACTCCATTGGCATTGAACTTTCGTTCAAAACCAACACCTTGGTTCTTCCAGTGCCTTCCTTGCTTGCGTACAATTTCCTCGAATTGCTTACTCATGTCAAGGCTCTTGTAAACACCTTTCTCTATAATTCCCTTCAATAAGCTATTTTCTTGCTCAAGTGTAACTTGGCTAAGAGAATCATTAGTGGAATCAAGAGAAGTACTAGAAGCAACAACATTGGATTTAGCATGATTATTGTTACTACTAGAGGAAGAATCCTTCTTCTTCTTATTACTAGACTTGACTTGAGGCATGTAGGTAGATAAGAGTAAACGCTTGGTAATGTAAGAAGAACTTTTCTTGCGAAGATCATCATTGATTACCTTTAAGAACTCATGCTCTTGCTCAAGGTTGAGCTTTTCAAAGCGTAACTTCTCATGAGTCCTTAAAAGTTCTCGATGATCTCCTAAGATAGTTTCATGAGCTAACTTAAGAGTGTTTAGTTCTTTAATTAGAAGCTCAATCTTCTCCTTATCATTGTCATTCGTTTTATCTCGATTAGCATGATTAATTGACGTTTCATCGTAGTATTCATCACTAGAGTTGTCAATAAGTAAATCATCATCACCTAACAAGTCATCTTCATCACTATTGAAATCAACATACTCGGGGTGTGATACCTTTGGGCCTTTAGCCATGAAGCATCTTCCAAATCCTTCATTTGGTGAATCAAATATGTCATAGGAGTTGGTTGACACAAGTGCTAGACCGGCAACACCTTCATCTTGAGTATATTCAGAGTCAGAGTGATAGCTTCTCTCGGAGTGATATTCGGAGTCAGAGCCGGATACCCATTCACCAACATGAGATTGATGTCTCTGTTTTGTGTAGAACCTTGATGACTTGTCCTTCCTTTCTGAATCCTTGCTTCTCCGGGATGTTCTTCGTTCATAACGATCATCTCTACTCCTTCTCTCTCTTGGTGGTGATTCTTCTCTTCTGCTTCTTCTCTTAGGTGATTCTTCTCTTCTCTTGTAGGGAGCCGTACACTCATTGGAATAGTGTCTGGGTCTTCCACAATTGTAGCAATTACACTCTCGACTAGAAGATCTTTTGTCATTGTAAGACCTTGGCTTGGAACTTATTTTCTTGCTTCTCCTCTTGTAGAACTTGTTGAAGTTCTTCACCATTAGGCTCAATTCTTCATTGATGGTTTGTTTCTCACTTGATGATGTGTGAGCTTCACATGAGGCTCCACTTGATTTGTTGTGGAGCTCCTCCTTATCCTTGAGTGACATCTCATGAGCAACAATTCTTCCAATGACCTCTGTTGGCTTGAGATTCTTGTAATTGGGCATCATTTGGATCAATGTGCACACCGTATCATATTTTCCATCCAAGGCTCTTAGGATCTTCTTGATGATGAATTTATTGGTCATCTCTTCACTTCCTAAGCCGGCGATCTCATTTGTAATGAGAGCAAGCCTATAGTACATTTCAGCGACGCCTTCACCATCCTTTATCGTGAACTTGTCAAGCTGACTTTAAAGCACATCCAACTTGGATTCCTTGACAGAGTCGGTACCTTCGTGCATGTCAATCAAAGTGTCCCAAATTTCCTTTGCATTCTCAAGACGGCTGATTTTGTTGAATTCTTCGGGGCACAGTCTGTTGAAGAGGATATCACAAGCTTGAGCATTGTATTGCAGCATCTTCAATTCTTCTACGCTAGCTTCACGGTTCGGTTCTCTCCCATCAAATAATTCACCTTGCAAGCCAATACACACAATAGCCCATACGGGGGGGTTATGTCCAAGAATATGCATTTTCATCTGATGCTTCCAACTAGCAAAATTAGTACCATCAAAGTAAGGACCTCTATGGTGATAGTTTCCCTCGCTAGACGCCATACTCTCCTAGGTTGTGAACCCAAGGCTATGATTACCAAAAGCTATGGAAATCAAAGCAAATGGAGACCAAAGCTTTGATACCACTTGTAGGATCGAAAGTATGTCTAGAGGGGGGTGATTAGACTACTTGACCAAATAAAAACTTGTCCTTTACCCAATTTTAGTTCTTGGCAGATTTTAGCAACTATGGACAAGTCAAGCAATCTTAACACAATTCAAGCAAGCATGCAAAGAGTATATGAGCAGTGGAAAGTAAAGCATGCAACTTGCAAAAATGGGAAGGGTTTGGAGAGTGCAAACGCAATAGGAGACACGGATGTTTTTGTCGTGGTTCCGATAGGTGGTGCTATCGTACATCCACGTTGATGGAGACTTCAACCCACGAAGGGTAACGGCTGCGTGAGTCCACAGAGGACTCCACCCACAAAGGGTCCACGAAGATGCAACCTTGTCTATCCCACCATGGCCGTCGCCCACGAAGGACTTGCCTCACTAGCGGTAGATCTTCACGAAGTGGGCGGTCTCCTTGCCCTTACAAATTCCTTGGTTCAACTCCACAATCTTGTCGAAGGCTCCTAAGTGACACCTAGCCAATCTAGGAGACACCACTCTCGAAGAAGTAACAAATGGTGTGTTGATGATGAACTCCTTCCTCTTGTGCTTCAAATGATAGTCTCCCCAACACTCAACTCTCTCTCACAGGATTTGGATTTGGTGGAAAGAAGATTTGAGTGGAAAGCAACTTGGGGAAGGCTAGAGATCAAGATTCATATGGTAGGAATGGAATATCTTGGTCTAAAAACATTAGTAGGTGGTTCTCTCTCAGAAAATGTAAGTTGGAAGTGTAGGTTCGTTCTGATGGCTCTCTCCACGAATGAAGAGGAGGTGGAGGGCTATATATAGCCTCCACACAAAATCTAACCATTACACACAACTTGCCAATCTCGGTGGGACCGAATTGAGAAACTCGGTCTGACCGATTTAGTAAACCTAGTGACCGTTAGGGTTTTCGGTGGGACCGACATGCAACTCGGTAGGACCGATATGGTTAGGGTTAGGGCATAATGTAATCTCGGTGAGACCAATTACACAAACTCGATGAGACCGATTTTGCTAATAAGCTAACCAGAGAGTTGGTCAGGTAAACTCGGTGGGACCGATTCGCTCATTTCGGTGAGACCGAAATGTTACGAAAGGGAAACAGAGAGTTTACATTGCAATCTCCGTGGGACCGATCGCTCATTTCGGTGGGACTGAAACGTTACGAAGGTAAACAGAGAGATTACAATCCCATCTGGATGAGACCGAGATCCCTATCGGTGAGACCGATTTGCCTAGGGTTTGTGGCAGTGGCTATGACATTGGAACTCGGTGGCGCCGGATGGAAAGAATCGGTGGGGCCGAGTTTGACTTTTGGTTTAGGTCATATGTGGATGTGAGAAAGTAGTTGAGGGCTTTGGAGCATATCACTAAGCATTTTTTGCAAGAACCCCATTAAGCAACACCTCATCCCTCCTTGATAGTATTGGCTTTTCCTATAGACTCAATGTGATCTTGGATCACTAAAATAGAAAATGTAGGGTCTTGAGCTTTGAGATTGAGCCAATCCTTTTGTCCTTAGCATTTTGAGGGGTCCACTTTTCTCATCCATGCCATACCAATCATTGAGCTTTCCTGAAATATTTATCTTGAAATAGCATTAGCTCAATGAGCTATATGTTGTTAGGAATTACCAAAACCACCTAGGGATAGTTGCACTTTCAGCGCGGCTCCTGCACGTGACCCACCGCGTCTAGCACCCGCGCGGCAAGAAAGGAGCTGCCAAGAAATCCCTTTGGGCTCAAGAAGGCGCGCACGTGCTCCCTGCTCCGGTACGGCAAGACCGCATCCCTGCACCCGCACGCCAAGACCCTGTGCTACCCCTGGGGGCGGCACGTGGGAACCATCAAGAGCAAGCCCCACATATGCAAAAAGCTCCGATGGCAATGGTAGGTTGCTGCGCCTTCACCACCAAGCTATGCAGCGTCGCCTGGCCAGGCAAGTTCAAGCCGGATCTGCCTCCTTGCTACGACGGCACCGCCGACCCCGCGGAGTTCCTGCAGCTCTACGAGCTGGGCATCGAGGCGGCCAATGGAGACGAAAAGGTCATGGCGAACTAGTTTCCCATGGCGCTCAAGGACGGTGCCCGCACCTGGCTCCTGAACCTGCCTCCCGGCTCGATCTCCTCTTGGGACGAGATGCGCAGCCATTTCATTGCCAACTTCCACAGCACTCGCGACCGCCCTCCGGTCGTGGGTGACCCGCACCGCATCAAGCGGCAGCCTAGAGAGACCCTGCAGAAGTACATCCAGCGTTTCAATAGCGCTCGCCTCAAGATCCCCAAGGTGACAGAGGAGGCCATCAGCGAGGAGGAGCTCGCCATCCACGAGCATCTGTGCACACCTCTGGAGCTGTTCAACTTGGTGACCAAGTGCGCAGGAGCTCAGGAGGGATGCCTCTCTCTCCTCGAGCTTCCATCTGCTGACCCAGAAGAGAAGAAGGCCAAGGACGTGAAGCGCAAAGGAGCAGCCATGCTCGCAGCAGAGCCAGACACGAAGCGCGGCATGGACCAGCCGGAGTCGTGCAAGGGTAACCGATTCTGCGCCTACCACAACCTCTACACCCACAACACCAATGAATGCCAGGAGCTCAGAGCTGTTCGAGAAGGACGCATCGGTCGACGCACCGAGCGCAATGACCGGGGCTATAGCCAAGGAGGAGGAAGAGGTGGAGGACGATGGGACGACCGAGGCCCTCGCCAGGAGTGGCGTGACTGACCTCGCGAGGATCGCTGGTAGGACCAGCCTCGCGAGGGAGCCTGGAGGGATCAGCCTCACGAAGATCGCCCACAGGGCAACACAGGCCTTCCTCCTCTGCCACCACCGCCAAGAAGGAATGAGGACCACCACCAGGACGAGGGGGATGGGGGCTTCTAGGAGCCACATGCTATCGCTTGCATCTTGGGCGGAGCCCAAACCCCAACTTCTTAGCGCATCCTCAAGCAGTTTGCTCGGGAGCTGGCGTTCTCCCAATGCTTTGATCCCCAGTCATCAGCAACGTGCAAGTTACCAGGACTCTCATCAATGGCGGCGCAGGAATCAACATTCTGTCCTCGAGATGTTCAACAACCTTCAAGTGCCATATGATCAACTTCATCCTACCAAGCCTTTCTCAGGAGTCACTGACGGCTCCACTACCCCGATAGGGCAGGTCCGCCTCCCTGTCCCTTTCGGTCAATGCAACAATTACCGTACCGAGCTCATGGACTTCGACGATGCCCACACTCGCCTGCCATACAATGCCATCCTTGGGTATCCAGCCCTAGCCAAGTTCATGGCGGTGACCCACCATGGTTACAATGTCCTCAAGATGCCAGGAAGCGGCAGAATTATCACAGTCCCCTGCGAAGAGAAGGATGTGGTGTGCTCCCTCGAGCGTGCCTTCCAAGCTGCATCAATCGAGGACCCAGACAGCAAGAGCGAGAACCCTCCTAAGGTAGTTCCCAAGAAGAAGAAGACATCGCCCAGCTCAAGGCCTCAGGAGGTTGGCATCTCCGGAGGTGCCGCGTCAGGATCCGCGCCCGTGCAAGGGGCGCCTCCCTCCATCGCATAGGAAGGTGCGCCCAGTGCCCTCCTCGGGCGGGGCTTGGGGGCTCTCTTATGGAGGGCCTTAGACTTTGCCAAGATCACGAGGGAGGCCCTCGGGCACCACTTGGAGGCGTGCTTCGCAGCACGTTTCCCTCAGGAAGGCATGGGGCAAGGAAGACCCAATCCTTAGGAGTTCATCACCAAGACCATTCAGGAGCTTCAGGAAGCAAGAGTCATACGCGGTGATCACCGTTTACCTGGCGTAGCTCCCCTTCTAGGCGAGGATGGCGGACTGCGCGTCTGTGTCGACTACCCAGGGCGCAGCCGAGCCGCGTCTCAGGAGCGCCCCTGGCCTTCCCGCGTGGGACTTTGCGAGGGTCCGCCACACAGCTATGTTCGCATGCCTTTCGGCCTGCCAAACGCGGCTGCTACTCACCAGTGCCATCTGCGGAGCATTCCGGTGGCTCAGGAGGCCAGGCATCACGCGGTCCTGGCGGAGATGGAGATAGTCCTCGAGGAACCGCCCGGACCCCCAGAGCCTCCTGAGGCTCAGGGATCCGGTGGCTTGTGAGGATCGGCCTCTTCACCGAGCATCTTTAGCTACTCTAACACCCCCTCTACAATAATACCGGGTGACATCTTCTAAATTCATTTCAGTTGGGAGCGCCCTCAGGGCTGCATTATTCTCAGGTCGCGTGGGTCTGTCCCTGCGGCATGTATCCCTTTTGCTTATATCTTTAGTTTACCTTGCTGGGGGCTCCCCTCGGGCTGCATCATCCCCAAGCCGATCAGGCCTGACCCAGTGGCATGTATCCCTCTTGCTTTTATCTAAGCTGATTTTCCTTTCATGCTTAACCTCCATGTGATAATTGCCTTCTCGATTGACACCTACCTATGGAGCCGCTCACGCTGGCACGGCGCATGCGCATGGGTCCGTCCCTGCAACATCGACAAATCTGAGTGGTCGAGCTCTGATCCGCGGCAGCCCCACAGGCGTCACCTCATCAAGCCCTTAGTGCCCTCACACTCTTTCTCGGAGCAACCAATGGCCGGTCGGCAATCATAATGGCAACCCGTGCTTCTCTCATGTTGGTTACAGGAACCTCCTGAGGTCTATAGTGGGTGGCACCACGGGCTCTCTCTTTCTTTCCCACGCAATCTTCTTGCACGTTAAAAGGGGGGCTCCTGAGCATCACGACTCTGGAGCTCTTACTGGCTCTCCAGCCCTCACCCCCTGGCCTTGTCCATGGCATCGCGACCTGGCATACCAGCGGCGGCTGAGCTTGCTCGAGGGCTGGGACCTGAAGACATAGACCACTAAGGAGAGTGTGGAGAAGAGAGGGGAAGGTCGTGAGGGCCTAACCCAGCTACATCCCAGCTGCCGACACGCAAGTCCGGCGCCTCGCGAAGGAACGATTCCATGCTTCCAAGATAAGTTTCACATCTGGAATAGCTAATTGATGTGGCACAGAATCTCCACCTAATGCGTCTCTATGGTGGCAACGTTGCCTTCCTTTCTCACCTTTCGACAGCTGCTTGTGCACTAAAGGGGACCTCCTGAGCATCGTGCCTCAGGGGCTCTTACTCAACCTCGAGCTGCTCACCTCCTGGCCTTGACCACGGCATCGTGACCTAGCATACCAGCGACGGCTGAAGCCTGCCTGGGGACTGGGACCTGTCAGCATAGAGCACCAAGTCGTCGTGAGGCTAGAAAGGTGGAACCAAGCCGGGATAGGACGAGCATTTGCACCACTTCGTAATAAGGATAATATCAACAAAAGACATCACGGACCCTTTACATGCCCTCACGGGGTGTTTTCTCGATTCCTCGCAGTGAACAAAAGACGCGAATACTAAGGAGCCCTAACTACACGCGCCTCCATGGCCGACGCCATCATCAATAGTGGGCCATGGGAGGCCGGCGCCAATCCCATCCAGATCAGCCGTGCCGGCGGCCTGATGCAGCCGCCTTGCTCCGGGCACGAGCGAGCTCGGGGGCACGTTGATGTCGTTGCTCGTCTCCAGAGTCACGAAGAGCTCGGGAGAGTCGCTTTACTCCCAAGCATCACCGCTGCTGCTAGAGGAGCCGTTGGGGAAGTGGGTGGCAGGCCTAGCACTTCCCACGTCGATGTCCTGGTTGCCTCCTCTGGGGCAGCACTCCAGCCGGCGGCCTTCTGCGTCGAAGACCTTGAGGCGCATTAAGGAGGCGCCATCGTATTCAAAGTGAATCACGAGGGCACCCCCTGTTCGGCAGACCCGGGCAACCTCGCCCCAGCCTCGGGTCATGAAGACCTTGCCCGGAGCGACGACTTCAACCTCCGCTCCGGTCGCTGGAGCACCGCAGTCGGCTTGCAACAGAAAAAGCTCAAGAGGCCCCCTCGGCTGCATCTCGAAGGCGAAGAATGGAGGGAAGCGGATCCAGGTGCTTTGAGGCATCACGGCATGGAGCACGAGCTCGCGAGAGGAGTCCGCAGCATGGACTCCAGGAGCAACGACACGCAATGCCATGGCTCGTCAGCCTCGCCGGCGGCACGGACGGCGTCGCTCGTTGTCTCCTTCTCCAGGGCCCCCGGCCCGGGTGTACAGGGGTAGCGGGAACACAGGAGGCGGCCTCTCGCACCAAGGCCTCATCATCTCCGACCTCGCAACCTCGTCGCGGTGGCCAGGGACCGGTTGTCTCTTCGGCGGGAGCGGGTCGGGGCCCTCCCGGGGGGCCTTTCCTTTCTCTTCGGCTGAGAACCGGCGGATCGATGCCATTTGCGTCAAGAATGGAGGAGGAGCGGGGAGAAGAAGCAGGCGAAGCAAGAATAGATGGGCAATGGGGGCCCACGCCTCTCCGTACTTATAGTCCAGAGGAGGCCAACCGTTGGCCTCCACGATCACAGGTAATGATGACTCTTTTTGCATCCAACAGGGACTCGTTAAATCAAGCAATTGCTGAGGCAGCATGGGGAAGCGAAGACGCCCACGTCCAATCAACCACCATGCGGCGACCAAGGCCGCAGGCTATTGGGGTCTGCGGTGCTCCGCACTTGCCCTTTGGCTTCGCTGCTAAGCCAAGTCCGAGCGCGCCTTGGGCCCGGGGGCTACTGTCGGTGTTCTGGGAACGGGGGTCCCCAGACTTGCCTGCCTGCAGCCTGCGGTGTTGCTCAGCAATGCCCTAGTATGGCCCGTCTATATCAACCCGAGTTCAAGACCCTCGCGAGGGGCCAAGCCTCGCTGGGCGGACGACACAAGACCTCCTCACGGGCGCCCTCACCAGGCAGGCTCGCGAGGAGGCGGAGAGATCAAGGCAAGGGGTACCTGGCAAAGTGCTCATGACGCAAGCCATGACGATCAAGTCCAGGTGGGCGCCAGGTGGGCGCCAGCCTGCGCAGTATCCTCGTGTCCTCTTTGGTGCAAAGGGGCCAAGCGCAGGCGCGGAGTACCGAGGCATCAAGCAAAGGTTTCCATATCGGTGCAACGAGACCAAGACCAGCAGAGCGGCGGGATGAAGGTCACCGTGGAGCCCAGGACGGCATCATCTCCAGTGCCTTTGGCAGTTGAAGACCACTATCGGTGTCAAAACCGGCAGATCTCGGGTAGGGGGTCCCAAACTGTGCGTCTAGGCGGATGGTAACACGAGACAAGGGAGACGATATTTTACCCAGGTTCGGGCCCTCTTGATGGAGGTAAAACCCTACGTCCTGCTTGATTAATATTGATGATGTGTGTTACAAGAGTAGATCTACCACGAGATCACGGAGGCTAAACCCTAGAAGCTAGCCTATGGTATGATTGTTGTTCATCCTATGGACTAAAGCCATTCGGTTTATATAGACACCGGAGAGGGCTAGGGTTACACAGAGTCGGTTACAATGGTAGGAGATCTACATATCCGTATCGCCAAGCTTGCCTTCCACGCCAAGGAAAGTCCCATCCGAACACGGGACGAAGTCTTCAATCTTGTATCTTCATAGTCTTGGAGTCCGGCCGATGATGATAGTTCGGCTATCCGGACACCCCCTAGTCCAGGACTCCCACAGTAGCCCCTGAACCAGGCTTCAATGACGACGAGTCCGGCGTGCATATTGTCTTCGGCATTGCAAGGCGGGTTCCTCCTCCGAATAATTTACGGAAGATTGTGAACACCAGGATAGTGTTCGGCTCTGCAAAATAAATTCCACATACCACCGTAGAGAGAATAACATTTACACAAGTTCAATCTGCTGACGTATTTCGTGGCGTGACATCACTCCACTACCAAGCCTTTACTTGAATTGTTTTTATTGTACCACCTCAGCGCGTTTAGCGAAGCGGTTTCCTTGGCACGTCTTGTCGAAGCAGAGATCGTGTTCCCCTTATTCCGGGATTCCCATCAATACAGACGTGGGTAACCCAACCGCGCCATTGATTGCGGCGCTTGGGAGATAAGCGAGTTTTATCAGGCCGATGGGGACACATGTTTTTGTCCGCCCATATAAGGGGATAAAGATCCAACCCTTTTACATGTGCCTTCTTCCTCCTTGGCTTATCCATCTCCGCGAACTCGAGCTCCAGCGCCCAAGTCCGCGCATCTCACCTCAACCTTCTCCAACTATGTCCGGAGCGGGAGGCAAGTGGATGGCCTCCTCCGTCACGGAGGGGCATATCCAGAAGTTGCGCAGCGCCGGATATTTATCCAGCGACATCGCGCATCGGCTCCCCGACGAGGGAGAGCTCATCCCCACCCCCAGGCCCCATGAGAGGGTAGTATTTCTTACGCATTTCCTCCGCGGACTGGGCTTCCCACTCCATCCCTTTGTCTGGGGGCTCATGTTCTACTACGGCCTGGATTTCCATGATCTGGCCCCGAATTTCATCCTTAACATCTCGGCGTTTATCGTCGTGTGTGAGGCCTTCCTCTACATCCAGCCCCACTTCGTCTTGTGGCTCAAGACCTTCAGTGTCAAGCCGAAGGTTGTGAAGGGCAGCCAAGCAGAGTGCGGAGGCGCCATGGCGGGCAGGATGTCCAACGTTACTTGGCTTGAGGGCACTTCCGTGGAAACCATTAAGGGGTGGCAATCGGGGTGGTTCTACATCACCGAGCCACGTGACCCCGAATGGGCAGCGGCCCCCGAATTCAGATCTGGCATCCCCACATGGCTCACCTCCTGGAAAGAGAGCGGCCGGGCATGGGGTGATTCGGAGGAGCTGACCGGACTCCAAGCCTGCGTCCAAAAGCTAGTGGACAAGAAGCTCAAGCTTGTCAACGTAGTCCAAGTCATGCTCATCCGCCGGATCCTCCCGTGCCAACGACGGGGCTTCAACATGTGGGAGTTCGATCCGGCGCCGCACCAGACTTTGAGCAGGCTCTTCGACACTACGTACGAAGATGTCTGGAAGGTGCTGTTCAAGGGCGCCGAGGCTCCCGCATCCGCTACCGAAGATCACGGATTCAGCTCACAGCGTCTGGCTGACGAGGTAAGCGATTTTGTCCTTTACGGGATGCTCGTTTTCCATAGTTTGACTCTATGCGGGATCTAAACTCCCTTTCCTTTGACAGGACTGGCTGACGAAGGCCGAACGGACTATCTGTCCGGCCCCATTGCCAGAGAACCCAGCGGACGCCTGCCTAACGGGGCTGCTGGCTCCGGCACCCCACGTGGTGCTGGATAAGAAGGCCAAGAAGAAGGCCACGGGCACTCGGAAGAGTTCCCGTTTTCAGGTGTTATCGAATGACGACTCCGAGGCCGACTCCTCTCACAAAGGTGAGGAGGAGAAGAAGAAAGCCTCTCCCCCAGCGGGGGGAAGGGAGGAAAAGGAAGGCCTCCCCAACGAGGGAGGCCGGAGGGTCCAAGAAGGGAAAAACTATTTCCCCGGACTGCTCTGCCAACGCTAGTGACGACGACGAGGACTGGCCTCCAAGGGCCAAGCCCCTGGAGAGATCGTAAGTATCCGGACTCCCAAATAACTTCATGGTTTTTCTTTTTTGCCACACAATGTCTTTCTAATGCCGCATACAACCCTGCAGTCCGCCCAAGGATGATCTTCCCGCTTCGTCGAGCGGGTCCTTAGGTGCGTCGGATATGGATTCTCTTCCGACTGCCTCCACCCCCCGTGATACGGACGATGCCGAGGTGGGATCCCGGGAAGGGACCCACCAGGAGGAGTATGCCCCGGAGGTGTCGCAGGACAACCTCCCGGACTTTGCACCGGACTCGGCCCCGGAACTCATAGTGCCTCTGGAGTCCGGCGGGCAGCCCCTTCATAAGAAGGGCAAGACCGTGACGCGGCAGCCTCCGTCCAACCGGAGGCGCCGGATGGCTTTCTAGAGGCGCTCAATGGCGCCTCCATTGAAGTGGAGCACCGCACTGTTATGAGTGCGGTGATTCAAAAGGTTCAGCTCGCCAAGAGCGGGCTGACCGAAGCCTGCAGCAGCCTTCTAACAGGCTTTGAGGTAAGAATTTTGATATATGTAAAATAGTACCGCATAGAAAGTAGCCCCTGATGCTCGGTTCGGTGTTCGGGAAGAAAAGTCGGACTAAGGATCTAAAAAGATATACGTAGGAGTCATAAAAAAATATGTCAATATGGGATTGCAGGCTGTGCTGCTGACCTCTGCCGCACTGACTGCGGAGGTCAATACTTTGAAGCAAAGCCTCGAGCGGTCCGAGAACAAGCTCGGCCGTGCCAAGAAGCAGCTCGAGGACAAGGAAGGTGAGTAAGACCTTATTAAAATTGTGCCTTACAGAAAAGGATTTTGGTTGCAAAAAGAATGACAAGGATAACGTGGGTATTGCAGGGGACACTAACGAGGTGGCGACCCTAAAGGAGGCGGTGGCCGCGGCCGAACGTAATGCGGCTGCGGAGCGCACCGAGCGAGAGAAGCAGGAGGCGCGGGTGGCAGAGGTACAGCAAGAGCTCCAGGATCTCGTGGAAAAACATGAGAGCCTGGAGCGTGACTCGAAGACTCGAGAGTCCGAGCTTGCATCGGCTCTTGAGAGTGCCAAAGCCGCTAAGGCCGAAGCCTACAAGGCCTTCCAAGAAATCGAGGCATTGAAGAAAATAGCAGCAGGTAAGGCATTTTTCATGCAAAGCAAGCATGTGAGTGTTAATTACCTGTTACTTACCCGAATTCGGAGCTCTCCAGGAGCGTTCGCAGATCTTCCTCGCAGCGTGTCCGATGCTGCCGCGTTCTACCAGGCCGAGGAGGGGAGCTCGATGGAGAAGGTCTTCTGGTCTCAGTATGCTGAGGCCGGACATCCGGTGCCCCTTAGCGACCAGCTGAAGCGGCTGGTCGAGCTCCACAAGGTGGCCGAACAGGCCATGAAGGGCCTCATAGTTCGGCTGTGGCCGAAGGAGGCCATGCCTGGGAGCTACTTCGGCCTGGTGCGGTGGCTGGTGGATGCGTGTCCATGGATTGAAGTCATCAAGCACTCCGCCTATATTGAAGGTGCCCGTCGGGCCCTTGCCCATGCAAAGGTGCACTGGGGCAAGATGGATGCTGAGAAGCTTGTGACGGACGCGCCACCGCTGGGCAAGGAGTATCGTACTCCCGAGATGTATTATAAGACTGTGCTGAAGGGTGCCCGCACTATTGCGGGTGAGTGCTCCAAAGATGTAATATTTGAGTAGACTCGCATTTTGTTATCCTGTGCGCTGAAAACTTAGTTCATATGCGCTAAGCAACGCTTGTTAATTTAAAATATTACCTTCTGTGCGGCTGTTTATCAAATCTGAGAGATGGAAAGTCATCGGCTTCATCCCCCATGCCACGAGTGCTGGGGTGTTCGGGAAAATTTTGAGCACTCTTGTTCCCATTTTTGGGTCCATCTAGGGAGGCGCTCAACACAACGAACAAGGCAACCGGACTTATAATGCTTGAACACTCTCACTTAGCCATAGAATTCTATAATTTTAAATTTCGGTGAAGCCCCTAGTCTTCGGAAGGCCGAATTTGGGGCGCTATCCACGCCTGGGCCGGACGAAGCCGGCTCCTCGCTCTAAGCGGCATAAGTCTTTAGGGACTCGCAAGGGACCTCTCGAACAGCGACCGGCTCTCGCCGCATCATGACGGTCAGTTTTAGCTTTCTCCACTGAGGCGCTTGCCCAGCTCAACTGGGGTGCAATCGTAGTGGTTCTCCCAGTGCTACCTTAGCCAATACAACGGAACGTAAGGTACCAAAACATGGGAGCCGGGCAAACCCAACTATTGACCCAAGACATGATTCGGAGCCGATGCATATAATGCTATAAGTTGGGGGTGCCGCACTTGTGAAAGTGTTCGGACTTATCACACCATGATGCGGGAAACATAAGCCCCTGGTGTATTTAGCCGTACCAAAATGTACGGATGCAACATGTCATAAATGAACATATGTATAAGAAAGAAATGCAATTGGAAGCAAAAACATGCTGCATTCCTTATTCAAGAAAAAATGTTGTAAATGCAGAACGATACAAATGGTGTGATAAGCAAGGGATGGGACTATTAAACATGTCCCCCTCCAGGGTAGGCTGCGGAATGGTGCATAAAACAGATTTAATGCTCGTAATGGAGACCACCTGGATATTCGTTGTAGCCTTTCTCCTTCCCTGGCTGTTGCATCGTGAGTTCGGCAGGTCTGCTGCCGGACAGGGCCTCTGACGAACGGAGTCCTGTGGGTAAAAATAAAAAGGGAAAAGGAAAAAAAAGAACGACACACTTGAGAGCCCCTGGTGTGGTTGAGCCGCATTCTGGGCTTATCGTGGTCGTGCCCCTCTCCCCATGCCCATGGTATCTTCAGAGCGTAATGGTGTACGCGAAGGACCTGTCTTGACGTTTTGCAGGGGCAGGGGTTGGGGCCGCACTGCTACGCGTGCTCGAAACGTGCCAGGTAGTCTTGTTGTAGGTTACTCCGGGCGCGTTTAGCCGTGTCCGGTCGCTTAACGGCCGGACTCGAGAATTGCCTTAAGAGGCTGCACTGTACTTCTGCCGCGAGAGCCGCTGTGTGTTCCTCCGTTCGGAGAGAGCGTTCAGTGTTTCCGTTGACCGTGATGACTCCTCGAGGGCCTGGCATCTTGAGCTTGAGGTATGCGTAGTGCAGCACCGCGTTAAACTTTGCAAATGCGATACGTCCAAGCAGAGCATGATAGCCGCTACGGAATGGAACTATGTCAAAGATTAACTCCTCGCTTCAGAACTTATCCGGGGATCCGAAGACCACTTCCAGTGTAACTGAGCCTGTACAATTGGCTTCTACACCTGGTATGATGCCTTTAAAGGTTGTCTTGGTAGGTTTAATCCTTGAGGGGTCTATGCCCATTTTGCACACTGTATCCTGATAAAGCAGATTTAGGCTGCTGCCACCGTCCATCAGGACTCTGGTGAGGTGAAATCCGTCGACGATTGGGTCTAAAACCAATGCGGCGCATCCGCCGTGGCGGATGCTGGTGGAGTGGTCCCTTCGGTCAAAAGTGATCGGGCAGGAGGACCATGGATTGAACTTCGGGGCAACAGGCTCCATCGCGTATACATCCCTGAGTGCATGCTTTCGCTCCCTTTTGGGTATGTGCGTTGCGTATATCATGTTCATCGTCCGCACCTGTGGGGGGAAACCCTTCTGTCCTCTATTGTTCGGCGGTCGGGTTTCTTCCTCGTCATCGCTATGCAGCCCCTTGTCATTGTTTTCGGCAATTAACTTGCCTGCCTGCTTGAATACCCAACAGTCCCTGTTGGTGTGGATGGCTGGTTTTTCGGGGGTGCTGTGTATCTGGCACGAGCGGTCCAGTATTCGGTCCAAATTGGACGGACCCGGAGTAGTTCTTTTGAATGGCTTTTTCCGCTGACCGGGTTTAGAGCCTTTGAATCCGGCATTGACTGCCGTATCTTCACTATTATCGCTGTTAATGCGGCGTTTGTTTTTGTTGCGACGCGACCTGCCCTTACGGTCCTTGAAATCCGGACTGCCAGAATTTTTGCTGAGGTTGTTGCTGCGTGCTAGCCAGCTGTCCTCACCCGCGCAGAAGCGGGTCATGAGTGATGCGAGGGCTGCCATGGATTTCGGCTTTTCCTGTCCCAGGTGCTGGGCAAGCCACTCATCGCGGATGTTATGCTTGAAGGCCGCGAGGGCCTCCGCATCCGGACAATCGACGATTTGGTTTTTCTTGGTTAAGAACCGTGTCCAGAATTGTCTGGCCGATTCGTCTGGCTGCTGAATTATGTGGCTTAGGTCATCAGCGTCTGGTGGTCACACATACGTGCCTTGGAAGTTATCGAGGAATGCGGCTTCCAGGTCTTCCCAACTCCCAATTGACTCTGCTGGCAAGCTGTTAAGCCAATGCCGGGTTGGTCCTTTAAGCTTGAGTGGGAGATATTTGATGGCGTGAAGATCATCACCGCGGGCCATGTGGATGTGAAGGAGATAGTCTTCGATCCAAACCGCGGGGTCTGTTGTGCCATCGTAGGATTCAATGTTCACGGGTTTAAAACCTTCGGGGATTTGATGATCCATTACTTCATCTGTGAAGCATAGTGGGTGTGCGGCGCCTCTGTACTGGGCGATATCACGACGGAGCTCAAAAGAGCTTTGTCTATTTTGTTCGGCCCGCCGGACTTAATGTGTCCGGCGCAACGGTTGTCGTCACGTATCATGGGGCGCCCACGCGATCCATCGATCGATCTTGATTGTCTTGCCTTATCCTCCAATATATCTCGCAAGTCCGGAGCGTTCCCGTGTGGCCTTGTGCTTTTCGAGCGATGCCGGGGTACGGTTCTAGTGAAGGGCCTAGGGGCCTCTCTGTCGCGACCACGGGGTGGTCGGTCAGCCGTATTGTCTGCTGGTGATGTAGGTTCATATGCCTCATCCTCTAATCGGGGGAGCAGCTTGCGTTTAGGGTAGCTTTTGGAGGGGCGTTCGAGCTCATGCTCTTCGGCCGCGAGGACTTCAGTCCATCTGTCGGCTAGCAGATCTTGATTAGCTCTAAGCTGTTGCTGCTTTTTCTTGAGGCTGTTTGCCGTGGCCATAAGCCTGCGTTTAAAACGCTCTTGTTCGACGGGATCCTCAGGCACGACGAATTCGTCGTCGTCGAGGCTTGCCTCGTCTCCGGAGGGAGGCATATAATCCTCTACCTCTTCTTCTGCCGCTCTCTCATGAGGGCTGGCGTCTCCGTCCTCCTGTGCTGGATCTTGCTGGAGTGGGTTGTCTTTGGCACTGTCTGGGGTGTTATTATCTCCGGTGCCGGAATCTTCATTCTTGTTGTGGCGGGATTTAGAGCGGCACCACTGACGCCGGCGCTTGGGCTGTTTCTTGGAGGGGTCATCCTCCGCTGTTCCTTCGCCATTCCCATCCTTTGGGATATCCACCATGTATATGTCATATGATGAGGTGGCTTTCTAGTGCCCGGTAGGCGCTGGTTCTTGGTCGTCTCCGGCATCGTCGTCCATACCGTCGATGTCTTCGGAGTCGTAGTCTAGCATGTCGGTTAGATCGTCGACAGTGGCTACTAAGTGGGTGGTGGGTGGGCTTTGAATTTCTTCGTCGTCCGCATCCTAATCGTCTTGACCGCAGTCCGGCCAGGGCTCTCCTGATAACGAGAGATACTTTAGCGAACTCAAGATGTCACCGTAAGGTGAGTGTTGAAAGATGTCCGCGGTGGTGAACTCCATGGCCGGCGCCCAACCGGATTTGATTGGAGGGGGCGCGGGAGGCTCGGAGTCCGGCACCTCGGAGTCACGGGCTTCATGAGGGACAAGATCAGTGTTCGGCTCTATCGCCGTAGAGGTTGCAGCCCCCGAGGCGGTGTCTAGCCATCCGTCCTCGATCTACGCAGCCGGCTCCGAATTGAAGATCGGAGCGGACTCGAGTGCGGCCTCCAGGGTACTGTCCAGCTGCAGAGCTAAATCATGCCCATCGTGACAGTGCGACGCGCTTGGCTGTGGCTCGAATCCATCGAAGATCAAGTCCCCGCGGATGTCAGCCGTGAAGTTCAAACTTCCAAATCTGACCTGACGGCCAGGGGCGTAGCTTTCGATCTGCTCCAGATGGCCAAGCGAATTGGCCCGCAGTGCAAAGCCGCCGAATACGAAGATCTGTCCGGGGAGGAAGGTCTCACCCTGGACGGTGTCGTTGTTGATGATCGAAGAAGCCATTGAGCCTATCGGTGACGACACAGAGGAACTCTCAATGAAAGCACCAATGTCGGTGTCAAAACCGGCGGATCTCGGCTAGGGGGTCCCGAACTGTGCGTCTAGGCGGATGGTAACAGGAGACAAGGGACACGATGTTTTACCCAGGTCCGGGCCCTCTTGATGGAGGTAGAACCCTACGTCCTGCTTGATTAATATTGATGATGTGTGTTACAAGAGTAGATCTACCACGAGATCAAGGAGGCTAAACCCCAGAAGCTAGCCTATGGTATGATTGTTGTTCGTCCTATGGACTAAAGCCATTCCGTTTATATAGACACTGGAGAGGGCTAGGGTTACACAGAGTCGGTTACAATGGTAGGAGATCTACATATCCGTATCGCCAAGCTTGCCTTCCAAGCCAAGGAAAGTCCCATCCGGACACGGGACGAAGTCTTGAATCTTGTATCTTCATAGTCTTGGAGTCCGGCCGATGATGATAGTTCGGCTATCCAGACACCTCCTAATCCAGGACTCCCTCAACCACCTTTAGTCAGGATAGCTTGTACTAGCTGTCCCCTTTCAAAATCGCCATTGTTGGCTCCCTTCCCGCTCAATATTTGGGAAGAGGACCATGGCCTCTATAAATAGGCCTAGCCACCACAGTAGGAAGGTATCTCATCTATATCTCACCCAAAGCAAGCAGGGACGGAGCAATTCCTCTCCAAGCGCACCACCACAAGAACACCCCTCGCGAGGCTGTTCTTCCTCTGTACTGTTCATCATCAGCCCAAGAGGCAATCCACCACACCACACACAAGAGTAGGGTATTACACCATAACGGTGGCCCGAACCTGTATAAATCTTGCACCCCTTGTGTTGTTCATGGTGTTAGCTTAGAATCGCGGCTAGGTTGTGGGCGTGTTTCGGTAGGGAGAAGATCTTCATGCGCACCCCAGAGTTCAAACCTTAAGGGTTTTGCCGGAACCCGATATCCGACAAGCGAGTGAATTTGGACTGTAGCAGCTGGGCTAGCAGGACTCCGGAGAATCCGGGCTGTAGCAGGCTAGCAGGACTCCTGTAGACACTGCGTGACATTTCCCCGAAGGGACAGACACATGAACGAAGAAGGACACATGCCGGCCAGCCTAAGTGTTCCGGAGCAGTAGCAAGCTACCAGGGCTCAATGGAAGCACTAGGAGACATTTCCTGGTAAGAGAGGCTACTAAGGATAAACAACTAGATAGTCAGATCCCACACATAGCAATACACACTACACGTACGCATTACATGCAAGTATGTGTTGTACAATGTGGCATCACAACATAACTCATCAACTCATATAGGTAAAGACTCAGAAGAGTCATCATAGCATTATTACAAGTAGGGGTCACATGACCCAACATTCAGAGCATACAAGCAACAAGCCGAAGCATTACATGTCTGAGTACAGACATCTACAAATGGAAAAGGTTGAAGAGCTTGACTATCTACAACATCCGATCAAGATCGTTGCTGAGGTACAAGTTATTGTCGAAGTCCACGTAAACTAGTAAGACCGAAGTCTCCGCTGCAATAAATAAAGCAACGTGAGTACAAAGGTACTCAGCAAGACTTACATCAGATCCTATCATACATGCATTTGTATCAATAAGGTAATGTGGGGTTTAGTTGCAGCAAGCCAGCTTTGACTCAGTGGCTATCATGTTCTACTACTACGAGGAACTTCTTTGAGGTGAGGCAGCGCACACGAGTCCACTAATCACCACACAATACACCACTATGGATTCATCCCCGTCTCCCTACGAGAAGGCCATCCATAGAACTCACACTTGTCTTGAGCATTTTAGAGTATCCACTTCAAGTTGTCTATGTACCATGTAAGCATCCAAGAAGTCCATAACCATGGACCCGGCTATTCGAATGGATCATGTTAACCCTGCAGGGGTGTACTTCTTCACACACGCTCTCGCCACTTACCGCCATGTACACGTCATGTATCTCGGCAACCTTCAAGCGGAAGCATGGCGAGGGTGTCGGCCATGACCTGACTAACCACACAAGACTCTAGTCTAGGTTTATCGCCTATTCGGGTTCTATCCGCAAGGGAGTCCGGTCGTGGTTTCCATCATGGCCCCAAATGATGTGAGCAGGGTTCCCAAGCCCACCAACCGGGTGCCACTTAGTACACCATGCCACGTGTGCCTAATCTGTCCCAAGCCCACCCTGTCGGGTGCCACTTGGTAGAAGAATAGCACTGCCTACAAGCACCAGAAACTAGTTGCGACTCCTGGACAGAGATCAAGTCAGTTAATAAGTCGAGAGGGGTCGAGTTACCGGAACCCAATGTGTGGTAGTAGCTAGTCATTGGACAACATACACAGAACTCAGTGCTTAAGGATGGTTCCAGTGAGACAACCCACCATGTACTCCTACATGGCCTCTCACCGCTACCTTTACCAAATCGTGTTCACACACTTCTCTCTCAGCATTAGAACATAGAGCATTGCACTCCACTTCATTCCCAATGAATCAGACCTGACACACTCTAAGCAATAGCAGGCATGGCATGGTAGGAACACAACAATGGCTTCAATCAACTCCTACACATGCTAGTGGGTTTCAACTATTTACTGTGGCAATGACAGGTCATGCAGAGGAATGGGTTCAACTACCGCAGCACAAAGTAGCAATTGAATCATTGTTGTCCTAATGCAATAACAGAGAGCAGGAGCGAGAGAGTAGGATTGTATCAGAATGAACAAGGGGGTTTGCTTCCCTGGTAGATCAACAGGGGGGCACTGTTTCACAGACAGGTACTCTCGAGCACTCTCCGGAGTAGGACCTACCGAGAAGGAACGGTGTTGTCGTGGTGGGTGCACGACAGATGCCAAGGGATGGCTAAAGAGTGGAGGAGGCTCGAGGGCGCTGGTGGGCTCCGGAGGCGGGGTTGATATGCGCGAGCGTGGGATGCCGGACATACACAGGTTCAGGGCTCTCCGGAGAGATAACACCCCAAGTCCTGCCGAATTTAGTTGGATGGTCGATAATACAATGTCGCTCCTGGAGCTGTGTGAGGGAGAAAGGAGGCTGGCCAAGGCTTGGGCTGCTCCTTCTCCTTAGCGTTGCTACGCGGTGCCTAGTCCTATGCTTCCCTGGGTTTCTCTTTCTTTCCTGCTTATCTCGTATTGTCTAGCATGCCTCTGTAGGCGTGGGCTCCTGGGGGGTTTATAGATCAACCCACCCATGGTTACAATGGTAATATGCCGAGTTGGTGGGTCCGTATTTTCAGTGTCCGGGGTACCAGGCTGGGCCCCGCTTGTGGGCTTGTGGTTTGCTGGGTTCCCCTAGGTGTGGGCCCCGCGTACTTAGGGGGACTGTGCACCGTCTTGTCGATCGTCATGGTGTGGCCGAGTCGAGCCGCGCACAGTGTTCTCTGTCAGGCTGCCGCTTGCTGTCTTCAGTGGTGAGGGTGGGAACACTGTTGTCGTGCCAGCCCTGGTCAGCGGGTGGGTAAGCGGCACTGTTGCCACGCTTCGGCTGGCCACGGGCATGGGTGGGAGCACTGTAGTCTTGCTCATCGGTGATTTAGGTCTCGTCCCATCGTACGGCCTGGATGGGACGGGAGTTGACCCGTGGTTGGGTTGCCGTGGACACCACGGGTGGGATGGCTTGTTGGGGAAGCCATGGTTGCGCTGGGTTGAATTGCCTAGCGCCAGCTGCAGCGGCCGGGTCGACGTACCTTGCCGAGTCGAGGGTCTTGGCTGGGTTGCGGTCCTTGCCGGGTCGAGCGACCCGACCTGGCGCACGCCGGTTTGCGGGGCGATGCGGGCCCTGCTATTTTTGAAATAGATCTGGGTTCCGTTGCCTGCCCGGGGTTCATCCCCCTGACAGTAGTCCCCGAAGCAGTGAAGGTCCGCTATCTTTGGATGAGTGGGCCTTCGCATCTTCCCCCTTGAGCAAGGCGGAATCTGCAAGCACCGGGTCCGGCAACACCCACTGTGTGCCGGTTTTCTCGGAAACCGGATCGCGGCATCCCGGCCGTGGCGGGAACCGAGGAGTCCGTCGAATCTTGAGGCGGTCCCTCGGGCTTCGTGCAGGCGCCACGTGGTGCCCGGAAGTCGGAGGGGCCTGATAGGCCACGCGCAGGACGGGACTGGGCGACGGGCCGGGGCCCACCGCCGCGCGCCCTTGGCCATGCGTGCGGATTTATTGCTCGTCTGGGGGCCGGTTGCACTTCCTCGCACAGTTAGTGCGCGTGTACGTGCGCACTTATTGCGGGGTAGTGGAACGAGCGCGTGCAGACAATCCCACTCCCCCACGTTTGAACCGGGGGTTATAAATTGAGGGGGGCAAGGGGGCAGCGGACATTATTCTCGCTCGCGCCTTCCAGTACGCTTGCTCTCGCTCTGCTTCTTGCCACCGACGCACGGCTGCGCCCGCGGCCTCGAGCAGAGATCTTCTCCGTCGTCTTTCTTCCTCTTCCTCTTCCAGTGATGTCGCTGCCGTCGGGCTCCTGGATGGGCTCGACCGTCACTCCCGATGACATCACCTACCTCTGGTCCTCGCGGCGCCTGCCGCGGGAGACGGATATCGGTGTCTGTCTGCCGCGCGGCGAGCTGAGGCCCCGACCCGAGGGGCAGGAGCGCGTCGTCTTCCTTACGCATTTCGAGCGCGGCTTTGGGTTGCCAACGAGCACTTTCTTCCGCGCGTTCCTGGAGTTCTTCGGGATCCAGCCGCACCACCTTGGCGCCGGCGCCGTCGTACAGCTCTCTGGCTTCGTGACCCTATGTGAAGGGTACCTGGGGGTCGAGCCAACCATCGACCTCTGGGCGCGCTTCTTCTCCTTGAAGCAGCAGGGCCCATCGGCCGGGGAGTTCGCCGACTGCGGGGCCGCTGTCATCTCGAAGCGGTCGGGGGCGGACTTCCCCCAGATCCCGCTCGAGGATTCTGCCAAGAAGTGGCAGAACTCCTTCTTCTACGTCTGCAACCATGGTGCGGACCACATCTATCTTCCCCCCTTTGTCGTCGCGCCGCCACGGGCGAAAACAAACTGGGGCTACTCGCTACGGCGCCCGTCGCAGGAGATCATCAACCTCTGCGAGCGGGTCACGATGATGAGGATGCAGGAGGGGCTCACCGGCACCGACCTCCTCACCGCGTTCATCACCCGCCGGGTTCTCCCGCTTCAGAGGCGCTCCTGCCTCATCGGCGAGATGATCGGGCTTCAGGATCCCAACCGGATGGGGTCGACGCGGCTGTCTGCGGAGCAGGTCGCGCGAGGCGTGAACGACATCTCGAAGGCCAACCTTGGAGATGAGTGGCGATTCAGCAAGGCGTCGTACAGCCAGGCGAACCCGGCGCTGCAGGTAAGCGTCTGGTCTTGTTATTTTTCCGCCGCGCATCTTCTCATTCGTCCCGACGCGTCACGGGAGATTCTTCTGAACGTGAG
Source organism: Triticum dicoccoides (assembly GCF_002162155.2). Lineage (NCBI taxonomy): Eukaryota > Viridiplantae > Streptophyta > Magnoliopsida > Poales > Poaceae > Triticum > Triticum dicoccoides. The sequence goes on along the minus strand of NC_041389.1, from coordinate 382,980,444 downwards.
CCGGCACCCTTACGCCCGGGTTCCGTCGTAGGTGGCGCCGGTGGCACCAGAGGAGCCCACGGCTCACGGCGGCGAGGAGGTGGCCGAGTCCGAAGCCGGCGCTGGGCGTCGCGCGGGTAAGCTTCGAATCTTTATCTTCTTCATTTTTCTTGAATCATTTGGGCGCATTGCGGCGTAGGCAACGCTGACGCCGGTTGTTGGTGTAGCAGCATTGGGCAGGGGAGGCGGCGAGGCGGGCGGAGCCGGGTCCTCGCATGGGGCGGAGCCGAGCCGGCCGCACGGAAAGGAAAGCGTCGCGCTGCGACCCCGGGCCCCGAAGCGCACGGTGGATCCGGCCTAGCCTGGGAGGCCGGCCAAGAAGAGGCGCGGGAAGCCGACTCCGGTCCCAGTCTTTTCGGGGTAAGTCTTACTTCTTGCTTGCGCCTGGATTTCTTGGGCCAGCCTTGTCTTTCGCTTGCTCATTCTTCTTTTTTCTTCAGGTCGCTGATCGTGCTGGCGAGGGCGGCGGCGGAGGCCGCGGCAACCGAGGCGGCCCCGTTCCGTAGGTGCCGGTCCGACCTCGCCGGTCTGGCCGGGGAGGAGGGATGGGGCAACTCGGACCTCGGCCTGGACCCGGATGACGCTGAGGCCTTGGCCTGGCAGGACAGGAACCGGGTCGAGGCGGAGTTGGTGGCGGCATCGGTCCAGGCTTGGACCGACGCGGCGGCGGCATGGGCGCGAGGCGGCGTGGAGCCAGCCTGGCGCGAGATGCCGGAGGGCACAGTGGTGGTGGCGACGGTTTTTGAGCCGTCAACGCTGAGGGAGCGCGGCTGCGGAGGCCGGGCTGAGGTGGTGGTCCTCGACCGGGAGGTCGTGGAGGTGGGGGCGATACCCCGCCGCGGGCCGACGTGGTCGAGCGCATGGGGGCCGATGGCGGTGGAGGCGGCGTTGCTTTGGAGGAGGCACCGTAGGCGGCTATGCCTGAGGCCGTGACGCAGGGCCTCCCACCGTCCGAGGAGGTGATGACGCTAGGAGGGGCGTCGGAGGAGGTGCTGGCCGCGTCGCATGCGGCCAGCGGTGGGCGTGCCTTGGTGCTCCGTCCGGCAGGGCGCCAAGCCGCCATGCCGCAGGCCGCGCGAAGCGGGGCGCGACCGTCTTTGGGCCCCAGACCCAGGAGGAGGCGGCGGTAGACACCGTTAGCCGCCGTCTGCGAGGTCGGACGAAGCGGCTTGAGGCCTTCGCCCAGGCCGAGGTGGAGCAGACGCGCGACTTGGAGCGCGCCGTCTTGGCAAGTTCTTCTTTCTTCTTGTTTTCTTGTGATTTCATCCTTGTGGGGGCGCGCCAACGCACCCACTGGGTGTAGCCCCTGAGGTTCGGGCGAACTATGTAGTAGTTGGGTCGAACCTTAAGAGCGTTGGCCTTGTTCTAATTTTGGTCTGCTCTCAGCACCTTGACGCCTTCTGGGTTGCCGCCTTCAACCGGCTCCTCGGCAAGCATCGGGTGCTCAAGGAGCAGCTTGCTGCCAAGTAGGAGGAGCTTCGCGTCGCTGCAGGTAATTTTTGTGTTCTTTTTTCTTGTGAGGGCGCGCTAGCGCACCCACTGGGTGTAGCCCCCGAGATTCGGGCCAACGGTGTAATAGTTGGGCTAAATCTTAGGTGGTGTCTTTTTCTTTCTTTCTGCTGAGTTCTTCTTCTTCGCAGCCGAGGTGCTGTCTTGGCGGACCCGGCTGTTCCGGGCGGGTCATCATTACGACCGGCTTGTTGCTGATACCGGTCGGCTCGGCGTCAAGGCGGCGCAGGCGAGGGCGGAGGTGGCCGCGGCCCGACGTTCTCTTGATGAGGCCAACCGGCTACATGAGCAGCTGGCTGGTCACAAGAGCCGCCTCGAGGCCGAGGTGGAGCTTCTTAAGGCGGAGGCCGCGAAGGTGGTGGAGACGCAGCAGGCCCTGGTCGAGGCGGACCAGCAATGCGGCCAGCTGGTCGATGACAAGGGCTGGCTCCAGGCCGAGGTGGAGCGTCTGCGGGAGCAGGCCACCACGGCTGAGGAGGCCCGCCAGGCCGAGGCTCGCCGCCGTGAGACGGCCGAGAAGGCGGCCAAAGACAAGGACGTCGAGCTGAAGGCGGCCCTTGCTAAGGCGGCCGACCTGGAGAAGGTGCTCGAGGAGCGGGACTCTGTCTTGGAGTGGGAGCGACGTGGTACGTTTCTCGAGGCGCAGCACCTGGAAGAGTCTTTCTCCAGTAAGTGTTGTTCTTCGTAGTTTGCCGGGTCAGGACCTGGCCCTTCCTTCCTTGTTGTTCTTCTAACTTGCTTCTTCTTTGGCTATAGGGGACTTACCGGAGATGCAGCGGCTGGCGGAGGAAGCCGTCCGCTATCAGCGTGATCCGACCGGTGTTGTTGGGTCCGGGACGGATCCGCTGACGGCCTGGACCTTCCCGGAGATCATTGCCGCTGTTGAGGCCCGGCTGCGGGTCTTGGGGATGCAGATGGAGCGGCTGTCCCGGGCCGACACCGCGATGACGACGGCCCAGTGGCCAGACTCCGTCCATCCGCGTAGCTTCTCGCGCCTGATGCGCTGGTTGGAGATGGGCCCGGATCGCCTTAGCGACTGGCGCGTTTCCGCCACCCGGGCCGGTGCTGAGATGGTGCTCCGGATTGCGTTGTCTTGGCATCCGGATCTTCAGCTGGACGCGCTGATGGGTCATCGTGCTGGTTCGGAGCAGTTGTTGCAGGAGCAGGCCGGCCGGATCGCCTCCTGGGCCAGGTATATCGCCGAGTTTGCCTTCTACAATGAGTTCCATCCGGAGCGGAGGGAAGACGGCGCGGTTGCGGATGGCAATGACTACGGCTTGCTTCTTCGCGACCCAGAGGGCAGCTCGGAAGAGACGGGCGTCTTGTAACGCCCCAGATCCGATGCGCCAGGTGTCTGTCAGTTATTCATCTTTGTTTCCATGTCATTTGCTTGCGTGTTGCATTTTATCATGTCATCATGTGCATTTCATTTTGCGTACGTGTTCGTCTCATGCATCCGAGCCTTTTCCCCGTTGTCCGATTTGCAATCCGGCGCTCCTATGTGCTCCGGCGTTCCCCTTTCGTCTCTCGTTGTGAGTGGGTGTTAAACTTTCTCGAAATGGTCCGAGTCTTGCCAAGTGGCCTTGGTATACCACCGGTAGACCGCCTGTCAAGTTTCGTGCCATTTGGAGGTCGTTTGGTACTCCAACGGTTAACCGGGTAACCGTAAAGCCCCTCTCTCTTTGCAGCCCAACACCCTTCCAAAATGGCCCAAAACCCATCTAACTCCCCTCCATGCTCTCGGTCGTTCGATCACGATCGCGTGGCCGAAAACCGTGCCTCATTTGGACTCTCCTAGCTCCCTCTACCTATAAAACTAGCCCCTCCCCCGAAAATCGCAGATCAAACCCTAGCCTCCTCTTCCTCGCGCCGCCGGACACGTCCGCGCCGCCACCGGACACGTCCACCGCCCGCAGCCACGTCGCCCGGGCCAATCGCGAGCTGCCACGTCATCCCGCCGCCGCTCCCCACCACTCGCGTCGTGCCACGTCGCCGCCGCCCGCGCCCACATCGCCGCCGCCGCCCGCGAGCCTAGATCCGGCCCGCGTGGCCCGAGCCGCCG